>NC_092133.1:111731644-112047144 GCF_043159975.1 Macaca nemestrina | reverse complement strand
CAATCATAGCTCATTGCAGCTTCATGTTCATGGGCTCAAGCAATCCTCTTGCCTCAGCCTCCCAAGTAGCTGAGACTACCAGCATGCACCGCCACACCTGGATAATTTTTGTATTTTTTGTAGAGACCATGTTGCCCAGACTGGTCTCAAACTCCTGTGCTCAAGTGATCCGCCCATCTCAACCTCTCAAAGTGCTAGGATTAGAGGCGTAAGCCGCCACGCCCTGCCAGTATTCCTTCTTCTTAAACCAGTCTCTCCTTTGAATTGATTTGAATGACATGTCTTTTTAAAGAATTCTTATAATTGTTTCTTAAGAGTTTTGACATCGTGTGTGTGTGTGTGTGTGTGTGTGTGTGTGTGTGTGTATTTCTCAACTAGGAGCAATCCTCTTTCCCCCACTCCCACCCAGGGGATATTTGGCAATGTCTGCAAACTTTTATTTTGAGACAGGGTGTCACTCTATCACCCAGGCTAGAGTGTAGTGACACAATCATGGCTTACTGCAGCCTCAATCTCCTGGGCTCAAGTGATTCCCCCCACCTCAGCCTCCCGAGTAGCTGGGATTACAGGCGCACACCATCACGCCCAGCTAATTTTTGTATTTTTTGGTAGAGACAGGGTTTCACCATCTTACCCAGGATGATCTCGAACTCCTGGGCTCCAGTGATCCTCCTGCCTTGGCCTCCCAAAATGCTGGGATTACCCATGTTAGCCACTGTACCTGGCCTGGAAATGTTTTTCATCATCACAATTTGGAGAAGAGAGGTGCTATTGGAATTGTCCCACACAACAGAGAATGTTACTAGTGGTGAGGCTGAGAAACCCTGGTGTGTGTGTTGGGGGTGGGTGCATGTGCATGTTTGTATAGCAATGTCATTTCTAAAACGTAAAGGTAAAAATGAAATTAATGTTTAGATGATACTTTGTTTTTGAATACAAATATTAATTTTTTATTCAATTATAGTTATTAATTGCTTCCAAACATATTGTCACTTGGTAAAGGTCTATAAATATGTATCGCGCACCTATTGTTTTTGCAAGGTACTGTGCTAGACGCTAGAGGTAGACATCATTTCTGCCACCATGGAACTTACTATATCGTTCTAAAGAGATCTGAACATTAATATTTGGCAGCCTCAGCCAGGCATGGTGTCTCATGCCTGTAATCCCAGCACGTTGAGAGGCCAAGGCGGGTGGATCACTAGAGGTCAGGAGTTTGAGACCAGCCTGATCAGCATGGTGAAACCCCATCTACCAAAAAATACAAAAATTAGCCAGGCATGGTGGCGTGCACCTGTAGTCCCAGCTACTCAGGAGGCTGAGATGGGAGGATTGTTTGAACCCAGGAGGCGGAGGTTGCAGTGAGCCGAGATTATGCCACTGTACTCCAGCCTAGGCAACAAAGTGAGACACTGTCTCAAATATATTTAGATAGATAGATAGATAATATGTTTTATATATATATATATATATATGTTTTTGCCAGCCTAGATTGGACTATTTCAAAGTATGATATTTTCAGTTAAAAAGGGGAAAGAAATTGGTTGTCAACTGTCTTAACACAAGATCAAAATATAAAATGAAATTAGATGAAATTAATGAAATTGATCTTCAGTAGGTTGTTGGAATATGTTCAAGGTATTAAATCATGGGGTTTTTCTCATTTTGGGAGTAAAGCTTCCCAGGTCTCATTGCTGTGGCTAAGAACAGCTGTCTTTTAGGATATATTGAAACATTACATTTGGAATTTTTAAATGGTCTCTTCTAGTCCTACTTTTCCTATTTAGTGATATTGTTATTGCTATTCACAATATGGCAGAGCTAAACTTATGCTTGAATGATATGAATATAGCACTTAGAAGCACTCAAAATATGCATCTCACTATGCCTCAAATTCCAGCACTTGACAGGAATTCATTTTTCTTAGGCATTATGTCTTCAATAGTTCTCTATAAAAAGCTGACACTCTAGAATGAAAGAGAGGGAATGTAATAAAAAGTAATGTTTGTGAAAGATTTCATTTTACATGTTACTGGTTTGGGAAATTAGAAAAGATATTAGTTGACTCAGAAAGATATGAGGAGGGAAAAGCAGATTACAAAAAGTAGCAGGTACAATATGGTATAGAATATGAATTCATGAATCATATTATATTCATGAATCAATTCATGAATTCATATTCTATACCATTTTGTACCTGCTACCTAGGGGAGTGTGTGTGGGTGTGTGTGTGTGTGTGGCAGGAAAGAGACACACTGAAAGACTACAATGACACTCTGAGTGGTTTAATTGGAAGTGATATTCATTTACTCATGCGTGCACACACACACACGCACAGTGTTTTTTCTACAATTAACATGTCCTATTTACCTATTTATGTCAGTTTTTTATACAGGTTAAAACAAAGAAAGCATTGAGGCCTCAAGTAGGTTTAAGTACAAAAAAAAAAAAAACCATGAAGTCACACTGAAATCTATAGCACCACGTCATATCACACGTAGGTTTAATAACCTGCTCAGGGAAAACAGATGTCAAACTTTTAGGCTGGGTGTGGTGGCTCACACCTGTAATCCCAGCACTTTGGGAGGCTGAGGCAGGACACAAAGTGTGCCAGTGATGTGGTGAGAGGAGAGATATTTTAGCATAAGAGAGCATGTGTAGTCCACAAAGGACCCATGATGGAATCTCACAGGTCTCACTCCCAGCACATTTAATGTAGAAGTTGATTTTATTTTATTTTTTGAAGTGGGGTTGTCACCAGTGAGTAGCAACTATTGAGCTGGTGGTGTGGGTGTTAAGAAGAATTTGTTTACCAAGACAGTTGTAGGTAAAGAAAGGCAAATTTATTAGAGAAAGTATGAAAATACACAGCAAGAGAGCAACAGGCAGGCCAGCACAAAGGAGCCAATGACTTCCAAGAGACAAAGGCTTGCTGGGGATTGTGTAGAATAGTGTGTATGCTGTATGCCGAGGAAGGCTTTGTGCAGTAGTGATAACACCAAGGTTGCGGTGAGCTAACTTGCAGGTGTCTGATAGTTGGGTGCGGGGAGATTGTGAGTTATTTGCACAGGAGGGCTACGTGTCCTGGACCATGAAGAAAGGCAGACTGATAGCTTCTCTGCTTCTTCTTTTTGCTTTCCCCTGGTCCTGCCAGCTTGATTCCTTTTCCCTAATTAGGACTCCACAGAGGTCTTGCTTTGTCACCCAGGCTAGAGTTCAGTGGTGTGATCATGGCTCACTGCAGCCTCAAACTACTGGGCTTAAGCAATCCTCCCGCCTTAGACTCCTGAGTCATGGACTACAGGCATGTGCTCCATGCCTGGCTGATTTTTGTATTTTGTTTTAGAGACGGGGTCTCACTGTGTTGCCCAGGCTGGTCTGGAACTCCTGGCTTCAAGAAATCCTCCTGCCTTGGCCTCCCAAATTGCTGGGATTACAGGTGTGAGCCACCACCATGCCCAACCTCAAAGTTTGACATCTGTTTCCCCTGAACAGGTTATTAAACCTACATGTGGTATAATGCCGTGCTAGAGATTACAGTGTGACTTTGTATTTTTTTATTTTTGGGGATTTTTTGTTTGTTTGTTTTTGAGACAGAGTCTCACTCTGTCACTCAGGCTGGAGTGCAGTGGCACAATCTCAAATCACTGCAACCTCCACCTCCCGAGTTCAAGCAATTCTTGTGCCTCGGCCCCATGAGTAGCTGGGATTACAGACATGTGCCACCATGCCTGGCTATTGAGTCAAGGAAGGGTTTCACTACATGAGGTCGTTTGCTCGGCATTTCACAGTTGCATTCTCCACAGCATGAGTTGTAAATATTTGAAAAGATTTCATGCTTCTCATAAGTAACCAAATCAAACTACATAGAAATACATCCCAACAATCCAGAACCCTTCTAAAGGGAAGGCTACAAACATACATACTTCTAACACAACCACTTTGTTGAGAATCGCCTTGGAAAATTTTGCTAAATGACATACTTGATTCAAAGAAATGCAATATCAGTACTTGAGAATATAGAAGTGTTTAAGTTTCAGCCCATTTTTGCAGGTAACGGTTTATAAAATACTCTGAAATAAACCATGAAGATTATTCTCTGTCTCAGGATAATTATATACAGTGTTTAACTTGATTTTGTTTTGTTTGAGACTGGGTCTCACCCTGTTGCCCAGGCTGGAGTGCAGTGGCACAATCATAGCTCGCTGCAGCCTCAAACTCCGGGGCTCAAGTGATCCTCCTGCCTTGGTCTCCCAAAGCATTGGGATTGCAGGTATGAGCTGCAGTGCCCAACCCAGTGTTTCACTTTGAATAGTCCACTGAAATATAAGAAACAATTCATTTCAACAAGGATATGATGGGTAGCTACTGTTTCAGTTGCTGTGCTAGGTTCAGAAATCAAAGATGAATAAACTTCAAAAGCTAAAAGGAGGATATCAAATGTTCCCAGTGTAAAAAAATGATAAGATAAGGACCAGGCACGATGGCTCACACCTGTAATCCCAGCACTTTGGGAGGCCGAGGCAGGTGGATCACCTGAGGTTAGGAGTTTGAGACCAGCATGGCCAACATGGTGAAACCCCGTCTCTAACCCGTCTCTACTCAAAATACAAAAAATTAGCTGGACGTGGTGGCAGGCACCCGTAATCCCAGCTACTCAGGAGGCTGAGGCAGGAGAATCACTTGAACCTGGGAGGCGGAGGTTGCAGTGAGCCGAGATCGTGCCACTGCACTGAAACCTAGGCAACAAGAGCAAAACTCTGTCTAAAAAAAAAAAAGATAGGCTAGGCACGGTGGCTCACACCTGTAATCCCACTTTGGGAGGCCAGCGAGAGAGGATGGCTTGAGCCCAGGAGTTTGAGACCAGCAATAGAGGGACACCCTATCTCTACACATACACACACACACACATTAGCCAGTATGGTGGCACATGCCCGTAGTCCCAGCTACTCTGGGGGCTAAGGTGGGAGGATTGCTTGAGCCCAGGAGATTGAGGCTGCAGTGAGTCATGATCACATCACTGTAGTCCAGCCTGGGCAACAGAGCAAGACTGTCTGAAAAAAACAAACAAAACAAAAACCACCAAAGAAATGCTAAATGTTTGAGATGATGGATATGCTAATTACCCTTATCTGGTTGCCACACATTATATGTATGAAACATCACTATGCATCCCATAAAAATATACATCATTTTTCAGTTTTTTTTTTTTTTTTTTTTTTTTTTGAGACGGAGTCTGGCTCTGTCGCCCAGGCTGGAGTGCAGTGGCCGGATCTCGGCTCACCGCAAGCTCCGCCTCCCGGGTTTACGCCATTCTCCTGCCTCAGCCTCCCGAGTAGCTGGGACTACAGGCGCCCGCCACCTCGCCCGGCTAATTTTTTTGTATTTTTAGTAGAGACGGGGTTTCATTGTGTTAGCCAGGATGGTCTCGATCTCCTGACCTCGTGATCCGTCTCGGCCTCCCAAAGTGCTGGGATTACAGGCTTGAGCCACCGCGCCCGGCCCATTTTTCAGTTTTAAAAATGATAAGTAAGCTATGATCTTTGCACACAGGCCTTAGAGTTCAGTGAGGGGAACCAAGCTCCACACTGTGGTATAATGCCAGGGAGCATGGAGAGGGGATGCTGACGTGGGATGGGTGCTGGGCAGGTTTGGGAGGAGATAATGCTTGAACTCAGTCTTGCCAGGCAGACAGGGTGGAAGGGAAAAACATGTCAAACTGACATAAAAGTGCAGAGACATGCAAGAGCCCAGAGTTTAAATAACTGCAAATAGTTCCTAAAGACAATTGAACTTCCACTTCTGGCCAAGGTGGAGTGACAGGGACTGGATTCAGCCTCCCATCTGAAAGAACAGAAAAAACAGACAAAATACATAAAGCAACAGATTTCAGACACTGCACACCAGGCAGCAGAGAACAATGATTCTTGAGAGAGGGAAAACAAATGAGGTGAGGCCTGTGATTACCCAAGCTCATTGCATGGAGAGAGCTTCCAGAGAGCAACTTAGAGAGGGGAAACCTGGGCAGAGCCTGGGGGCCCAGGCAGGCCATAGCATCTTGAGTTCACAGGGCAGAGTTCCAGAGGGGAGATTGCAGCACAGAGAGAGAGAGCTGCAGAGATAGGGGCCCTCCAGTTTTCAGCTGAGTGCTAATCCAAGCATGAGTGTGCAGAAACCACTCAAGACTCAAGAAAGAACCATGAGATCAGAGCAGAGGGAATAATCCTTGAATGAAAAACCTTGTAATTCACAGAGCATCAGGTAGAGTACTCTAAAGAGCATTTCCTCTGTAGTCTAGAATAAAGGCTGCTTTCATCTTGCCTAGCAAAGCTTAGGAGAAGCTTCAAAAAGATTAAACTGTTTCCAAACATTTTAACTGCTTCCCAGAATAAAGCTGAAGAAACTGTTTATAGGAATAGAAGACTAACACTTCAGGATGTGAAATTCACAATGTCTAGCATCCAATAAAAACTTTCTAGGCATGCAAACAAAGAGAAAATACAATCAATAATGAGAAAAATCAATGTATAGGAACAACTCAGAAATGACATGCATGTTAAATTAGTCAAAGAATTAATAGGCAAAGTCATTAAAAACAGTTATGATAACTGTATTCCATATGTTTAAAGTCTATAGAAAAGGTTGAGCAAATTGAACATCTAGATATGAAATATCTAGAATGAAAATATACTGGGACCAAGTATCACAACTGTAATCCCAGCAAATTGGGAGGCCAAAGCTGGAGAATCACTTGAGGCCAGTTCAAGGCCAACCTGGGCAACATAGCGAGATGCTGTTTTCACAAAAAAATGCAAGAAACTAGCCAGGTGTGGTGTCACCCGCCTGTAGTCCCAGCTACTTAGAAGGCTGAAGCAGGAGGATTGCTTGAGCTCAGAAGTTTGAGGCTGCAGTAAGGTATGAAAGTACCACTGCACTCTAGCCTGGGCCACAGAGTGAGACCTTGTCTCTAAAAAAAGAAAAACAAAAGAGAAAAATACACTGGATGGGATTGGGATTGACAAGAGTTTAGACAATGCAGAAGAAATGAGTAGTATAGTTGAATATGTAGCAATAAAAACTATCTAAAATGAAACAGTTGAAAAAGGTTGAAAGCAAAATGAACAGTGCATCAGTGAGCTATGAAGCAACTTCAAGTTGCATATACTGTATCTGAGGCCAAAGTTGATTGATCCGTGGGTGGACACCTTGTCCATGGCTGGACACCTTGAACGTGGCTGGGCCAGTGAGTTTTAGGACCCAGAGAGAATCACACTAGTCTTGCTCTGGGTGACTAAAGCAGAAACATGGAGATCTTTGTGTTTGCCACCATATAGGCCGAGAAGCAGAAAGTATCAATTGCAACAAGGGGAGAAAGAAACAGACATACAGAAGAAAGTTGATGTATAATTTGGAGAAATGGGCCAGGCATGGTGCTGCACACTGGTAATCCCAGCACCTTGGGAGTTCGAGGTGGGCGGGTCACTTGAGGTCAGGAGTTTGAGACCAGCCTGGCCAATGTGGCAAAACCCCTTCTCTACTAAAAATACAAAAATTAGCCAGATGTGGGGGCACCCTCTTGTAGTCCCAGCTACTCAGGAGGCTAAGGCATGGGAATCCCTTGAACCCAGGAGGTGGAGGTTGCAGTGAGCCAAGATCGTGCCACTGTACTCCAGTCCGGATGACAGAGCGACTCTGTCTCAAAAAAAAAAAAAAAAAGAAGAAGAAGAAGAAGAAATAAATCATTGCAATTTCCAGGTCTTGGTTCCAGTTGTTTCTGAGCCTAGCTGTATCCCTGTGCTATTTGGCTTCTCCTTAGAGCCCATGAAATAGGGTTTTTTGTCACATAAAATGAAAAAGTCCTTAGCTTACATAAAGATGATGCCTTTGATTTTTGGACATGTTAAGATCGGAGTGTCTGGGATATCAGTGTGGAAATCTACACTAGGCAGATGAATGAACTTATCTAAAGCTCAAAGTCCCATCTTTATTCTGTTAATATATATTTACCTAAATCCTTAGGAATGTATGAAATTGACAATGGAGAACCTATAGAGGGAGACAAGATAAAGCCAAGGATGGAACCTGGAAAAAAAAAAAAAAAACATTAAAGAGATAGGAAGAAGAGCTTCCAGGGAAGGAGTTTGAACAGGAACGTCTACCAAGCTAGGATGAGAGCACAGCGTTGAGGGCATCGAAGGAGGAGAGAATTTAAAGAAAAGGGAAATGTAGAACAGTGTCAGATACTTAAAGGACATGACCCTAAAACGTTCCTGACCCTTGACTGACAACCACCAGCTTCCTGTATTTCTAACCTTACTTCCTTTTCTCTGCCCATATTTACCACACATCCGTCCATATTTCCCTGTTTCTGACCTCAGCATGCTAACTTAACCATGGTGATTAGTCTCTTTTAGGATAGTTAGATTTTGGCAATCTTAACCCTGCAGTCTTCTACAATATCTGACCCAATTTAGACCCAATTAAAGACCCAATCAAAGGAGATCAACAGGGAAGGGCTGTGAGCACTACTCCCCCAAAAGATAATTGCATGCCAATATGACTGCCAGAGTCAAGAAAGGAGCTGGAGGAGAACGTATGGTTTCAATGAGAGGAAATTGGCCTCATCCATCTATTAAAGCTCTTTTAGGAGGCACATATGCGTAGGGACAAAAGCTCATGAATGGCATCTATTTAGATTTGCAAAAAGCCTTTCACAAAGCTCAACACAAAAGACTGTTTTAAAAATTGAGTCATCATGGTATGATGGAGACTGGTGCAGTGCACGAGGAAGTTGCTTAGAGACAAGAAACAATGGTTTAGGAGAAAAGGGCAGTTCTTGGAGGAAGGAGTGTAAACATTGGCATTCCCCTGTGAATATCCTTGTTTACTATTTTTATGAATTGTTGAAGGTGGGTAGGTACAGTGACATTAAGTTCTTCTGATTATGAAAATCCCCACTATATGAGAATAACCTGAAGTTAGTGTGAGGCTATGTCAACAGGCAGAAAATATTGCAAACATCGGCAAAAAGAAGATACTGAATTTAGGGAAAAATCATCTAAATTATACTTAGGAGATCCATAGGCCAGGCGGAGTGGCTTTCACCAGTAGTCCCAGCACTTTGGGAGGCCGAGGGGAGAGGATCGTTTAAGCCTAGAAGTTCAAGACCAGCCTGGATAACATGGCAAATCTCCATCTCAGCAAAAAACACAAAAATTAGCCGGGCACAGTAGAATATGCCTGTTGTCTTAGCTACTTGGGAGGCTAAGGTGGGAAGATTGCCTGAGCCCTGGAAGGTCAAGGCTGCAGTGAACCAAAATTGCACCACTGCACTTCAGCCTGGGCTACAGAGTGAGACCCTATCTACAAAAAAAAAAAAAAAAAAGTTCCTTTGTTGAGAATCTACTACGTGACTAGATACTGTGTGACATGTTGTGAAGCATTATAATACTTAAGGCTTTCTCTTTGCTCTTGGGGAACTTAAATGGAACAAGAAAGTATTTTCTGTAGTAGTTCACACAATAGAGTGTAAGTTTTCTAAGTGTTAAACTAATAAGGCTGAAAAATATGAATATACTCAACATATTTAGATACTTTTATAAAAGGCATTGTTATGATGGCTTTATTAAGGGAAACTAGAATATTTGTGGCTAGATTCATGACATCTGGATATATTAGTCAGGACCACTTTTGTTCCAAATGACAAAAATTAGAACTAACTTAAAAGGTTGGGTGTGGTAGTTCACACCTGTAATCACAGCACTTTGGGAAGCAGAGGCAAGAGTCTCACTTGAGACCAGGAGGTTGAGGCCATCATAGGCAACACAGTGAGTAGAGACAGGGTCTCTACAAACAAAACAAAACAAAACAAAACAACAACAACAAGAAAACCCAGCCAGGTACAGTAATACAGACCTGTAGTCCCAGCTACTTTGGTGGGAGGCTGAAGTGGGAGGATCACTTGAGCCTGGGAGGTCGAGGCTGCAGTGAGTTGTGACCACACCACTGCACTTTAGAGCCTAGGCAACAGAGCAAGACCCTGTAATTAATAGATAGACAGATAGATAGATAGATAGATAGATAGATAGATAGATAGATAGATAGATAGATAGATAGATAGACAGACAGACTAGATAGACAATAGACAGATGATAGATAGGTAGATAGATTGATAAATCAGGAGATAAAATTTTAAAAATAAAATCACACACCAATTACCAGTTGTGGTAGGCAGCCTCTAAGATGACCCCTTAGGATCCCTGGCTCCTTGTATTAATACTTTTGTATAATCCCCTCCTTATTTTAACTTTTATTTTAGGTTTGGGGGTAGACACACAGGTTTGTTACATAGGTGAAAACATGTCACGGGGGTTTGTTGTATATATTATTTCATCACCAGGTATTAAGCCCAGTACCCAATAGTTATCTTTCCTGCTCCTTTCCCACCTCCCACCCTCCCCCTTCAAGTAGACCCCAGTGTCTGTTGTTTCCTTCTTTGTCTTCGTAACTCTTACCATTTAGCTCCCACTTATAAGTGAGAACATGCAGTATTTGGTTTTCTGTCCCTAGTCTCCAGTTCCATCCATGTTCCTGAAAATGACATGATCTCCTTTTTTATGGCTGCATAGTATTCCATGTTATATATGTAGCACATTTTCTTTATCCAATCTGTCATTGTTGGGCCTTGAGGTTGATTCTATGTCTTTGCTGTTGTGAATAGCGCTGCAGTGAACATTCACAATCACAAGCATGTGTCTTTATGGTAGAATGATTTCTATTTCTCTGGGTATACAACCAGTAATGGGATTGCTGTGCAATCCCCTTTTTCTATGTGGGTTAACTTGACTGATTTCTAAAGACAAGACTATGGCAGAAGTGATGGTTTGTCACTTTTGAGATGAGGTTACAAAATACTGCAGGTTCCGTTTTAGATGCAGTGACTCTTTCTGGCCTTCTCTGGAATCATTCACTCTGGGGAGAGCCAGCCACCATGTGAGTCAGTCCTGTGGAGAGGCCCACGTAAGTGAGCTTGGAAGTATATTTGCTGACACTGAAAATAACCAGGTATGTGAGCTTGGGAGTGGACCCTCCCCCAGTGTAGTCTTCAGGTGAGACCGCAGACCTGGCTGACAGCTTCATTGCAGACTCATGAGAGACTTAAGAGCCTGAGACAGCTGGGAAAGCTGTTCCCAGAGTCCCGACCCAAAAACTAAGAGATCATATACATTTTTTAAAATAAGAGACGGGGTCTTGGTCTGTCACCCAGGCTGCAGGACAGTAGCCCAATCATAGCTCACCGCAGGCTTGAGCTCCTGGGCTTGAGCAATCCTCCTGCCTCAGCCTCTTGAGTAGCTGGGACTATAGGTGCCTGCCGCCACACTGAGCTAATTTTAAAATTTTTTGTAGAGACAGGGTCTCACTACTTTTTGCCCAGGCTGGTCTCAAACTCCTGGCCTCAAGCCATCCTCCTGCCTCAGCCTTCCGAAGTGCTGGGATTACAGGTGTAAGCCACCACGCCTGGTCTCTAATTGTTTAAAGATCTGAAATGTATCACCGTGAAGTAAAGGTTCATATAAAGACCACGTGACTTGTCTCTGCGATCTGTTTGTGCCTTCATGTGTGTGGATTACCTAAGTACCTTTCTTGATGGAAAGGAAAATATCTCCAAGGGAAAAACAAAGTGGACTACATCCAATATGAAAAAAAAAAAAAAAATGTCGCCAGGTGTGGTAGCTCACGCCTGTAATTCCAGCACTTTGGGAGGCTGAGGCAGGCAGATCACGAAGTCAGGAGATTGAGACTATCCTGGCTAACATGGTGAAACCCCATCTCTACTAAACGTACAAAAAATTAGCCGGGCTTGGTGGCGGGCGCCTGTGGTCCCAGCTACTCGGGAGGCTGAAGCAGGAGAATGGCATGAACCCGGGAGGCGGAGCTTGCAGTGAGCCAAGATCGCGCCACTGCACTCCAGCCTGGGCGACAGAGCAAGACTCCATCTCAAAAAAAAAAAAAAAAAAAAATGTTTACTAAAGCAAATTTTATTTAAAACCTGTTTTCTCCTTGACAGCAGCTTTACAATAAAATGAGATGTTTTAAAATTTATTAATCACATAATCTGGGTATAAATACCAGACTGATGTTGCACTATGAAAAATATAAAATTGTAACCTCTAGAAACCGAATAGGTAATAGAAATGTTGATTAACTTCAGCTGAAGTGCTTATACCTGCTGCTATTTTCAGAAATTAATAGCTACCCTGGGGCATTTTTAACTTACATACAACATTGAGTGGGATTTTCCTATGATGATTACCCTAATGTTTCAGAAAGTGGTAATTAGCAACTAATTACCATTCCACCTTGTCATCACACGCCCTCATGCTGCCGTTGTAACTTTATGTCTTCTTCTAATATGACAGAGCGAGGCGGCAATAAGTTCTGAAGGTGCTTTCAATAACTATGTAGCACAGGGAACAATATTCCATTCGCTGTTACTTCTGTAAGATATAACTGTATCTGGACCATTCCTGAGCTCAATGTAGAACCAAAATAAAGGCCTTTAAAATGCCATCCTCCCTGTTGTAGGCTCCATGTTTTCTCACAAGGGACTGAAAGCAGGGCCCTTTACTTGGAATTCGTTGGAATTCAATAAATACTTAGAATTCATTACTGCTCATTACCGGTTAAGTCATTTGCATGTAGTAAATTCCTTCATCTTCACTAATTCTCACTCATATACATAGAAAATTCTGGTTTTTGACCTATAATGACATTTGGTTTAGTTTAATGTTCTTTTCCATCCTTATTTAATTTTCTACTACTGTAGGAGACTGTTTTGAAGCTGTTTGGTTTTTGTTATTGTCCAGTCCTTTGAAGCCTTATGAGGAAAATTGTATGAATGAATATACACATGTTAATACAGCACAAACACACATCCTTATTACCTATAGGATTAGGTAAAACCCAACATTTTAACCCCAAGGTCTGCCGCAGTATTTGTGGTGGATGCTTTGCAGAGAGTATAGCACCAGCCTGTAGGCCCTGGAGAAGAAATGGAACTGATACTCCCATATCCTCACCCAGAGTCCAGCACCTTGGCACCCCAGGCCTGGGTGGTTGAGATCGCCTTGGAGCAGTGCCAAAGCTCATTTGGTGCTCTTATATGAAAAGGGAGTCCTTCTGTGCACCGCCACCTTGATTTTACATTGGAAAGCCACGGTTTGTATTCCAACTCCAGGGAATTCCACAGAGAAATGATTACTGTGTGTGGTTATTAGTCAATTTAAGGTAGAAAAGTCTTCTATGTACAACAGCAAAGAAGCCATAAAGGAGCAACTGATAGATTTTACTACCAGAAAAGGTAAAACATCTGCACGTTAAAACAAAACACCATAAATAGAATTAAAAAGCAAATGAAAATAATGGAAGACATTTGCCAAATACATAGAAAAGGATTATGGCTAAAGTTTTTAATGCATAGAGCTCTTTCCAATCTCTATACATATAATTAATTTTCTGATTCTTTTTCCTTTTCTAGAAGCATTCAAAATGGTCCAGCATTTGATATGTAGGCTATTCTATGATATAGCTGTAGGCTATCCTATGTAGGCTATCCTATGATATAGCTGCCAGTAATACTAGGGTAGGCCATGTGAGGTGGCTCGCACCTGTAATCCCAGCACTCTGGGAGGCTGAGGCGGGAAGATCACTTGAGCCCAAGAATTTAAGACCAGGCTGACCAGCATAGTGAGACCTCATCTCTACAAAAAATCAAAACACTAGCCGGATGTGGTGGCATCACCTGAAGTCTCATCTACTCGAGAGGTGGAGGTGAGAGGATCACGTGAGCCTGGAAGGTAGATGCAGTAAGCCGAGATGGTGCCACTGCACTCCAGCCTGGGCCACAGACCATGAACCTGTCTCAAACAAAACAAAACAAAACAAAAACAAAAACAAGAAAGACCAGGCTGGCCTGAGCCTCTGGTAAATGGAATTGTTTAGCTTTATACCAAGAGGAGTGAGACAGCACCAAAATCTGGGTGTGGGATGTGCTCAGGCCGACCAGGAGAGGTTTATGCCGACCAGGAGTGGTTCGTGCCATGAGACCTAAAACTCTTAGCATGTTGTCTAAAACAAAGAAAAGCATGTTAGCAGGGCCCGTGGTGCTTCCATGGGCACTAAATGTATCTGTGACAAGATCAGTATGCTTTTCTTAGTGAGGAGCAGAAAATCACTGTGAAAGCATTGAAGGCTTGAGCACAGAGGCACAAAGCTAAATTTTGTTTTTTTTGAGACGGAGTCTCGCTCTGTTGCCCAGGCTGGAGTGCAGTGGCATGATCTTGGCTCACTGTAACCTCTGCCTCCCAGATTCATGCGATTCTCCTGCCTCAGCCTCCCGAGCAGCTGGGATTACAGGTGCGTGCCACCACGCCCGGCTAATTTTTTGTATTTTTAGTAGAGATGAGTTTCACCATGTTAGCCAGGATGGTCTCAATCTCTTGACCTCGTGATCCACCCACCTCTGCCTCCCAAAGTGCTGAGATTACAGGCGTGAGCCACTGCACCCGGCCCACAAAGCTAAATTTTAAATTAAAGTGTTTTTTTTGAATAATTAAAAGGTTTATAAAACAATTATGTTTCTGTCATTACATCATGGGGAAATGGATGGGCATATTTTCACCAAATTTAGATACATATTGGGGTGATCTGACTTGAAATATAGATTATATGTTGTACAAAGAGTACATTTTGGCCAGGTGCCGCGGCTCGTCACTGTAATCTCAGCACTTTGGGAGGCTGAGAGGAAAGGATCACTTGAGCCCAGCAATTTGAGACCAGCCTGGGCAACACAGTGAGACTCCATCTCTACAAAAATTTAAAAAATTAAAAATTGAAAATAAATTCATTGGCCGGGCGCGGTGGCTCAAGCCTGTAATCCCAGCACTTTGGGAGGCCGAGACGGGCGGATCACGAGGTCAGGAGATCGAGACCATCCTGGCTAACACGGTGAAACCCCGTCTCTACTAAAAAAATACAAAAAAACTAGCCGGGCGACGTGGTGGGCGCCTGTAGTCCCAGCTACTCCGGAGGCTGAGGCAGGAGAATGGCGTGAACCCGGGAGGCGGAGCTTGCAGTGAGCCGAGATCCGGTCACTGCGCTCCAGCCTGGGCGACAGAGCAAGACTCTGTCTCAAAAAAAAAAAAAAAAGAAAAGAAATTCATTTTGGGGGATTATAGGGAAATAAAGGGAGACAGGCAATCCTCCTTTGGAGCAGCTGAACCTGAGGGTCAAGGTGAGGACTTAGGGTGCCCATTGGGTCAGAGGGGACTGCGCACATGATATGAATACTAGCTAAGGCCTCGGAGTGCTGTGGAGACTAACAACATTATCTGTGTAAAGTGCTGACCTCAGTGACCAGCACATTCACTTATTCAATTATTTATCAAATTTTATTGAGTAGCTACTGTGTACCAGATACTCTGCCAGGTGCCGGGGATACTGCAGTGAGCAAAACAGCAATCGCAAACCTCTCAGGGTTTACATTCTCCTAACACACAGTAAACCATCATAAAAGATAGCCAGCATTATACTATAATACAAAATATGCGAAAACTAAAAACCATGATAGCTTTTTTCACCAGTTAGATTGGCAAAGGTTCTCTGGTGAAGATAATCCCTAGCAGGTATGGGCCAAGAGTATAGGCACTTTTTTTTTTTTTTTTTTTTTTTTGAATTTTTGAGACAGGGTCTTGCTTTGTCATCCAGGCCAAGTGCAGTGGCATGATCGCGGCTCACTGTAGACTTGACCTCCCAGGCTCAAGCAATCTCCCCACCCCCTCCTCCCAAGTAGCTGGGACCACAGGTGCATACCACCATGCCCAGCTAATTTTTTAGTTTTTGTAGAAACAGGTTTTTGCCATATTGCCCAGGCTAATCTCAAACTTCCTGGGCTCAAGCGATCCTCCAGCTTCACCCTCCCAAAGTGCTGGGATTGTAGACATGAGCCACCATGCCCAGGAAAAAATAGGCACTTTATTTCTGGGGGCAGTGTACATCGGTGCAAACTTTCCGGAGGGCAGGTTGACAGCATGTATTAGATGCTTTTACTCCCTCAATTCCACTTCTGACTTACGGTAAGGAAATATTCATGGATTACTCAATAGCACCTACTTGGGAAGGAAGTGAAGATGCCCAGAGCCTGAGCTCCCCAGTCAGACAGGTCTGAGTTCACACTAAAGCTGGTTCTGCTGTCTACTTGCAGCGTGACCCTCAGATGAATTAGGGCATCAGCACTGTGTGATCTCAGGCGAATTATTCCCAGCCTCCATGCAGCACGCTCTTCATCCATAACACGGACATGATAATAGCATTTACGTTACAGGGCTACTGTGAGAAGTAAGTGAGATAATGCAGAAAACACTTTAGCTTAGTGCCTGATGCATGGTAAGACTTCAATATACTTAAGCAAAAGAAAAAAAAGTATATGTTCATCCCAGCAGTATTTACAGTGATAAAAAGTAAAACAGAGGCTGGGCACGGTGGCTCAGGCCTGTAATCCCAGCACTTTGGGAGTCCAAGATGGGTGGATCACGAGGTCAGGCGATCGAGACCATCCTGACTAACATGGTGAAACCCCGTCTCTACTAAAAATACAAAAAAAAATTAGCCGGGCGTGGTGTCAGTCCCAGCTACTCGGGAGGCTGAGGCAGGAGAATGGCGTGAACCCGAGAGGCGGAGCTTACAGTGAGCCAAGATCGTGCCACTGCACTCCAGCCTGGGTGACAGAGCGAGACTCCGTCTCAAAAAAAAAAAAAAAGTTAAATAGAAAGTACCTGAGTGATTTAAAATGAATACAGAGAAAAAGTTCCATACCACCACTAAAAATCATGTTGCAGTCCATAGCACCACTAAAAATCATGTTGCAGATGAATAGTTAATGATACGGAAAATGATCACAATATATTGTTAGGTAAAAAAAAATTGGTTATAGCCTGGGTACAGTGGCTCATGCCTGTATTCCCAGCACTTTGGGAGGCCAAGGTGGGAGGATTGCTTGAATCCATGAGTTTAAGACCAGCCTGGGCAACATAGGGAGACCCCCCATCTCTACAAAAAAAATTTTTTTTTAATTAGCCAGGCATGGTGGCACATGCCTGTAGTCCCAGCTACTTTGACACAGGAGGATTGCTTGAGCTGGGGAGGTAGAGGGTGCAGTGAGCCATGATCACACCACTGCACTCCAGCCTGGGCAATAGAGCAAGACTCCATCTCAAAACAAAATAACATTTTAAAAGGTGGTTATAAAAAATATGTACAAAACAAGGAAAGTGAAGGATCTCTTCCAGTAGAACTACAAACCACTGCTCAAGGAAACAAACAAATGGAAAAACATTCCATGCTCATGGATAGGAAGAATCAATATGGTGAAAAAGGCCATACTGCCCAAAGTAATCTATAGATTCAATGCTATTCCCATCAAACTACCATTAATATTCTTCACAGAATTAGGAAAAAAAAAACTTTGAATTTCGTATGAAACCAAAAAAGGGCCTGTATAGCCAAGACAATCCTAAGCAAAAAGAACAAAGATGGAGGCATCATGCTACCTGACTTCAAACTATACTATAAGGCTACAGTAACCAAAACAGCATGGTACTGGTACAAAAACAGACACATAGGCCAATGGAATAGAATCTACAACCACCTGATCTTCAACAAACCTGACAAAAATAAGCAGTGAGGAAAGGATTCCCTGTTTAATAAATGGTGCTGGGAAAACTGGCTAGCCATATGCAGAAAAATTGACACTGGACCCCTTTCCTGCACCTTATACACAAATAAACTCAAGATGGATTAAAGACTTAAATATAAAACCCAAAACTATAAAACCCTAAAAGAAAATCTAGGCAATACCATTCAGGACATAGGCACAGGCAAAGATTTCATGACAAAAACATCAAAAGCGATTGAAACAAAAGCAAAAATTGACAGATGGGATCTAATTAACCTAAAGGGCTTCTACACAGCAAAAGAAACTACCATCCGAGGGAACAAACATCCTAAAGAATGGAAGAAAAATTTTGCAATCTGTCCAACTGACAAAGGTCTACTATCCAGAATCTATAAGGAACTTAAATAAATGTACAAGTAAAAACCAAACCAAACGACCCCATTAAAAAGTGGTCAAAGGACATAAACAGACACTTCTCAAAAGAAGACATTTATGTGGCCAACAAACATGAAAAAAAGCTCGATATCACTGATCATTAGAGAAATGCAAATCAAAACCACAATAAGATAGCATCTCACATCAGTCAGAATGGTGATTATTAAAAAGTCAAGAAACAACAGATGCTGGTGAAGCTGTGGAGAAATAGGAATGCTTTTACATTGTTGGTGGGAATGTAAATTCCCATTTTGGAAGTTCAGTGTGGCATTTTGGAAGACAGTGTGGCAATTCCTCAAAGACCTAGAACCAGAAATACTATTTGACCCGACAATCCCATTACTGGGTATATACGTAAAGGAATATAAATCATTCTATTATAAAGATACATGTTCACATATGTTCATTGCAGTACTATTCACAATAGCAAAGACATAGGATCAACCCAAATACCCATCAATGACAGACTAGATAAAGAAAATGTGGTACATATACACCATGGAATACTATACAGCCATAAAAAGAAACAAGATTATGTCCTTTGCAGGGACATGGATGAAGCTGGAAGCCATTATCCTCAGCAAACTAACACAGCAACAGAAAACCAAACACCACACGTTCTCACTTGTAAGTAGGAGCTGAACAATGAGAACACATGGGCACAGGGGGAACAACAGACACTGGGTCCTGTTGGCGGACTGAGGAGGGAGAGCATCAGGATAAATAGCTAATGATGCATGTGGGGCTTAATATCTAGGTGATGGGTGCAGCAAACCACCATGGCACACATTTACCTATGTAACAAACCTGCATGTCCTGCACATGTATCCCAGAACTTTAAATTAAATTTTAAAAAAGAATATGGCCAGGCACAGTGGCTCATGCCTGTAATCCCAACACTTTGGGAGGCCAAGGTGGGTGAATCACCTAAGGTCGGGAGATCGAGACCAGCCTGGCCAACATGGTGAAACCCCATCTCTACTAGAAATACAAAAATTAGCTGGGTGTGGTGGCAGGCGCCTATAATCCCAGCTACTCAGGAGGCTGAGGTAGGAGAATCACTTGACCCTGGGAGGCAGAGGTTGCAGTGAGCCGAGATAGCACCACTGCACTTCAACCTAGGCGACAGAATGAGACCCTGTCTCAAAAAAAAAAAAAAAAAAAAAAAAAGAATGTGTACAATATCCCAATTTTAGAAAAAAATATAGGAAGGCTATACTATGTATTTTCCACAATAAGCATGCATTATTTTGTGCTTTATACAAAGCCTACGTATTATTTATAGCAGACGTACATTGGGTTTTGCATGTCTGGCATCAGCCCACTTCCTTCTAACATCCTGGTTTTCTTATGTGGAATAATCCCTTCCCCCCTGCCAGAAAGGCGATTTTTGGCTCCCACATCTCATATCCACCTCTCACTTACGGAAGCCACAAGGCTTTGATCCCAGAGGCAGTGCTACAAGAATGGTGGATATTTTGGAGGGCATTGTTAGTGTCCTGGCAGCACTGTGGGTGGGGAGTGGGTGGGTTGGTAATGTGACTCTGCTGACAGTGTCTCATCCTCTGGGACTTCCTTGGTCCTTGCCCTTTCCCAAGCCTGGTCATTCTCCTCCCACTGTTTTCATGAGCCCCTCTTAGCCTATCAATAAATCCTTTTCTGCTTTCTGTTGCTCACAACCAAAAACGTTTACTAACAAGCTACTTTTAAAAACTGGAAAATGAATAAAGCAAGCTGTAGCAGCTATGGAGCCGTTCTTTGCAGGAATAGTCTAAACCCAGATGAGCCTGAGATGGCTCAGAGGAAATGCTAAATGACTGGGCTGCAAAACATCTGGTTGGAAACTAGAAAAATGCATTACATAACTTAAAAACTAATTGATAAAATTAATTCATTTAATTAAATTGACCATTTTAGATGTTCCTAGATATCCAGTTGTTCAACATGATGTGACAGCTGATGATTGGGTTTTTTGTTGCTTTTTGGAGACAGAGTCTCACTGAGTTGTCCAGGCTGGAGTGCAGTGGCGTGATCTCAGCTCACTGCAACCTCCACTTCCCTGGTTCAAACGATTCTCCTGCCTCAGACTCCCGAGTAGCTGGGATTACCGGCACACACCACCAAGCTCGACTAATTTTTTTGTATTTTTAGTGGAGACGGGGTTTCACTATGTCAGCCGGGCTAGTCTCAAACTCCTGACCTCAAGTGATCCACCCACCTCAGCCTCCCAAAGTGCAGGTATTACAGGCATGAGCCACCTCACCCAGCCATGATGATTGTTATTCTTTGATCTTTGTGATTTGAACTTATTTAGAATTTAGAATACAATGAGGGAAATGCTAAACTGAAATGGACAAAGACCTTCAGTATAGGCTAATGAACCACACACATACTAACTAGTGGGTACCAAAGCTACCCAATGTATTGCAATATGAGACAGTGGACTTTTAGCCATTTACTGTTAAAGCATGACCCCAGGAGAGCAATATGAAGTGTAGCTTTGTTGTTATGCCTTAACAATAGCAGACACCTGCACATACTCATCTGCCCTTAACTTGGGTAGCATGACATCATTTGTTTTCAAAAGCTTTTTATGTGCCATCTGTTACTAAAATGATGACTGCTTTTGATACAAGGTTTGCAAGATGTTTGTCACCCATCCTCAGTCCTCATCTTTATATTCAGGAGCGTCAGCTTCGGAAATCTTGTAGTTTACCTTCTCAATTACTTTGCACATTTTCTTCTGACTCTAGTGGAGATAATACTCTCCAAATGTGAGTCTGCCCCAAGACTTGGCCCAGTCTTGACACCTTTGAGTCACCTCAGAGCCCTTTGAGCAGCAAAGGTCTAGATCACATAATGAAGTCAAATCTTATTACAAAGATTATTTTGGATTGTTTCGGAAGTGGTTAGAATACACACGCATGAATACATGAATATTATGGATCTTCCTGAAAGATGCTATGTAAATTTTTCTCATTTTTTGTTTTCATCTTTTTAAAAATCACAACATTCCTTTAGTCTAATCTCATTTACTCTTCTTTCTCCATAATACTGTAGCCACTTTTTTTTTTTTCTTGCTATGTTGTCCAAGCTGGAGTATAGTGGCTATTCACAGGCACAATCCCACTACTGATTAGCACAAGGGTTTTGATCTGCTCCATTATAGACCTGAGCCAATTCACCCCTCCTGTGGCAACCTGGTGGTCCCCTACTGCCAGGAGGTCACTATATTGATACTGAACTTAGCGCAGATACCTGATTGGCACAGCTCTCTACAGTCCGTAACTCCTGGGCTCAAGTGATCCTCTGGCCTCAGCCTCCCAGGTAGCTGGGACTACAGCCATGTCATTACACCCAGTAATACTGTACCCTTAAAGAAAGAGAACTACTTCATAAATCTTTGGTTAGATAAACTTGTTTCCAACATATAGCATTTTATACTGCAGATTTCATAAAATGTATTGACATTGGATTGTAATATTGTATTGGATGATTATTGAAATAAATATTGGTCATTGAAAATCACAATCTGTTTCTGAAGGGCAAAATTTGATGATTTCGTAGCCAGTTAGTGTTAAGTGAATTTATCTATATGACATTGATTTTTAAAACCTGGGGAAATTGGTTGATGTAGTATCAACATCATATAGAACCATTAACCACCTCCATGAAATAACAGGATGACTTCACAGAACACCCCTTGGAGAATCACAGAGGTTCATTCATTGAACTCATGATTATTGCATACCCTCAATGAGCTATATCTTGTGGTAAATACAGGGGTTACCAAATAAACAAGATTCCTGCTCCTTCTAAAAGCTTACTTCTAGAGGGTAGAGCTGGAAGAAGCCAACCATGAACAAGTAAACCAATCAATCATCATTTGTCAAAGTATGGTCCATGGACCTTTGGAGGTTCTAAGACCCTTTCAGGGGGATCTGCAAGATCAGTATTATTCATGGGTAAAAGATTCAGCAAGAGCACAAATGAACAAGGGAATTTAAGGGACTACATAGAGTTCGTTGATTTGGTCTCAGATTCTACATTGCAACTAGCCTTTCAGAAAGTACTACTGTCAAGTTTTGGTGTAATATCGAAGAAGAATATCCAGTTATTTGAAAAAGCCATGTCTCTCATTTCCAACCACACGTTGGTATAAGGCTAAATTATTCGGATATGTAAACCAAAACAAGATACTGCAACAGACAATATCAAAGCAGATGAGAATTGAGATCTCTGTTAAACCAGATATTAAAGAGATTTGCCAAAGTATAAAACAATACTATTCTTTGGGCCGGGCGCGGTGGCTCAAGCCTGTAATCCCAGCACTTTGGGAGGCCGAGACAGGCGGATCATGAGGTCAGGAGATCGAAACCATCCTGGCTAACACGGTGAAACCCCGTCTCTACTAAAAAAAAAAAAACAAAAAACTAGCCAGGCGAGGTGGCGGGCACCTGTAGTCCCAGCTACTCGGGAGGCTGAGGCAGGAGAATGGCATAAACCCGGGAGGCAGAGCTTGCAGTGAGCTGAGATCCGGCCACTGCACTCCAGCCTGGGCGACAGAGCGAGACTCCGTCTCAAAATAAATAAATAAATAAGTAAAACAATACTATTCTTTTTGCTTAATTTTGTTTTGGAAAATATATTTTATTTTATATAAAATATGTCACTTGTGTTAGCAAATAATGACTTTTTATTATTTAAAAATCAATTAATACTTTTAAATTTTCTCAGCTTTAATTTTGAATATGATAAACATGGAGAGATATAAACCACATCAAGAAAAGCTTTTTAAAGCTGGGCCTAGTAGCAAGCACCTAGTTACTCAGGAGGCCAAGGTGAAAGTGACATAAGAGTTAAGAAGAAATCACTTAGGCAGATAGTAAGTAAGGGTATGGGAGACCTCGGTAAGGCTTTTCTTTTTAATGAAAGGCAGCCCCGAATCGTTTTGTAACAAAGAGCAGCCTGTAACGTTGAGCTGCAGACAGAGACAAGCAAGCTGGGAGCTTGCACAGGTGAATGCCAGCAGGAACTAGGGCACCAGACAAATTCAAGATGGCGGCTCCATCTTCCCTTCTCTGCCCATGAGTTCTAGTCCAGCCTGGGCAACATAGTGAGACCCCCATCTCTTAAAAGAAAAGGGATCTTTTTTAAGATCTCAATAATTTTGAAAAGCAATAATTTCCCATGGAGTGTTAATCATTCAAGCTCCTAAGTTGCATTACCTATACTCTTGGGTAGATGTTTAGGATGTCAGATCCCATGTCCAGCTGTGTAGTTTTATCCAAGTCCAGAAGTAGGAGGAGTAGGTGGAAACTCTGGGTATCTGGTTGGCCTGGCTTTGCAGTGGTAGCAAGAGGTGGTGGTCTTGCTCTCCCAGAGCAACTGGGTCAAATGGTAGAACTATACGTTAAGCAGGAACAAGAGGCTGAGGGTCTAGGAGGTGGGGGTGCTAAGCGGACCGAGAAGGAATATATCCTTATGTCCGATACAAGTATATCTTGGTTTCCTTTCTGTGGCAGCGCATGAAACAGAAGTATGGCTTTACATTATAAGGCTTTATATTATTACTCTGGCGTTTTATTAAGGATGAACTATAATTTTATATTTCATTTTGTGTTATTACTATGGCTTTGTATAAGGATGAACTATAAATTTTAAAAACTAACCTCTAATATTCTGCCTTTGGGCTATTTCCAACTCTTTTGCTTTATAAACACTGCTGAAATGACCAGCCAGTGCAACAAATATTAGGAAAATGAACAAGATAATTGCAGTCGTGATTATGCGCTGAAGACCATCATTAGCATGTAAGCCGCATCGAAGTACGGATTTTAGCCTGTTTTGTTCACTGCTGTATCCCCAGCACCTAGCATAGGGCCTGTCATAGAATGTGTGCTCAAAAAATATTTGTCAAACGTTGAAAGCAAGGTGATGTGATAGTGATTGGTGGGGGAGAGTTCGGGAAGTCCCTGCATTGAAGCTGAGAATTGAGTAAGGGAAAGTGGGAAGCTGTAGATGGAGGTTTCCAGGCAGAGGGAAGAGGATGTGCAAAGGCTGTGAGATGGAAGCCCGTTGGCGTGTTCGAAAAACAGAAAGGTTTCTGTGCTGGAGGACAGTGAGCAAAGGAGAGAATAAGGGATGAGGGTGGAGGGGAGGGCAGAGTGAGAACAATAGGGCCTTGCCAGTCCTAATCATCATGAACTTCAATTTTACAAGGCAGCTAAAAGCCGTGGTAGACTTTTACCAGGAAAATGACATTATCAATTTACGCTTACTCTGACCACCTCACACCTATTAGGATGGCTGCTATCAAAAAAACAAAAAAAATAAGTGTTAGCAAGGACGTGGAGAAATTGGAACCCTTATCCCCCACCAGTGGCAATGTGAAATGGTGCAGTCTCTGTGGAAAACAGTATGGCAGTTGCTCAAAAAAGCAGAAAGAGAACCACCATATGACCCTGCAATTCCACATCTGTGTGTATCCCCAAAAGAACGGAAAGCAAGGACTCAAATAGATATTTGCACTCATAGCAGCATTATTCACAATAGCCCGAAGGTGTAAACAACCCAATGTCCGTTGACAGATGAATACATAAACAAAATGTGGTCTCTCCACACAATGGAATATTACTGAGCCTTAAGAAGAAGAGAATAATTCTGATGTGTGCTACGACATATATGAAATTGGAGGACACTGTGCAAAGTGAAATACGGCAGTCACAAAAAGACGAATACTGTATGATTCCACTTACATGAGGTACTTGGAATAGTCAGACTCACAGAGACAGAAAGTAGAACTTTGTGCCAAACTCATAGAGACCAGGGCTGGAAGAGGCTGTGGAGTTATTGTTTAGTGGGTATAGAGTTTCAGTTTTGCAAAATGGAAACGTTCTTGGATGGACGGTGGTGATGGTAGCACAACAATGAAATGCACTTAATGCCACTGAACTGTGCATTAAAAATGGCTAGGAAGGCTTGGCACAGGGGCTCACACCTGTAATCCCAGCACTTTGGGAGGCCAAGGTGGGTGGATCACCTGAGGTCAGGAGTTTGAGACCAGCCTGGCCAGCATGGCAAAACCCCGTCTGTACTAAAAATACAAAAATTAGCTGGGCGTGGTGGCAGGGGCCTGTAGTCCCAGCTACTTGGAAGGCTGAGGTAAGAGAATCACTTGAACCCGTGAGGCAGAGGTTGCAATGAGCCGAGATTGCACCACTGCACTCCAGCCTAGGTGACAGAGCAAGACTCTGTCTCAAAACAAAAACGAAAACAAACCAACAAAAAAGGGTTAGGAAGGTAAATTGTATGTTAGGTGTATTTTGTCACAGTGAAAATTTAAAAACAGAAAAGCTTACTCTGAGAATGTTCGAGAGAAAAGTTTGGAAAGGGGCATAGCTGGTTATCAGTCATTATCTTCCCTTCTTCCTAACAGTATCCATTTACTCCTCTTTCCCTCCTAGCAGAGTGGGAAGTTCAAGCATCCACCCATTCCGCAAATAGCCTTGTGGCCTTTGTGCTCCAGGAAGGGATGATTCCAACCTCTTCAGGGGAGGTCTCACTGGCCTAGAGCAGTGGTTCTTAAAATGTGGCTGAGGGCCAAGCACAGTGGCTCACGCCTGTAATCCCAACACTTGGAAAGGCTGAGAGGGGAGGATCTGTTGAACCCAGGATCTTGAGACCAGCCTGGGCAACATAGTGAGACCCTCTCTCTACAAAATATACAAAAATTAGCTGGGCATGGTGGCACATGGCTGTAGTCCCAGCTACTTGGGAGGCTGAGATGGGAGGACTGCTTGAGCCCAGGAGGTCAAGGCTGCAGTGAGCTGTGATTGTGCCACTGCACTCCAGTCTGAATGACACAGTGAGACTCTGTCTCAAGGGGGAAAAAAAAAAAACACCTTGGCTGAACATTCCTGGGGTCTCTGAGATTCATTTTAGGGGTCTGTGAGTTTCTGTTTTCCAACTACATATCCTAATGAGGCTGGGTTTTTAAAATGTATATCTACTTCCTCTGACAGATTGGAGCAGATTAAATGCCAAAGCAGATATGAGAATCCAGCTGTCTTACATTAAGCCCAATATTAAAGTGATCTGTAAAAGGTAAAGCAAAGCTACTCTTCTTAAATGTTTTAATTTTGGAGTATATTACTATTTTTCATGAAAATGTTACTTATGTGAATATGTAACAGATTTCTTTCTTTCTTTCTTTTCTTTTTTTTTTTGAGATGGAGTCTCACACTGTCACCTGGGCTTAAGTGCAGTGGCACGATCTCACTGCAACCTCTGCCTCCTGGGTTCAAGCAATTCTCTTGCCTCGACCTCCCAAGTAGCTGGGATTACAGGTGCCTACCATCACGCCCAGCTAATTTTTTGTATTTTTAGTAGAGACGGGGTTTCACCACATTGGCCAGGCTTGTCTGAAACTCCTGACCTCATGATTTGTCTGTGTTGGCCTCCCAAAGTGCTAGAACAGGTGTGAGCCACTGCACCTGGCCTAGATTTCTTATTTCTAAATTAATAAATAATTATATTTCAAAATTTTAGTGATAGATATAACTCAGAAAAGCAAAGATTTTGGGGAATCCTCAATAATTTTTTTTTTAGGGTCTTGCTATCACCCAGGCTGGAGCGTAATAGGTAATCATAGCTTACTACAGCCCAGCCTTGACCTCCTGGCATCAAGCAATCCTCCTGTCTTGGCCTCCCAAAGTTTTAGAATTACAGGCATGAGCCACCACACCTGGCCCTAATTTTTGAGTCCAAATGGGTCCTGAGATAAAAATGTTTGAGGACTACTAGCCTAGAATAATCCCATCCCCTTGTCAGGTATTGGTCTGGGAACTTTCTTGTGGTCCAGTTCTGTCTACTGAGACAGGAGAGGGAATCTGATGGGAAGCTTCTGGAAGAAGTTTTTCCACTCCTAAGACAGAGCCACAGAAAGAGAGACACTCTCTCTCCATCCTCTGGTTACCGATGCATCTGAATGTGATGCGGCCATCTTTCCACTGGCCTGAGAAAAAACACAGCACAAGCGCTGGCAGTGTTGTTTTCAGATTTCATTATCAGAGTGATTCAGTGAACATCTTTCCACACAATTGAGCTCTGCACATCTGTGTAGTTTTGGTAGAATACATTCTTAGAATTGGAAGTGTTGGATGACGGGATATACACATTAAAAATTTTAATAAATATTGGCCAGGTGTGGTGGCTCACGCCTGTAATCCCAGCATTTTGGGAGGCTGAGGTGGGCAGGTCACCTGAGCCTGGGCACAGAGGCAACCTTCAAACATGGAGAAACCCCGTCTCTACTAAAAATACAAAAATCTGCCGGTCGTGGTGGTGCATGCCTGTAATCCCAGCTATTTGGGAGGCCAAGGCAGGAGAATCACTTGAACCCAGGAGGGAGGTGGAGGTTGCAGTGAGCCAAGATCACGCCATTGCACTACAGCCTGAGCAACAAGAGCAAAACTCCGTCTCAAAAAAAAAAATTTAATAGATATTGATACTGATAAGTTGTCCTCCCAAAAGTTCGTACCACTATAAACTTCCACCAAGTTACTTAAGCACTTATATAAAGCTTACTATGTGCTTACTAGACAACTGTTTTAAGCTTTTTACAAACATTTACTAATAGTGTGAGTGCCTATTTCTCTATACTTTAGCCAACTTAGTTTTTATCCCTGCTCATCGGATAAGCAGAAAATACCTTACTATTTCGAGGTGCCTTTTTTTTTTTACAATAAGGTTGAACACTTAAAACATATTTTCTTTAAATGGTCTATTCATGTCCTTGGTCCCTTTTCCTGTGGGGTTTTCATGTTTTTATTTTGTATTTCTAAGAGCCCTGTGTGTATTAAGGATACTAGCCCTTTAATGTCATACGTGTGACAAGTAAAGTTTAATAGTCACTTTTTCACAATTCCAGTATCTAAAAAGTTCTGAAAAGTTTTTCTTTTTTTTTTTTTTGTAAATTTGATACAAACTCACTTGATAGCATGACCTCAATTGACATTAGGCCGTTTGTATTCTTTGTATATTTCACTTCATATAAAGAGCTGGAAGAAAAAACTTTTACTGAAGAAAACGTTGTGTTTGATATACATAAATAACTGGTGGTTTGTATACTGCGTATTACCTTTTCTAAATTCTGAAAATTTACAATTTCATAAAACATTTGTCCCAAGGTTTTAGGTAAGAGATTGTGGATTTTATTTACCCACACATGTGTCTTTGTTGGTTCACTTTTGGATATGCTGAGTTGTAGATGCCTGTGGAGGCTTCACCTGGATATGGCCTGCATGCAGTTGGATATATGAGTTAGATATTTATGGGGGAAATTGGGGTCGGAGAAGCAGATTTTAGATTTATATTTATCAGCATATAGATGAGAGTTAAAATCACGTGGGTGTACGTCAGAAAGCACGTGTTGCCGAAAGAATGGTGAGAACATCAGCGTTTAAGGG
Organism: Macaca nemestrina; assembly: GCF_043159975.1. NCBI lineage: Eukaryota > Metazoa > Chordata > Mammalia > Primates > Cercopithecidae > Macaca > Macaca nemestrina. The sequence goes on along the minus strand of NC_092133.1, from coordinate 112,018,509 downwards.
GTGAATGAGAGTCTATGATGAGGTAGGCAGTGAGGAAGGCTAATTGTGGAGCAGAAAGGTTGAATCAGACAGAGCAGAGGGGTGATCGATCATTCTGGACTGTGAACAATGACTACAGCTGCAGACAACACGGTAGAGGTTTGCTGGTTGTGAATTCTCCATGGACCTATCGTCAGGTATTAGAGTGAACTTAGCCTTGTGGGGTGTTGGGAAGGAGTCAGGGAAGGGAGACGGAAGGGGATTTGAAGGTTGCCTCTGTGCCCAGGCTCAGGGATCTGGACCTCAACGTTCCTTAATAATTAGGCACCAGCCCTCTTAAGAATGGTCTCCAGAATTCTCTCCTGTAAAAGTTCTGTTGAAGGGTCTTGGGCAGTTTCCCAGCCCCATAGATAGATCTCTGTAGGTCCAATCCTCTAGCAAGTGGTCCAGACCTTGAAATGAACCAGATACTGTAATGAGTGTGAGAAGCAGTTGGTCCTTTGTGCAGATACTGGGCCAGAGGAGACAGGAAAGTGGTTTTGGCTTCTTCCTGTTTATCCCTCCTGATGGGCCATGTGAGGACCCTTGATGGGAGCATTCAGGAAGTGTTAGTACTTGCCAATAGCCAGCCACTTTCAAAGGAGACAACTCTGGGACCTCAGGTCTGCCTTAGCCTGCTGGCTGCAAAACATTTACATTTGCTCTCCTGTCTAACAGAAGAAAAATCCATTTTTCATTTTCAGCTGAATGTTCTCAGCCTTAAAATGTGGGCCTTTGTTCATTCTAATTCGCCTACATCTGCATAAAACAGAAGTTCATTTTCAGAGCAATGTGGAGGGGGACCATGCACAATTCCAGTTATTGTATAGCAAAGCTATGCGCCTTACTTTTTATTCAGAGAGCAAATAATATATCCAAGATGTTATTGTGGGTGTTCTTCTGTCACTCATACTGGTGATGTCTTGTCTATCTCTCAGGAAACAATGGGTATTTATTTGGGATTGCTTAGATTTAGTAACATTCCTTTATTTTTCATTTCAAATGGCTCTTAACTGTGAAGTGGGGGGAAAATGAGTTAATTTCTTGACTATTTTAAATAGTTGTAATAGGTTCTAATTTTACATCCAGTGGAAACAATTGAAAGTTTTTATGTTTATATTATTCTGGCAAGTTAATATGAACATTAAACAAATATTTCAGTGCAGATCATGAAACAAATACAGCACAAGATAGTAGCACTTCAAGTCCTGAACTGATTTCTGTGTACATTTCCTTTTAAAAAATTGCTTCTTTTTCAACACTACTGAACTGTACCCTTAAAAGTGGGCAAGGCCGGGCGCAGTGGCTCACACCTGTAGTCCCAGCACTTTAGGAGGCTGAGGCGGGCAGATTGCCTGAGCTCAGGAGTTTGAAACCACCCTGGCCAACATGGTGAAACTCCATCTCTACTAAAATAAAAAATTAGCCAGGTATGGTGGCCTGCGCCCGTAATCCCAGCTACTCAGGAGGCTGAGGCGGGAGAATCGCTTGAACCCAGGAGGCAGAAGTTGCAGTGAGCTCAGAGATTGCGCTGCTGCACTCCAGCTTAGGCAACAGAGTGAGACTCTGTCTGGGGAAAAAAAAAAAAAGTGGTCACAGTGGTAAATTTTATGTTAAGTGTATTTTACATTTTTTTTAAGAAAAGCTTCTCTTCCAAATCTTCAAAAATTGGAAGCATTTATTTGGTGAAGTAAGTAGTACAGTTGGCCAGGGGTGGTGACTTCATGCCAGCGCTTCAGGAGGCCAAGGCAGGAGGATTGCTTGAGCCCAGCAGTCCAAGACCAACATGGACAACATAGCGAGACCCTGTCTCTACAAAAGATACAAAAATTAGCCAGGAATGGTGGCACACACCTGTAGTTCCAGCTACTTGGGAGGCTGAGGTGGGAGGCTCGCTTGAGCCTGGGGAGGTCGAGGCCGTAGTGGGATGTGATGGCACCACTGCACTCCTGCCTGGGTGAGATCCCGTCTCAGAAAAAAAAAGAAAAAGAAGTACAGTTGTCTCTCTATCTGAGGGGGATTGGTTCCAGGACTCCCCTTTAGATACCCAAATCCGCACATGCTCAAGTCCCTGATATAAAACTGCATAACATTTGCATATAACCTACACACATCCACCTGTGTACTTTAGATCATCTCTAGATTACTTATAACAACTACTGCAATGTAATGCTAGGTAAATAATTATTTATTATATTATTTTAAAAATTGTATTATTTTTATTGTTTCCCTCCCCCAGAATATTTTTTCTTTTTTCTCTTTCAAGACTTTTTTTTTTTTTTTTTGAGACAGGGTCTTGTTCTGTCACCCAGGCTGGAGTGCAGTGGCACGATCATAGCTCACTGCAGCCTTGACCTCCCAGGCTCAAGTAATTCTCCCGCCTTAGCCTCCCAAAGTGCTGGGATTACAGGTGTGAGCCACTGCACCCAGCCTTTCCCTCCTGGAATATTTTCATCTGTGGTTGGTTGAATCCACAGATGTGGAACTCATGGATATGGTGGGCTGACTGTACTTCCCATAGCTGCTTACCATATTCAAATGGGAGCTTGATGGCAAAATACAATCTGAGGCCCAAAAAGTCAAACCAGCTCTAGAAAACATCCTTAAAAAACCAGCAGTTCCTTTCCCACTTCACATTCTTTGCACTTGCCGGAAGCAACCACTTTCTCTATTCTCATCTCCAGATCTCCAGTACTTCCAAATTATTCATGTTTAACCATTATCAGTTGTCCCATCACTATGGGAGATGAGGACTAACTCTTTCACTACCATCAACACACACACACACACCCCTCAACTCCTCCTCTTCCCAATAAGGGCGTATCGTGAATTTTGTTAATAATCCTTGTTTACATTTTTATGACGATGACATGCCAATCACAGCTGAGTCATGTAATTAGACTATTACTTTCCCTTTCTTGCTTATATGATTCTTTTATGAATAGTAATTTTTTCTTAGTGTTCTTTGTACCAGTCATTTATTCCACCCTAAACTCTCCAGTTTTATAAATCTCCTCTCAAAATGTTCAAATATATCAATTACTCTCCATTTTGTCTTGGAAGCGTCTCTGACTGGCTCCTGTCTGGACTGGTTGCTGTGTATGCACCTTGGGGGTGTGTATGTCACCTTGGGGGTCCCGTTCTTTTGTATGCCCTGCATCTTCCTTAGTTTAGTCCCTTATTATGGTTGAGGAACAGCTTCCCGGTAAAAGGTACGTAAGAAGTGACATGTTTGCTGGCCAGCACGGTGGCTCATGCCTGTAATCCCAGCACTTTGGGAGGCTGAGGTGGGTGGATCACTTGAGGGCAGGAGTTTGAGACCAGCTTGGCCAACATGGTGAAACCCCCATCTCTACCAAAAATAAAAAAATTAGCCAGGCATAGTGGTGCATGCCTGTAGTCCTAGCTACTTGGGAGGCTAAGGCATGAGAATCGCTTGCACCTGGGAGGCGGAAGTTGCAGTGAGCTGAGATCACACCACTGCACCACTGCAACCTGTCTTAAAAAATAAGAAGTAACATTTTTGGGAACTAGTGTGCCTGGAAACCTTTTTATTCCACCTACCCTTACACTAATTGAGGGTGGAGATAACGTTCCCTTGGAATTTTAAATATATCGAGCTACTTTCTTTTTTTTTTTTTTTTTTTTTTTGCTATTTCAAGAAATTTTATTTTATTATTATTTATTTATTTATTTTTTTAATTATACTTTAAGTTCTAGGGTACATGTGCATAACGTGCAGGTTTGTTACATACTTGTGCCATGTTGGTGTGCTGCACCCATCAACTCGTCAGCACCCATCAACTCGTCAGTTACATCAGGTATAACTCCCAATGCCATCCCTCCCCTCCCCCCTACTTTCTTCTAATATCTGATGTTATTTGAGGCATTCAGATTCTCAGTCATTTGTATGAAACTTTTAAAACTTTTTCTAGTTCAGGTATTCTTTGTAGTGAAATTCACAATGGCTTGCCCTAGTGTGGGTCTGTTTTGATATATTGTGCTGGGCATTGGAAAGCCAAGGCTTTCAGTTTCACTAATGATTTCCTCTGCTGTTTCTTCTGTTCTCTGTATGGCATGCTTATTTTCAGACCTGAGGCCTTTTGTTCTGGTCTTTTCTCTCCTACTTTCTAGCTGTTCTTTTTGTACTACTTTTGGGAGATTTCCTCAACTTCATCTTCTAACCCTTCTACTGAGTTTTTAATTTCTATTTTCAGGACTTGTTTTCTGAATATTCTTTTTTTCTTAGATGGAGAAAAACCTTACAATTTGAAAACCTGAGGATATTAGTGGCAGTTCCTTAAAAATGTTTTCTTCTCCCTTCACAGTCCCACTTTGCTCCATTTTGGGTTCTGGGTTTTGATTCTACCTTTCACCCTAGAGGCATCCCTCAAATGGCTGGTGATCCTTGCCTGTCTGCGCATATTGAAGAGGAGGACAATAAGCTGACTGGAAGCAACTGGCTCAGAGGAGTAGGATTTGTTGACTGTGGCATTCCTGAAATTGCTGCTTCCCTAGAGACCCCCGATACCAGCTGCCAAATTTTGCACAGAATCTTCTCATCTCCTGGCTGGAAGCGTAAGCCTGGCTACCAGCATTCAGACAGCCAAGTAGGGGAAAGGGCTAAGCATTAAACATTCTGAATATAGGCTGGGCACGGTGGCTCACACCTGTAATCCCAGGACTTTGGGAGGCCGAGGCAGGTGGACACCTGTGGTCAGGAGTTCGAGACTAGCCTGGCCAACTTGGCGAAATCCCGTTGCTACTAAAAATATAAAGAGTAGCTGGGCTGGGCGCAGTGGCTCACGCCTGTAATCCCAGCACTTTGGGAGGCCGAGGCGGGCAGATCACGAGGTCAGGAGATCAAGACCATCCTGGCCAACATGGTGAAACCCCGTCTCTACTAAAAATACAAAAAATTAGCCGGGTGTGGAGGCACGCATCTGTAGTCCCAGCTACTCAGGAGGCTGAGGCAGGAGAATTGCTTGAATCCGGGAGGCGGAGGCTGCAGTGAGTCAAGATTGTGCCACTGCACTCCAGCATGGCAACAGAGCAAGACTCCATCTAAAAATTAAAAAAAAAAAAAAAAAAAAAAAATTAGCTGGGCGTGGTGGTGGCTGCCTGCAGTCCCAGCTACTTGGGAGGCTGAGGCAGGAAATCACTTGAACCTGGGAGGTGGAAGTTGCAGTGAGCTGAGATCATGCTGCTGTACTCCAGCCTGGGCAACAAGAGCAGAACCCCATCTCAAAATAAAATAAAATTAAATAAATAAATAAATAAATAAATAATTCTGAGTATAAACTTACATATCACCCTTTGTATCAGCCAAGGTCCAAGGGAATTGCCTTACAAATGGATACAGAAAACTTTACAGGATACCCTAGGGTTAAGGAAAAGTACCCAAGGAAGGAACAAACTTGGATAGGGATGTCCCTCCCCAAGTTTGGGATTCAGATTTTGTGGAGGTGTGGCTGCAGCCCACTGTATGGCAGGGACATTTGCTGGACTACCCTGGGTGACAGCTGAGTCAGTTACCAGGAAACTTTCCTTTGAGGTGCATTCAGGCTGCCACTGGCAAGCAGGGAATCATGGCCAGGTTGGGCAAGAAGGAAACACACCATTGGGGTACACATGGGCTGAGGCTGGCACACTCCTCCAGAGTACAAGGGGACAGAAAACTGCAGCCGCAAGCAGCGAGTGCCTCTCCAGGCTATGTGTGAGCTGAGGCTGAAGGACAGGCTCAGAGGGAGCCACCTGCCAGCTAGCGAGGTAGTCACAGGGCCAAGGCCAGAGCTGCAAGCTGGCTAAGTGACTGCATACTCGGGTCACAGCTGGGGCTGAGCCATGCCTAACAACAGGATGGTAATAAGCAGCCAGGGGAAGCATGCCAAACCTGAGAAAAGTAGCCCCTTTCTCTCGTATTGACAAAGCTCAACTGTACAAAGCTTATGCTGACCATGCTATGGAGAAATGCTTAGAGGGTCCTGCTGAATTATCAGAGCAGGCTATTGTGTTAGTTTGCTAGGGCTGTTGTTAAATATCACAGACTGGGTGGCTTAAAAAACAGAAATGTATTGTCTTATGGTTCTGGAGGCTACAAGTCCAAAATTAAGGTGTTGGCAAGATGGATTCCTTCCGAGGTCTGTGAGGGAAGAAGCTGTTCAAGACCTCTTTCCTTAGCCTGTAGATGCCATATCTGCCCATCATCTCCCCTCTATGCATTCCCTTTCAGTTATATTGGAAAATGATGACTGCATTTTAACCTGATTACCTCTGCAGTAATGAGGTTCGGTCCCCAGGAAGAAGGACCTTGCAGCAACCCAGTACAATTCCCCAGTCCTGCCCTCAAAAGAATGATGGCCATTTGTTCAGGTTACTGGACACTAGATAAAAGGGAACGCCCAAATATTTTGAAGGCTGTTGGATACAGGGTCTAAGCTGACATTGTACCTAGAAACCTAAAACATCATCATGGGGGGCACACATGGAGGTATGGAGTGCCAACTAAGTTCTACTTAGGTAACATATAGTGCTCACATTAAAGCGGCACGTGCTCTGTGGATCCCTCTGCTGGTCATTTCCGTGTCTCTGATGTGTAACTAGAATTGACAACACTTAGTAACTGGCATGATCCCTACATTACATCTTTGGCCTGTTGGATACAGGTTATCCGTATAGTGACAAAGGCCAAACAGAAGTCTCAAGCTGCTGTGCCTGCCCTTTCCATAGACATAGACAGGGGTAGGTATGAGCAAAGGATGTGAGGATCTTGTGTGACATGTTAATGCCTACCAGACAGTATCTACTAGGGAAGAGGAATTTAACCAATGGTTGACATCAGCCAGTCTGTCATCCATCGCTGCAGTGCTGGTATAGTGAGTACAGGAATGGTGTGGCCAGTGGGAGATGAAAGCTATGCACGTCCAGTAGCGAGGGCTCCCACTTACAAAGCCTGATCGAATTACTGCTTCTGACTAACGTCCTACCAGCAATATTGAGTTCAATTGTTCCTTGAAGAAACCAACTATCAACTTGGTGGTAAGTTGAGTACATTGAGTCTCCTGTCCCAGGAGGGTCTGCAATTTGTTCTAACAAAAATGTGAGTTTGCCTTTCTTGACCACAGGGCCTCAAGCAGCCACTGAGAGTTTTGTATGATCCATCAGTATGGGGATGACTGCACCACTGCACTCCATCCTGGGTGACAGGGAAAGACCCCATCTTTTAAAAAAGCTGACCAGGCATGGGGGCTCACACCTGTAATGCCAGCACTTTGAGAGACTTAAGTGGGTGGATCACTTGAGCTCAGGAGTTTGAGACCAGGCTGGGCAACATGGTGAAACTCTGTCTCTACAAAAATTAGCCAGGCATGATGGCACATGCCTGTAGTCCCAGCTACTTGGGAACCTGAGGCAGAACAGCTTGAGCCTGGGGGACAGAGGTAGCTGTGAGACAAGATCACACTACTGCCCTCCAGCCTGGGCAACGGAGCCAGACCCTCAAGAAAAATTTTAAAAGCATTGGGCCAGGCACGGTGGCTCACACCTGTAATCCCAGCACTTTATGAGGCCGAGGCAGGTGGATCACCTGAGGTCGGGAGTTCAAGACCAGCCTGACCAACATGGAGAAACCCCGTCTCTACTAAATAATACAAAATCAGCTGGGCATGGTGGTGCATGCCTATAATACCAGCTACTCGGGAGGCTGAGGGGAGAATTGCTTGAACCTAGGAGGCAGAGATGCTTGAACCCAGGAGGCAGAGGTTGCGGTGAGCCAAGATTGCGCCACTGCACTCCAGCCAGGGCAACAAGTGGGAAACTCAGTTTATATGTTAAAAAAAAAAAAAAAAAAAAAAAGCATTGGAGGCCAGGTGCAGTGGCTCACACCTATAATCAGGTGAGTGGATCACCTGAGCTCAGGAGTTCAAGACTAGCTTGGGAAACATGGCAAAACCCCATCTCTACCAAAAAACAAAACAAAACAAAACAAAAAAACAGCCAGGCGTAGTGGTGCATGTTTGTGATCCCAACTGCTCAGGAAGCTAAGGTAAGAAAATAACTTGGGCTGGGAAGACAGAGGTTGCAGTGCACTGAGATCACACCACTGCACCACTGTACTCCAGCCTGGGTGACAAGACCCCGTCTCAAAAAAAAAAAAAGAGACCCCATCTCAATTCAAAAATAATTTTAAAAATCTAATTCTCCAGCCATCAGTTATGATACTGTATTAATTATCCACCCCCTATCCTAGTTTGCCTGCATGAGTGTATAAATTTTCTCACTAGTTTCTATCACTCCTATATTCCCTTTTGCATCCCATTCCTTAGATGTGCTGTGATTTTTTTTTTAATTTGGAAAAAAAACTGTTTTCAGATTTCTCCAGGAAAGGAAAAAAAAATTAATATGAAGGCTCATAGAGCACAGCTAAAAAATAAAATAAAAAGGAAAAAATACAAAACTAGTCACTACTGGAAGATCGTAGTGATGCAGCTCATTTTGAAGCTTATAAATAAAGGGAAAGAAGCATTTACCTTATCTTTCCTATACAAACTATACACACACACCCCCATTCCCACTAGATAACCAAGTAAGAGACCAAGTTTCTCTACTGCAGCAAACAAATGAAAAAAAATACTGTAATTCTGTATTCCCTATTTAATTGATGGATCTAGGAACTGATCAATAGTGACTTAACAGTTCAAGAGCAGACAAGTACACATTGTCACCTGATGGAAGAATACCACCACCTATAAATACTGTCCCCATCCAACAAAACAACTATCTGAATCTGATTATGTCTGTGGATCCAAATTATGTCTGTGGATCCAAAACAAATTTATAGGAAATATAAAGGACACAGAAATTTGTTAAATGATATGAAAGGGATGCAACTGCAGTATCTAGGAAACTACAAGGCAAAAAAGTTATTTTCTTCATACATTGCAATGAAAAAAGAGTGGGACTCTTCATTAATATATGAACTTCCATTGGATCTTCACTCAAACTGTTTACAAAAACTAAATTATCTGAATATCAGGAAATTATAAATTTTTTGATGTGATAATGGTATTTGTTGGGTATGTTTTAAGGAGTCCTTATCTTTTAAAAATACATACTGGAATACTTATTAAAGCAGCAAATGCCGGGCGCGCTGGCTCATGCCTGTAATCCCAGCACTTTGGGTGGCTGAGGCGGGCAGATCACGAGGTCAGGAGATCGAGATCATCCTGGCTAACACCGTGAAACCCCATCTCTACTAAAATAAATAAACAAATAAATAAATAAAATAAAATAATAAAAAAAATTAGCCGGGCATGGTGCAGGCGCCTGTAGTCCCATCTACTTGGGAGGCTGAGGCAGGAAAATGGCTTGAACCAGGGAGGCAGAGCCTGCAGTGAGCTGAGATCATACTACTGCACTCCAGCCTGGGCAACAGAGCGAGACTACGTCTCAAAAAAAAAAAAAAAAAAAAGCATATGTTTTCTAGGATTGCTTCAAAATAATGTGGGGGGGTTGTTGGGGGAAGATGAGTAGATTATGGATGAAACAAGATTAGCTATAGTTGATAATTGTTGACACTGAGTAACTGGTACTTGGAGTTTATTACTGTCTGATTTCATATCTGCTTACAATTTTCCACAATAGTGTAAAAACATATAAAGCCCAATGTACCCCAAAACAAGAAATAAAAATTGCCACTTGAATTTAGGAACAATCTTTTTAAAGTTATTCTCCAGCTAGACCTGAAAGATCGAGGAAGTATCTAAAAAACAAACATTAACAGGTGTTATTATCCTGGTTAATAAAACCACCAGACTCAGATGAACAATGGGGACTATACAAAGTAAAATACAGGTGAGACTGGCCGGGCGCAGTGGCTCATGCCTATAATCCCAGCACTTTTCGAGGCGGAGGCGGGAGGATCACATGAGGTCAGGAGCTCGAGACCAGCCTGGCCAACATGGTGAAACCCCATCTCTACTACAAATACAAAAATTAGCTGGGCATGGCGGCGCATGCCTGTAATCCCAGCTACTTGGAGACTGAGGCAGGAATCCTTGAATCCAGGAGTCCCTGAATCCGCACTTGAATCCAGGCGGTGAGGGTTGCAGTGAGCTGAGATTACACCACTGCACTCCAGCCTGGGGGACAGAGCAAGACTCCATCTCAAAAAAAAAAAGTTTTATAGGTGAGACTGGTCATTCATTTCTAGCTCTACACATTTAATACCTGCTGTCTAAAAGACTGCAAGACATTAGGAAACAAAATATACATAAATATAATGATGTATCAGTCACTCTTCTGTCAAGACATGCCTGAACTCAGTCATGTAAAATCAATGTAACACTTAAGTTTTAAGAAAGTCATTACATTTCAAAAAATCTTCCTCTTTATTTAAACATAAAACGCATTTACAGCATGCAAGTTAACTTAAAATTAAACGGTGTCTTCCCAAACCAAGTATTTGTGAATGTATCTTCAAGCACTGAAAATAAACCAACATAATCCACAGGTAGACTCAGACTCTTCTGTCACCTCATGTTAAATGGAGTTAAGCACAAACTGAGAGTTAAGCACAGCAGTTAGTTTGCTTAAGTTAGGCAAATAATTTAATTAATCGCATGAATAAATATTATTCTCTTTATTTCATTGAGTTTCTCTTCTGAACCATCTGTCAATGCCATTCAGAGGAACGTTAATATATCCAGTCAAAAAGATACTGCAAATTGAAATGTGTCAATATCCTAGACAATCAGAAATTTTCATTTTTAAGAGTAAGTGCTGTGTTTAATGACCTACCATAACAAAAAGCAGTTCACTGAAAACAAATTTATGAAATTCTTGGTACACTTTATGAAAGTCTGAAATTATAAATAGAAAAGAACCATCAAGATATTTTTAAAAACCTAACATTGTATATTCTGAACCACATGCTAATTAAAATTCATTGTTCACTACACAGCACCAATACCCATGATACATCTTACAAGAACGAAACTAACATATTCGGAAAAAAGAGAAAAAAAAATTCTGCTTCATTTATGAATATTGCCCAAGGAGGCAAGTTTTCAACTGAAAACAAAACATACAGGTCTATGTGAATGCAGCCAAATGTTTCTTCACTTAGAAAACGATCATAAAGAGGTGGCAGCACTCTTTTTGCTTGTTAACTGTATTACTTATATCTGGCTGCACCAACATTTCATTTCGATTTTTGGAGTGTTTCTTCTGATCAATCCTAAAAGCAACACAATCATTTTAGAGGTTGCAGACTACGACAGCAAAGATTTTTGACTATTAAAAAAATAAATAAATAAATTTATATTTTAAATCAAAATTATTATAAAAGTGGAAATTACAATAGTTAAGGAAATAGAAAAATAAGCCAATTATGATCTGAGTCTTCTGACTATGGCTCCAAATTTAATACAAATATCTGTGTATAAAACTTTTGCAAAAAGTTAATTCTGCCAGCCAGATCCTAACACAGAACTTTCCAAGTTTCTCTACTGACTAACCTTAAATCCCCATTCTCTGTGAATTTCTGCTAACACAGTTGCAGTCACCGCCCCCTACCATTGATGAAGCAAATAGTGAAATCTCTTTCCCTATTATTTTATAGTTTCCTAAAATAAGCTGTTGACTTAATCATCTGAGGAAAAAGTGGCAAAAATACGTATACACTTAGTACTAATTACAAAATTATGGGCTATGGCCAACAAAATAATTTATTTAATGATTATTAGTGACTTGCAAACAAATTACTATTTTTAGACTAAACAAGAAATAAATTAGTGTACAAATTAGTGTAGCAGGTTAAAAACACCTCAGGGATTTCAGACCAAAATTGACCTATATATATTTTTAATTCATCACATATGTGTCCTGTTTCTTCATTTTTCTCAATTTCCACAGGCTATAAATTTAGGTCAGCCAATAAAGTACTAACAGTATAAAATTATGTTTAATCCTATAATATCTTAATTCATTTTACTAATATTAAAGATGACAAATTATTACCTGTCCAATACTTATATTAGCTAGCAGGCTCACCAGAATAAAGCAGGGTATTTTCATTCCATCAAGACTTGTGGAATACAGAATCAGGAAAAAGAGAAATATAATTCCTTTTCCAAACTCTCTTAAACTAAGATCTGTTTTTGATACTTTAAAATATTTCTATTCAAAATAACTCGGCAACAGGCATTTCATGAGATAACAAGTAGCCTTGCTCAATCTCAAATGCCTAGTTAGGCATTTGTAAGGTTTCAGTGCTCAAACAGTAGTTTTCAGGAGCAAACTTCAGAAACAATACAAGTAATTTTAACCCTAATAATATCATTTCAAGGGATTTTAAAATACAGTACTGACTGGATATATTTTATGGGCATGTAGTGTTGTAAGTGGTAAAATTTAAAGACATTTAACCTAAATGTTCCATTTTCTCTTTAAAAAAAAAAAAAGGAAGACTAAAACTTTAATAGGAAAAGAAAAGAAGCAGTAGCAACTAGGTAATTTAAAATAACTGAGATTAAAAAATAGACAAGAAACAAATACAAAAAGTACAGTCCTATAAGGTACAGTTAGCTTGGCACAGAAAAGACTAAATTTAAGACATGATAGACAAACTGTGTAATAAATAGGGCCACAGTTGTAAACTGTCCTTTTTCCCTCCTAAGATGCCAAAATTGCACTCTAGTTGTGTTGGGAAGCAGCAGAGTTTACAAGAAGAGTAGGTAGGAAACAGCTGTACAGGCCAGGTATAATTTATACATTTTTTAAAAAGTTATAATTCTACAATCCCAAGGGAGTAGAGGTTATAGTCATTGAATGACTGCTTGATACCATGTCCTCTTCATACTTCGATTACTTTTTAATACCTAAAAATGGGAGAAAGCATAGAGAGTAAATATGTTTAGTTTTACAAAATTTGTGTTTGAGATAATCATGAAGAATAAAACAAGAAAATAAAATATGCCAATAGTTTATAAACATTTTAGCCAACAGCTGTGGCTACTTTCCCCAAAATTACAAAGACAGCAATATTAAATGAGTTGGTTTCCTTTTATTTACTGCCTAAGTAGAACTGTTTAGAAGCAGTAATGTTTAAAGGGAGGTCAGCCCTCCCTTTGTTTTTATTCTCCCCAATAAAGCTATGGGTAAGCTGATTTATGAATTATATTTGTTTAAAAAAGAAAAAGATGGCTAATCTTTTAACCAGCAGACAGTGGTCAGTGACATCCTTAAACCAAGCAACACTAACCAGCTACTACTAGTTATATATACAGAAGCTTTAAAAAAAAAAAAAGAGGGGGAGAGGTGTAGAGGAATAGGGATAAACAAGAGGTGTATACAGTAGGAAAAGTAACAGCAAAATAATTCTAGTAGTATTAAACATCTTTGTATTAAACTGCCTACTTACCTATGCATTTAGAAAAACTCAACCTATTTAAAGTCCTATGCAAGGCAGAAGACCAGCCATGTAAAACTGGGAACTAAAAGTATCAGTATTATAAATGTCATCCTTTCCAAAAATAAACACAGTGACTTGAAATGTTTTTAACATTAAAAAAATTTCTCGCCAGGCACGGTGGCTCATGCCTGTAGTCCCAGCACTTTGGGAAGTCGAGGGGGGAGCAGATCACCTGAGGTCAGGAGTTCAAGACCAGCCTGGCCAATGTGGCAAAACCCCATCTCTAGTAAAAATACAAAAAACTTAGCCGGGCGTGGTAGTGGGCGCCTGTAATCCCAGCTACTCGGGAGGCTGAGGCAGGGAGAACTGCTTCAAAGCAGGAAGCAGAGGTCGCAGTGAGCTGAGATCCTGCCACTGCACTCCAGCCTGGGCGACAGAGCGAGACTCTGTCTCAAAACAAACAAACAAACAAACAAACAAACCTCTGCAAATTATTTAACATTTAAATAATTTATCACTTAAGTGAATCACATACTCCCCAATCATGGTTTAAGATAGGCTACAAGAGTTTGAAAACTAAGAACCACTATCCTTGGACCAGCATCAAAACAAACCTGTAAATAATTGTATTTTTACACCATAACTTTCAAATCTTAAAAACCTAGTTTGGCTGAGTTAGCTATCTCCCTTATGTGCTAACCTGGTGTCACTATGCAGGGATCAGCTATACAAAAGTATGGTATACAGTTAACATATACCTATAATGTTAACATATAACAGTATACAGTTAACAAAAGTATGGTCTATCCTCTCTACAATGAGGTAAGTTTAAAGTTGACATATGAATTTTAATGTGAGAACAATATCCAAAAAGGATAAACTTTATATCTATGCTTTGAAATCCCCTTGCCCAGCTCCCACTTCCAGAAAGGTAGGAAAAGGCTTGCATCTACTGAATACTGTGTGATGGGTAACATCTTAACTCATGTAATTCTTTTTTTTTTTTTTCCTGAGACAGAATTTCGCTCTTGTTGCCCAGGCTGGAGTGCAATGCCACGATCTCGGACCACTGGAACCTCCACCTCCCGGGTTCAAGTGATTCTCCTGTCTCAGCCTCCCGAATAGCTGCAATTACAGGTATGCGCCACCATGCCCAGCTAATTTTGTCTTTTTAGCAGAGGCAGGGTTCCTCCATGTTGGTCAGGCTGGTCTTGAACTCCTGACCTCAGGTGACCCACCCACCTCAGCCTCCCAAAGTGCTGGGATTACAGGTGTGAGCCACTGCACCCCGCCAACTCATGTAATTCTTAAGAATGACTTCCATCTTACTAATAAAACAGAGTTATTAGTCCAAAGGGGAAGAACACAGGAGCTATCTCTAATTATCAGGAAAACCAGCTATTGTATGTCTACTGATATTAAGTACTTATTATCTATGACATAATCTTGTCAAAAATGTTTATGCTGAGTCTAATCAATGCTTTTGCATAGAAATAGAGGGGAGAGAGAACAAGGTGACTACACATAAAAACAATCAGACACAACATCCAGAAGGTATTATACCCTCAAGACAACTGGGTCTACTCTTCATTAAGTCAATATCACTAAACAGGGTGCTCATTCAAGATCAGAAGAGATTTAAGGGATAAAACCAAATGCAAACAGCAGTCCTGAATTGTACTCTGGTTTAGACAAACCAGTTGTACAGAATAGTAAAAAAAAATTGGAAAAATCTGAATATGGAATGGCATTAAATAATATTAAAAATATAATCTTATTGGGTGTGATAATATTGTGGCTATGTAGAAAAATGTTGTTTTAGAGATTCATTAAATAGGCAATAAATCCATAATTTATTTTTATGCTGAAGTACTGTAAAACAAGTCAGAATGAGAAAGAAACTATTAAAAAGTTTATCTGCTCAAGTTCATAAAAGGAGTCAGGATTCCAACTTGGATGGAACTCCACAGTCCATGTTCTTTTCACTCTACTACTGTTTTAAATTCTACATTGTGTGAACAAAATGTTTAAAATTGTTAGAAATGTGAATCCTTCAGAATATTTCTTAATTCTCTACTCAAATTTAGAGCCAGTATTATGCCAAATGTCCAAGTATAAACAAGCAACATTAAAATAAAGTTGCTTTAGTATTTGTCAGAAACAGCTAATCATTTCGTAATTATCTAGTATATTTTATTTCCAAAGCATATATACACATCAGGGACTTTCTGAAGAGTTACAGAGTTCCTGCTATATGATGAATTATTATACAACCACTAACTAATTCAATCATGTTGTAGAAGAACGTGTTCCAAATATATTGCTAAGTTTAAAAAGCAGGCTATGAAATACAAAATTAGCCGGGCGTGGTGGCGCATGCCTGTAATCCCAGCTACTTGGGAGGCTGAGGCAGGAGAATCGCTTGAATCCGGAAGGCGGAGGTTGCGGTGAGCCAAGATCTCGCCATTGCAC
The DNA here is from genome assembly GCF_043159975.1 of Macaca nemestrina. Classification (NCBI taxonomy): domain Eukaryota; kingdom Metazoa; phylum Chordata; class Mammalia; order Primates; family Cercopithecidae; genus Macaca; species Macaca nemestrina. Next base: position 112,002,608 of record NC_092133.1, on the reverse strand, counting down.
TTCAGCCTGGGCAACAAGAACGAGACTCTGTCTTGGAGCGGGTGGGGGGAATGCAGGCTACGAAGCAGCATATGTAGTAAAATAGGTGGAGTGTATTAGAATAGTTATCAACAATTTAAGCTTTTAAATTGAAAAACTAATACAGAAAGTTCCAAAAAGAGAAATATAGTACATTGTATAGTATCTCTAGATGTTTTTTCTAATTTGTGATTGTTTTATGCCCTATAAAGAACAGATATTACTTATACAATTATAAATAAAACTCAGAAATTTGTTAGTAAGCTGTGCTCATATGCAATTTGGTGCAGTCTTTTTAGAAACCAATGTGTTAGTATGTAGCAAGAGCCTTAAAAATGTTCACATTTCCTTGTAACTGCATTTCTGGGAACCTCCTGGAAATAATCTCTAACAGGTTAGGGAATACAAGATGTTTCAGGCCGGGCGCGGTGGCTCACGCCTGTAATCCCAGTGCTTTGAGAGGCCAAGGCAGGCGGATCACCTTAAGTCAGGAGTTTGAGACCAGCCTGGCCAACATGGTAAAACCTCATCTCTACTAAAAATACAAAAATTAGCCGGGCATGGTGGCGGGAGCCTGTAATCCCAGCTATTCTGGAGGCTGAGGCAGGTGGATCGCTTGAACCCAGGAGCCAGAGGTTGCAGTGAGCTGAGATCACGCCATTGCACTCAAGGCTGGGTGACAAGAGTGAGACTCCATCTCAAAAAAAAAAAAAGTTTCAAATTTCATATATGAAAATTTTAGTTTTTGAAAATTTCAATTATGGAAAAAATTATATAATTACATGTCCAGCAAAAAGGAATGTTTATAAATCATGGTACATCCCTTAGACTGAATATCAAGAGCTATTACAAATGGTCCAATGCTAGATTTCAAAACAATTAAGACCACAAATTTGAATATACAGTATGATCTAAACTATACAAAAAGATCAAGCTAAATTACTTTTATAATTGCTTAAGTTAAAAAAAAAAATCATAACACCAATGTGAGAATTTTTTTAAAAATCAAAAAACCTATTTGACAACCAATTTTCCACAGACAGATATGAAAAGCCAGATATAAATAACAAACCTGTGGGTAGGTATAAATGTTTACACTTGTTTGCCTCCTCCACCTCGCACTGCCACTGGCTGGCTGTTCTGAACAAATGCACCTCCTCCACGAATTGCACTTGGGTGAGTTGGAGAAGCTGCTGGATGTTGCCCGGGACGAATAGGTTTAGCTAATATGAAAAACAAAGACGGACTTTAGAATAAAACTTAAGATGTGACTGCAATGACTGTTAAGGTTTCTTCTATTCACAACAAATTCCCAAATGTTTTGTTTTTCTTCGCCTTTTTGTTTCTCCATCACATTTTCTTTTCTGTAGCATCCTTTTCTCTAGGACCTATATAATTCTTAGCCTTTAAAAAAAAATCTTTCTGGCCAGGCATAATGGCTCATGCCTGCATAATCCCAGCATGTTGAGAGGCTGAGGTGGGTGGATCACTTGGGTCTAGGAGTTGAAGATCAGACTAGGCAATAAGGCAAAATCCTGTCTCTACAGAAAATAAAAAAATTAGCTGGGTGTGGTGGCATGCACCTGTAGTCCTGGCTCCTTGGAAGGCTGAGGTAGGAGGATCGCATGAGCCTGGGAGGTTGGGGCTGCAGTGAGCCGTAATTGCACTATTGCAGAACAGCATGGGTGACAAGCAAGACCATGTCATTAAAAAAAAAAAAAAAAAAAAAAAAAAAAAAAAAAAAAAAGGCTGGGCACAGTGGCTCACGCCTGTAATCCCAACATTCTGGGAGGCCGAGGCAGGTGGATCATGTGAGGTCAGGAGTTCGAGACCAGCCTGACCAACAAGGAAAAACCCTGTCTCTACTAAAAATACAAAATTAGCTGGGCATGGTGGCTTGCACCTGCAATTCCAGCTACTAGGGAGGCTGAGGCAGGAGAATCACTTAAACCCGGGAGGCAGAGGTTGCAGTGAGCCAGGATCACGCCATTGCACTCCAGCCTGAGCAACAAGAGTGAAACTCTGTCTCAAAAAACAAACTAAAAATAAAAAACAACAAAAAAACACTTCCTGCACCTTTTTTTTTTTTTTTTTTTTGAGACGGAGTCTCGCTCGTCACCCAGGCCAGAGTGCAATGGTGCCATCTTGGCAACCTCCACTTCCTGGGTTCCAGCGATTCTCCTGCCTCAGCCTCCCAAGTTGCTGGGTTACAGGTGTTCACCACCATGCCTGGCTAATTTTTTTGTATTTAGTAGAAACAGGGTTTCATGATGTTAGTCAGGCTGGTCTCGAACTTCTGACCTCAGGTGACCCACCTGCTTTGGCCTCCCAAAGTGTTGGGATTACAGGCGTGAGCCACCACGCTTGGCCACTAATGATCATTCTTAAACATTAAATCATTGCTGATGGCTTATTTTCTTGCAATTCTCTTGGCTTTAATAATACTGCTCTATATAGTTTCTCCATTCCATGACCATTCTTGCTTGCTTCTCTAGTTCTCATTTATCTTCTTGTTCTGCTAATGTGGTTATTCCTCTCTCCCAACAGTGCCACTCTTTGCTAAGTTAGAAAATAAAGACAGATGCACCATGACAACACATAAAATTCGGATTATGTTTTCAGCTAAACGCAAGCATTCAAATTGAGCAAGGTTTAAAGGTTTTAATGTGTTCTACTAACCAATCTGTGCAGAATGCCCTCTTCTGGCCATATTCTTTGACCTGACTGCTTCCTTTATGCGATCTACTTCTTGCTGATAACGTTTGCGATCACGAGATGCATTTTCTTTAGCTTCTTTCAGGGCTGATTCCAAAGCTTTCACTCTCTCAGCTGTAGCTCGAAGTCGCTTTTCCAACTTAGGAAGTTCGCAGCGGAGATCTGCATTATCACGTACCAACTAAACATACACAAACAAAACAAGGATTCCAGATTTAACAGGATGATTTGAAAAAGTACGAGCATTTCATAATTGCTCTTTAGAAAAGAAGTAAAACTGCATTTTATATTGTTTCCCATTTATCTAATTTAGGCAGAAACACACAGGGAATACATCCATCTCTACAAATCATACACACATCTATTTATTGACAAAGGTATAGTTTCTTTTAACTTTTTAGGGGAAGAATTGTTCTCTCCCTCTACTAAGCAAAGACAATACAAGATAGTGCTATGTTTCTTCAGTGAGACAACTAATCTGGTGAAATGAAAACTGCTTCATTATATTTGACACACTGGGGTATTAGATATAAAAAGACCACTCTCCCCAAAAGACTTTGCAGTATTTTAACTGCAGTCTTGTGTAGTAGAGATTTCAAAATTACCATGAATAAATTATGAAAATCCAGTCTTAAAATCCTAAAGAGAAAATGAGAATACATGTTTTTACTGCCTCTTTTGGTAATAAGGTTGTTAAAAATACTAACTCCTCTAAAAGTTACTTGTGGTTTCTTTATATAATTTCTGATAAAATGGCTCAGCATATAAACATTCCTGAGGACTCTGAAAGATTGAAATACTCACTTGCCAATCCTCGATTTTTTATTTTTACTATCTTGCAGCTACCAGAAAATATACTCTTTAGTACCTGTTTGTGCACTTTAGTGAGCTGTTCAAGATTATTTTCAAGAAAGGAGATTTTTTGCTTCTGAGCAGCGCTGCCTCCGGTGTCATCAGAATCAATCTCGGCACTCTGAGAAAAGAGGTCAATAAGATTATGAAAATTTAAAAAATAAAAAAAATCTAAGCTTAACTATACAAAAATTGACATGACTGTAAAGTTATTTCACTTTGAATACAAAGAATTACCTAGAAGCAAGCACCATTTATGCAAACACCCACCTCAGCATAGTTACTTTACCTTTTTAACTCTGGTAGCCAGGTCCTGAACAAAGAGTTTGCGTAGGTTGTGTAAAGTCTGAAGTTCTTTTGCCTTGGATTAAGAACAGTGATATTTTTGGAGTTCAGACTTTAAATTTAGAATAATCATGGTAGAAAAAAACACACAAAATATTCCCAAATCCTATTTATTTTCATGTTTTTCTTACCACTGTCTCTTCCAAACCCTTCAAGTCTTGTCTTGCTTGTTCTCGTCTATCTTGCATAACCCTAACAGTAGAAGAACAAACATGTATTTTCAAATTTTATTCTGTAAAACTGTACTTAGCATGAGAGTTGAGTAAAATATTTTGTATCTGAAAGGATAAATTCTTAAATAAATACAAGATGCCTATTTTAAACAATTTATCCATACTGTCTTTTTTTTTTTTTTTTGGACACAGGGTTTCTGTCCCAAACACTGCTCACTGCAACCTCAACCTCCTGGGCTCAAGTGATCCTCCTCACCTGTCTCCCAAGTAGCTGGGACCATAGACATGTACAGCCAGGCCTGTCTAAAAATTTTTTGTAGAGACAGGGTCTCACTATATTGCCCAGGCTGATTCTCAAACACTGGGCTCAACTGATTCTCCTGCCTTGGCCTCCCAAAGTGCTGAGATTATGGGTGTGAGCCACTGCACCTGGGCGATTTCAAAAAATTTTCACATGCCTTCTAAAACAAGTTTATTGTTATACATTCCATATATAGCAATGGAAGAGATGAAATAAAATGTGGCAGAATTCAAAGAACAAGGAATGGTTCTAATTTATATTTTAAAATATGCCACATATATTATACTGCTATTTATCCAAAATGATACTGATTGATTATAGATTATAAACTATCAAGTATTCTAAACAAAATCACAGCTGCAAGTTAGCAGAATCTTCATAAAATCCACTCTGAACTGGTCCTGATGTTCCAACTATCCTAATAATATCACAGTTCATTTGCAAATTGTCTCACAAACTCAAGGTATGTGAAAAATTATAATCATGAATTTTCTACCTAAGATTCTAGAAAACTGAGTTTTGAGAAAATAAGAAAAGATAAACTATGAAAACCTCTGTTCAAAATGGCAAGGCTAAAAACCACAATGCTCTTTTATGCAAAAGAAAATTTAACAAAAAGTCAGTTTTTGTGATAGATCTTAAAATCTTCTAAATTACTTAATATACTGTTTTAGGTTCATTTTTATGCTGGATCCTGAAGTAATATGGAGATAAAGAAACAGCAAGCAGATTGATAAACAGAAATCTAAATCTTAACCACAATGAAATATAAGACCTTGCTTTCACTAAAATACAAGTATATATTACAAGTATTTAGATATAAATCAAACCAACTCAGTGGATTTAAGAAAAAATTCTTTAGCCCATACAAAGTAAAATATGTATCCACTGGCTATATCCAAGGGTAATGCCTATAATTCTCTAATTTAGCTTTTATTTTTAAACTTTAATTAAAAACAATTACTCACGTAAGTTCGTGTAGTTTTCTGCTCTTTTCCTGATCTGTGGCTTTCAACTTCTCATGTTCTACTCTTAGACGTTCCTGCTCTAACATCATTTTCTGGTTTTGGCTGACAAAAGAAAAAAAAAATTAACACAGTATCAATATTATAGTTTTCTCAATGTCATCATTAAAATTTCCAAACTTTTAAATTCTATAATCTCATCAAGGACTTTTCTGTTATCCTATCCCCCATGGAGGAAAACAGGGAAGGGACCTGGCTACTTGCAGGCATACAAAATTTTTTGTATTTTGGTTTGAAATCATGATTTTGTTCTCCTCTGTCTTTCATCTTCCTGAATCCTTATGCCTACTTCCATCAGGTACTCATAGTAAGACCTATGCCCCAAACCTAATCATCATTTTGTTGTGTTACTCTCTTCTGGTCCCTACTCAAATTGTTGCAGACTCTGACTTCCACAAACTCTATGTATGTGCACATGGTTATGGAGGCAGGGAAACTGTCTTCTAGATAAACTAAGATGACAACTTAAAAAAAAACAAAACAAAACAAAAAACCTTTGAAAATCCATAGAATTTCCAGAAAAGTTTTTCCCAGTTAAGAATTTTGAGTCAGGGTCTCACTCTGTCACCCAGGCTGGAGTACAATCATAGCTTGCTTCAGCCTCAAAACTCCAACACTCCTCAAGTAATTCTTGTGCCACAGCCTCCTGGGTCACTGGGACTACAGGCATGTACCACCATGCTCAGCTAATTTAAAACATTGTTTTGTGTAGAGGCGGAGTCTCACTAACATGTTGCCCAGGCTGGTCTTGATGAACTCCTGGCCTCTAGTGATCCTCCTGTCCCGGCCTCCCAAAGCACTGGGGTCACAGGCCATCAGCCACTGCACGCAGCCAAGAATTTTTTTAAAAAAGGAAATCAGGCCAGGCGCGGTGGCTCAAGCCTGTAATCCCAGCACTCTGGGAGGCCGAGACGGGCGGATCACGAGGTCAGGAGATCGAGACCATCCTGGCTAACATGGTGAAACCCCGTCTCTACTAAAAAATACAAAAAACTAGCCGGGCGAGGTGGTGGGCACCTGTAGTCCCAGCTACTCAGGAGGCTGAGGCAGAAGAATGGCGTAAACCCGGGAGGCAGAGCTTGCAGTAAGCTGAGATCCAGCCACTGCACTCCAGCCTGGGCGACACAGCGAGACTCCGTCTCAAAAAGGAAATTAAATAAAGGATTTGGAGGAGACTGTGGTATCTATTTGCAATAATGGACTTAGGTTGGGGATTTTTTTTCTTCCTTTTTACTGAATAATTTAGAACAAAAGATCTAAAAAAAAAAAAGTTTCAAAAATTTCACCTGGAATTTAGAAGTTTTACTCATAAATGAGAAAATTCTTTATTTTCCAAGATAAAAATGTAATTTTGATGAAAACTGCAGGTTTCTAATAAGAATATACTGTGTCCATCAGTAACTGCTTCTTTCCTCCTGTCTAACTAGAGAAGTATAATACTTACTCTTGAAGATCAGTAATAAGTTTTTCTTTTGCTTCTACTTCATCTCTCAAACTACTGATCTGTTTTTGATGAGTTTCTCTGTGGCTCTGGATCTGCTGTTCAACAGCTTGCTAAAATTTTGAGGGGGAAAAGGATGTTAAAGTCAGACTAATCAAAATTAATACTGATGAATTAAAGTCATTAGATACGTGACATCAAACTTGCCTTAACTTCATTTGCAGTCTGAACCTTATTTAAGTGCTCCTTTTCCATTTCATGGACTTTCTCTGTTTGAATAGAGAGAAAATAGAAGAGTGAAATAAGCCTTTAAGGTTCCTCATATAAACCAAGGAGCAAATGGATTTTACAATAAGCATTTTCCTTAGCAATATTCGACTTCAAATTACCCAAATGTCACCTGCTCTCCCAGTTCAATGACATGTAGACTAGTATACAAGTCATATCCATTGTGTTGGTATTATGTATTCCTTTGTTTATTCATTTTTTTTTTTTGCCTAATCCAGAACAGTTAAGGGAATGGTAAAGAAATGAGGTAACTCCTAAGTCCCCTATGTTAAGACACAGACACAGACACACACACACGCCCCTCCCCCTTCATAACTGTGGGAAATCCCCAGATTGGCTATTTCCATATTCAAACAAAATCTTAAAAAACAAAACAAAAAAAAATTTCGCCAGGCACAGTGGCTCATGCCTGTAATCCCAGCACTTTGGGAGGCCGAGGCGGGTGGATCACGAGGTCAGGAGATCGAGACCATGCTGGCTAACACGGTGAAGCCCCGTCTCTACTAAAAATACAAAAAATTAGCTGGGCATGGTGGCATGTGCCTGTGGTCCCAGCTACTAGGGAGGCTGTGGCAGGAGAATTGCTTGAACCCAGGAGGTGGAGGCTACAGTGAGTCAAGATAGCGCCACTGCACTCCAGCCTGGGTGACACAGCAAAGACTCCGTCTCAAAACAGCAAAAAAAAATTATGTTTCAAAGCAACATTAATATGTATGATTTGTTTAGCATTCCAAGTCAGTCATATCCCTACTATTCTGTCAGTGTGAATATTAAGTTTACTACAATTATACTAAAATAAGAACACAGATGTAACTCATAAACCGTTGGGAGCTATACCTTGTGCTCGAAGCTGGACTAGTTCTTCACTGAGGGAATCGACAGATTCCTCCAGCTGTCTTTTCTTTTGTTCCACATTTTGAAGGTATTCAGTCAATGACTTAATTTTGGCTTCATGCTTTTGGAAAAAATATACTGGTATGAAGTGGAAAACATATCTCATGCATACACTTTAAAGAATATTTGACAGTAAACATTTTATTATCTATATATGATAAACTTGGGAATATTTAAACCTAAAATGTTCAGGAGCCAATTTTGAAATGTTAAAAGAATTTAATCAATTAATTAAATGGTCATCATAACTTGCAAACTAAGGCACTGAAGACTCAAATATGAAATACTAATTTTAAAGATACCGCCATCTAACGTTATCATCTTCCCTGTTTGTGAAATTCCGATTGTGGTGAATGGCCCCATTCATTCAGTCGCCAGGAAACTGGTTCCCTGCAGTTTTGTCCACCCTGGAATTCTGGAGTCTTTAACAAGTTACTACCAGTCACATCTTTCTGGTAAATTTCTATACATAACCCACATTTATACTAGGCAAATATAACTCAGTTAAATCATTCAAATTTACTACAGCTAGACTAGGAAAAAAACAACTAAATTTCACCTACAGACACACATTTTTCTGAAAACTTGTACAATAAATACAATTTCTATGTGGCTGTTTCAAAAAATAAATTTTGTTCTGTAACTTACTTGAGAGATACGAAGCTGACATGCTGCTAACTCCTTTTCATTTTCTTCCATTTTTTTGTTGCTCTCAGTTTGTGTGCTTTCTAACTGCTTGCAACGTTTCACCATGGTTTTTACTTCTGACTTCATTTTGCTAATGTAGAGTCTTGCAACAGTGAACTCTTCATCTATCATGCCAGTTCCCTCGGGCTGCTGTGAGGAAAAAGTAAAATAAAAAATTAAAGCCAAAAAAATGTTCAATGTGTGTTTTCCCAATTAGGCTGTAAAATCTTTTTATAAAATATATTTTAGTATTACTCAATATTCATACAAAGTCTGGATCTTATTTTTTTCTTTTATTACTGTTTTCAATGAAAGGTAAACACAGCTTACTTTTTGCTTTCCTTACTTTTTTTTTAAACTGAAAATAATGTTAATACATGCCAACAAGAAAAATAAATAAATGTAAACCTAAGGAAAATACAAAAATATAACCAAACTAATAAATTCTGCCTCTTTCAATTTTTTTATTTCCTCTTCACAGGACCTCTTCAGGAAATTCACTGTTAATCATGTACATGTTCAGCTTAAAATTTAACAAGAGGATATTTAGGTGGTGAGGAAAGGATGACCTTTAAGCTCAACCAAAAGGAACTGTGGTCACTGTATATTCCTTAACTTTCAGAAAGAAATAAAACTGTCTTTGCAGATGATATGATTGATAAAGTTTACATGTACAGTCAAAGACCCTGAATAGCTAACACAATACTAAGGAAGAACAAAGTCACAGGACTTGACACTATGCAACTTACTGTAAAGCTATAATAATCACAACAGTAGAGTGCTGGCAAAAGAACAGATAAATAGGTTAACAGAACAGAATGAAGAGCCCAGGAATAAAACCACAAAATACAGTCAACTGATCTCTGACAAAGGTGCAAAGGCAATTTGATGGAGAGGATAGTCTCTTCAACTGGACATCCAGATGTAAAACAATGAATCCTGGGTACAGACCTTACCCTTTCAGAAAAATTAACTACAAATGGATCACAGACCTAAATGTAAATGCAAAACTAAAAGAAAACTTTAACATAAGAGAAAATCTAGGTGATACTGGGTTTGGCGATAAGTTTTTAAATACAATACCAAAAACACAATCTATTAATGAAAAACTTGGTAAGTTGTACCTCATCAAAATTAAACATTTTTAGTCTGCAAAAGATGACAATTAATAGAGTAAAAAAAGCCACAAACTGCGAAATAATGCAAAGCACTATCTGATAAAAGACTTATATCCAAAACATATGAAGAACTCTTAAAACTCAACAATAGGAGGCCAGGTAAGGTGGCTCACGCCTGTAATCCCAGTACTTTGGGAGGCTGAGGAGGGCGGATCACCTAAGGTCAGGAGTTCAAGACCAGCCTGGTCAATATGGTGAAACCCCGTCGCTACTAAAAATACAAAAACTTAGCCAGGCGTGGGAGTGGGAGCCTATAGTCCCAGCTACTCGGGAGGCTGAGGCAGGAGAATCGCTTGAACCCAGGAAGAGGAGGTTGCAGTGCCACTGCACTCCAACCTAGGCGACAGAGCAAGACTCCATCTCAAAACAAACAAAAACAAAACAAAACAAAACTCAGCAATAGGGCCAGACACAATGGCTCATGCCTGTAGTTTCAGCACTTTGGGAAGCTGAGGCAGGCAGATCACCTGCAGTCAGGAGTTCGAAACCAGGCTGGCCAATATGGTGAAATCCCATCTCTACTAAAAATACAAAAATTAGCCAGGTGTGGTGGTGCACGCCTGTAGTCCCAGCTATTTAGGAGGCTGAGGCAGAAGAATCACTTGAACCCAGGAGGCGGAGGTTGTGGTGAGCCGAAATTGCGCCACTGTACTCCAGCCTGGATGACAGAGCGAGACTCCATCTCAAAAAAAAAAAAAAAGTAGCACTCTAACAGACTTATATATGACGAGAGGAAAAGAATTACTTGTTAATGACAAAAATACTGAGGATCCTTTTTTTTTTTTTTTTAAATCAGAATAGCTATTTGCAAAGATGACTTATTTCCAAAATGCTATGGTATAGTGGGAAATAAAAAAAAAAATCTATGGCCGTGCATGGTGGCTCACGTCTGTAATCCCAGCACTTTGGCAGGCCGAGGCGGGTGGATCATGAGATCAGGAGATCAAGACCATCCTGGCTAACATGGTGAAACCCCGTCTCTACTAAAAATACAAAGAATTAGTGAGGCGTGGTGGCACGTGCCTGTAATCCTAGCTACTCGGGAGGCTGAGGCAGGAAAACTGCTTGAACCTGGGAGGTGGAGGATGCAATGAGCCAAGCACCACTGCACTCCAGCTTGGGCGACAAAGCAAAATTCCGTCTCAAAAAAAAAAAAAAAAAAAAAAAAAAAATCTAGTGGTCAGGGAACCTGGATTTCATCCATCTGCCACTAAATGTAAGCCATTTCCACTCTCTCTCGACACTTTTTGACTTAAATCATAATTATTTGAACATAAAATGTAAGATTTTTCTGAAAAGTTGCAAACCTACAAAGCAAATTTTGAACGTCATCTCTCTGGTGTTCTGCGATATAAAATAAATGTACTTTTCCATCGTAGAGATTTCTCTCCATCTCACATCATTACTCTACATCTCACATTACTTCACCATAAACAGGACAGGGCAGAAATGTTTAGACTGATGATGAAAAGAAAGCAAGTCAAGTGGCCCGAAAGTGAGTACACTGAATAACATATGAAGAGTCATGAGAATCCTTGCCTCCATCAACAAACAGCAACTTTTATTTTGATTTTAGTTTATTCTTTTTCTATTTTTTAAAATACTTTTTCTTCATTTTTAAACTGAAGAATCAGTTAACAGCAAACAGCAACATCAAACAATACAACAGACGGAAATGTGTACTCCATATTGTCAAAACTTTTATTTCAGTTCCAACTCTGGTTAACAGACTGGGCTTTTTAGAAGGCTCTCAATATAAACCCAAGTGTATGTTCTCTTTGTTATTGTAATTAGGCTTTAATCAAAAAGGTAAAGTCTAAACAGCTACTGCAACGTACAAATCTTTCATGTTATATGCATGGTTTTTCAGTTAAGAGTCTTAGTTTGATTCTTTGGTCTTAGTTTTTACCAAGTCACATGCCTGATGCTAACAACCAATATTAGTATTCTTAAAAAGATTAGGACAAAGAGATATAAAGAAAATACGGCAATATTTTGAAAACTGAAAACTCTGGAGCTCATTACATTATTCTCTCTACTATTATATGTTTGCAATTTTTCACACTAAAATAAAAAAGAATTAAGAAAGCGGTGCTCATCTTTTACTTTTCTTTAAATATTTAAAGCAACCACAAGCCCATTCACTATAAATGTATTCCCTGAGCTATTTTTTTTTTTTTTTTTGGAGATAGGGTCTCACTCTGTTGCTCAGGCTGGAGTGCCATGGCACAAACATGGTTCACAGCATCCTTAACCTTCTGCCTCAGTCTCTTAAACACCTTGGACTACAGGTACGTATCACCATGCCCACATGCTCGGCTAATTTTTAAGTTTTTTGTAGGGACAGGGTCTCGCCATGTTGCCCAGGCTGGTCTCGAACTCCCCAAGGCTGGGCTCAAGTTATCCTCCTGCCTTGGCCTCCCAAAGTGCTGGGATTACAGGCTTGAGCCACTATGTCTGGTCCCTGAACTTATCTTAATTGTTGTTCCAATCATTTCACTTATGGAAATTTACTAACGTAATTTCTAAGTGCTAAATCTTTTTTTTTTTTTTTTTTTCTGGAGACAGCATCTTGTTCTGTTGCACACGCTGGAGTGCAGTCGTGTGACTGCAGCTCACTGCAGCCTTGACCTCCCAGGCTCAAGCAATCCTCCCACTCCAATAGCTGGGACTATAGGGACACACCACCATGCCAGGCTCATTTTTGTATTTTTTGTAGAGACAGGGTTTTGCCACATTGCCCAGGTTGGGGAAAATGTTATAGTAAAGAATCAAACATGAGATCCAATAAATGCCACCTACTGAATTTATCTATTTGGGCGCCCTTATTCTCTTGCTCCCTCCTGATCTATTTAACATGCAGTTAATAGCACCTACTACACATGACTGATTGTGAGGATGAGATCATGAATACGAAAAGAACTTCATATTAGTAGTAAACAAAAGTACAAGTGTATACAGAAAATTGTCCTTAATATTTAGTTATTATATTTACCTTTACATCATTATTTCCCACAGCAATTCCTATTTCTGCAAGGTCTTTTAGTAAAGATGCCATCATCTCAGCTGCTCGTTTTTTCTGGTGGTTGGTCATTTCCTTAAGTTTCTGAAGCTCAGCATCTATACTCGCTAAAGTTGCCTAAGAGAACCCAAAACAAAAAGTATAGTTAAATCTACATGAAAACTCAAATCAAATACTCATAGATGTTTCAAGTTTTACACATGGTTTTACAAAACCATGCCTTTTCTGCTTTCATTTTCTTGAACCATCTACCAAGTTTTGGGCTCCCAGCTCAAACTTAAAAAATATTTTAGACCTAATAGGCTATGGTAAAAGTAGCCACATTGTTCTCCATTAAGAGCAGGCAGTTTGTGTTGTTATGTCACTAAATTCCTGAGATTGAATAATATTTTCTGTCTAAAAAAATGGGAAGCCTCAAATTTAACTAGATTTGATTATCATCTATTACTATATTATGTCTTATCTTTAGAAAGTGAGTCAGCAAATTAATGTTACAATGACACTGTTTTCTAGATGGTTAGTATGCTTTCTTCATCTACTTTCTATATACTTATTCACTGGAAAGAATCCATGTGACAATACTATGATACAAGCAATTATCCAGGAGATCATGATAAAGTAATATTATCTGTTTAATGACTATAATTATAAATCTCAAATCATAGCTTGCTTACCAGCTACAAAATCACCAAATTTTGAAAAGTCCAACCCAGTTTGGCCCACTTCAAAATAACTCATATCACAGATTAGATACAAGGTGAGCATCCCCAATCCGAAGTGCTCCAAAATCTGGGACTTTTTGAGTGCTTACATGATGCTCAAAGAAAATGCTCACTGAAGCATTTGGACTTACCAATTAGAAATGCTCAACTGGTAAGTATAATGCACACATTCCAAAATCTGAAAAGTGTGGGGCTTATTTTTAATGCCTGTACTGTACTGTATTTTTAATGCCATTTATTGACTTTTCATCAATATCTTTTAGGAAAGATGCCATCATTCCAACTGCTTAATTCTTATGGTAGTTGATCATTTCCTTAAGTTTCTGAGTATCAGTAGAGTGTGTATCCACCCAGGTTAATCTACAATATGATACCAATTATCTTGCAAGTCGTATAATATAGCATGCTTCTACCATAATTGTTTAAATTACCGTTTTCTCTAACAACTAAACAGCAACACTGTCTAAGCACATAAATAGATGCTAAACACTAGGCATTTCTAACTCCTATTATCAATGTAATGTTGATAGATTTCAGCTCCACAAGTGAAACATATATATAGCTGTCTTAAGACCAAAATCAGTGGCCAAGGACCACCTTTCAGAGTTGTAAGAAACTCCTGTTATTCTTTCATACAACAATTAGCTTTGTTAATAATGCAACTCAGTAAGAGTTAGTTATAATGGTGTCTTGGATCTCTACAGTACTCAATGTTAACTTCAAGCTAAATGTAACTTTGTAGATTAAAAAGAGAAAAGGAACTCATAGGGGCGCAGGAAACCTTTTAAAAGTGTTATTTTGTACTGTTGACTGCTTTCTTCTAGACAAGTTAATGTGAGTGGGGAAATAAAGGGTGGACACGGGTCCTGAGTGCAACTCTAGATGCTGATTTCTAAACAAGAAGCTAGCATTAACCACAACAAAATCACAAAATAGCTCCTTCATGATGTTGAAACAATCACAGATATTATTTCTGCCATCACTGTTGGAGGTTGGCAATGTCTCTCCTGTATCAATTTTTAGCAAGTAAAAATCTCCATCTATTGGGGAACCACAACTACACTGTGCTAAGAAGGCACTGCTCCAGGTAGTGGAAATATAACAGTAAATAAAACATAAATCGTATTAAGTTACATATCCTCACATCTATTCCAAATAATTCACATAGTTGATTAAATAGCATTTTAATTTGTATTGCATATTTAATTTATTGTTTGAACAATCATCTAGTAGCTTTACTTGGCAACTAGGAGCTTTAAATTATTTTTCCTTTAACATTAGTAATAACATTAGGTTCCACATGCTATATACTAAATTAAAAAAATTAAACATTAGGAGTAGCAAACATCCTTTAAAATAGCATTTAAATTAGATATTAACAGATCTTAGGAACTAAGATAACTGTCTTCCTCCACCTCTAAGGCTTCATATACAGAAAGAATAGAAGTTGAAACCCGAGTCCTTGAAAATTGATGTTATCGATATTTGACTTACATAGAAATAAGTTACTTAAGTAGTTTTTAGGTTAAGAATACTTGTACTAAAGCATTAAAAAAGAAAATAAAGCTATATCCTACCGATTTCTGATTCAGTTCATCACTAAGCAATTCATATTCCTTAGTTTTGTCTTCAACTTCCTGAGACTTCTGATCATAATTGACAGCAAGTTCTTCTAGGGCCTGTAAAACTTCTTTCACTTCTTCTTTAGAGGCATCATTTTCCGCTTGAAGGCGATTCAGCTCAGCTTGCATATTATCTTGATCCCTTCTGGTAGATGCCAAAAGCTACAGGACAGAAAATAATTTATTTTCCCCAAAAGTATGCAGGTTTTAAAAAACACCCATGAAGCTTCACCATTTGCCAAGAACAAACGGAGTGAAATATGGATGGTATTCAGTGTGGCAACATTTATTCATTAAACAGGTTTACTAAATGTCAACTATGTGCAAGCACTGTGCTGGATGCTGCAAGGCAGAAAGAAAATCAAAGACTGTATGTTTAAGGAACACAGTAGAAGAGAAGATAGGTACATGAATAAGTGCAATACAAGATAGAAGGTAAGAACCGTAAGAGAGGGACGGGACAGATAAAGTGCTTAGTAATACAGGAAAGGGTATTCATGGAGAAGCTGGCTATGAGAGATCGACTGCAGTCACACGCAAATTAATGTAATAAAGGAAAACAGCATTCTACAAGAGTTGCTTAAAAATTTAGATTTGGGCCAGGCGGGGTGGCTCCCGCCTATAATCCCAGCACGTTGGGAGGCCGAGGTGGGCAGATCACGAGGTCAGGAGTTTGAGACCAGCCTGGCCAACATGGTGAAACCCTGTCTCTACTAAAAATACAAAAATATTAGCCAGGCGTGCTGGTGGGCACCTGTAATCCCAGCTACTCGGGAGGCTGAGGCAGGAGAATCACTTGAACCCGGGAGGCGGAGGTTGCAGCAAGCCGAGATCACGCCACTGCACTCCAGCCTGGGGGACAAGAGTGAGACTTCATATCAAAAACAAAAACAAAAACAAAACCTGGTATCAGCACAAAATCTGAACTGCAAGGACACCAAGAGACTGATTAGGAGAACACCACAATCATCCACATTAGTGGTTCTCCTGTAGGGATACCTGGAAATCTGTGGGAGTGTTAATAATAGGGTAGAATGCTAATGGCATTTAGGAGTAGGGACCAGGAATGCTTAATGTCCTATAATGCAAAGGACAGAAAAACATAAATTATCCAATGCAAAATGTCGATAGTGCCCCTCTGAGGAATAATGCACTTATAGTTGAAATACAAAATGCTATAGTTGAAAGATGATATGACCAGGATTAAGTTCACCGACGGAGAGTATCTCCTTCTTACTGAAGCAGTCTTTGTCTTCACCCTACACACCACTCCCACAAAAAAATTTTAAAGGACTGCTTTTCAATTATCCCCCTGCTCTGCTAGGTGAGAAGGTAAAATGAGAATCCAAAGTAGGTGACAAGAAGAGAAAAGTCAAGAACCAGGATGAAAAAAACGATGGCAAAAATGAACAACAGATTTTATGTGGGTAGATACGACGAACGAGTAAAAACTCATTTTATCCATGTGACATTCTTATTCCCACTAAGAGAGTCATACCCAAAATTATACAACTACTAAAGACAAAGTCAATGGGATTCAGAAACCAAAACTATAAAGCTTTTCTGGAAGCAATATAAAAGGTACTCAACTCACCTCTTCCTGATCCAACATTTGCGTCTTCAGTTTCTCTACCAGTTGACTCTGCTGGTTAATTTCTTCATCCTAGAATTTGGAGTATCCAGTTAACCAAGTAGTTAACAACCTGGTTCTAGTTGTTTCCCAATACAGGTTATAAGATTACTACTCCCCCACAAATACTCAAAACCATTTCTCCAAATTCAACATTGCTTATTTTAATGTCTTTTAAGAAAATGGCAAAACAAAAGGAATTTCTTTCAATTATCAATACTTATAATGGTCATGTACTTCGAATCTGCCATCTCTGCTTAAAACACATTAAAAATATCAGCTTAAAAAAATATTTTCAGCCAGGCGTGGTGGCTCACGCCTGTAATCCCAGCACTTTGGGAGGCTGAGGCAGATGGATCACCTGAGGTCAGAAGAAGTTCAAGACCAGCCTGGTGAACACAGTGAAACCCTGTCTCTGCTAAATACACAAAAATTAGCTGGGCGTGGTGGCGGGCGCCTGTAATCCCAGCTACTCGGGAGACTGAGGCAGGAGAATGGCATGAACCCGGGAGGCGGAGCTTGCAGTGAGCTGAGATTGTACCACTGCACTCCAGCCTGGGCAACAGCGTGAGACTCTGTCTCAAAAAAAAAAAAAAAAAAAAAAATTAGAAGAAATTTTTTTTTTTTTTTTTTTTTTGAGTCTTTCTCTGTCGCCCATGCTGGAGTGCAATGGCCGGATCTCAGCTCACTGCAAGCTCGGCCTCCCAGGTTCACGCCATTCTCCTGCCTCAGCCTCCCAAGTAGCTGGGACTACAGGTGCCCGCCACCACGCCCCGCTAGTTTTTTGTACTTTTTTAGTAGAGACGGGGTTTCACCGTGTTAGCCAGGATGGTCTCAATCTCTTGACCTCATGATCCGCCCATCTCGGCCTCCCAAAGTGCTGGGATTACAGGCTTCAGCCACCGCACCCAGCCTAATTTCTTTACTGCTCTTGTTCTTGCCTTCCATTCTTATGTTCTTAATTTGCTATTATTCATACTATTGACTTTACTTCCATATGCAAAGCAGGAAGATAGTATTTCCACTCTATTGTGTTTCCCTTAATCTCCTACATCATCTTTTATTGGAATCTTCAGAGCCCTGATTCTAACAGTTGGTATCACTAAGGCTCCCAACGACCCAATGCCAAGTTTTCATTAGAACAGGGGTCCCCCAGTCCCCAGGCCACAGAGCAGTACTGGAAGCCTGTTAGGACCCGGGACGCACAGCAGGAGGTGAGCAGCAAGCATTGCCACTTAAGCTCCGCCTTCTGACAGAACAGCGGCATTAGAATATCATTAAGAGTGTGAACTCTATTACGAACTGTGCATGCAAGAGATCTAGGTTACAGGTTCCTTATGAGAATCTAATGCCTGATAATCTAAGGTGGAAGTTTCATCCCAAAACCATCTCCCCCACCCTGGTCCATGGAAAAATTGTCTTCCCTGAAACCAGTCCCTGGTGCCAGTAAGGCTGGGGACTGCTGCCTTATAAAATTCTTTCAGCTTAAAAAGAGGGGGAAAAAAGATACACCCTCATACAGTTTCCACATAGAAATTATGACTTATTTTGTTAATAATTTTTACAAGATTAACAGAAATCAAGGAATATGTATAAAGATCCTAAGTGCCCACAGCACTAAAATATGAAAAATTAGAAAATAAAAACACTCATGTCAATAGTATCCTAATATAAAACAGACCTAAATCGGGAAATACCTACCTTGTCATCAAGCTGTTTGTATAATTTGGCAATTTCTTCTTCACACTTTCTTCTTTCAGCATCAGTAAAATTTCCCATAACTCCAATTGTGGTTGCTGGTTTATCATTGGTAATAGCAATATCTTTATCTACTGTGAAAGCTTCCAAATTGGCTTTCTCTTTGTCAAACTGTTCATCAATAGGCACCGTCTCCCCTAAAATATGATAAAGTGGTTAATAAGAAACAACATGTCTAAAACTAATTTCAATTTCATTCCTTTAAAAAATTTTTTTTTTTTTTGGAGACGGAGTCTCAATCTGTCACCCTGGCTGGAGTACAGTGGTGCAATCTAGGCTCATTGCAACCTCTGCCTCCAGGGTTCAACCAATTCTATTGCCTCAGACTTCTCATTAGCTGGGATTACAGCTGCCCAGCACCATGCCAGGCTAATTTTGGTATTTTCAGTTGAGATGGGGTTTCACCATGTTGGCCAGGCTGGTCTCTAACTCCTGACCTCAGGTGACCTGCCCACCTCGGCTTCCCAAAGTGCTGGGATTACAGGCGTAAGCCACTGCACTCAGCGTCGTTCTTTTAAACTTTTTATTCTCTGATTGTGTTATTTTCAAATAATCTGTCTTCAAGTTCAGATGCTTTCTTCTGGTCAATTAATTCTACTACTGATGGTCTCTACTGCATTTTGCTCATTTTATTTTTCAGCTCCAGGATTTCTATTAGATTTTAAATAATTATTTCAATGTCTATTAAATTTCTTGATCTAGTCACTTACTGATTTTGCTGAACTATTTCTACGTTTCTATGCTCTAAATCTGTATTTAACAAACTTAAGATGACAAATTCTTAAGTTATTACCATTACGCCATCTGTTGAGTTCATTTTCAAGCCACTGAATGGTGTTCCGCAGGATCTTATTTTTTTCTTTTTCTTTTTCATACTTCTTTTTCCACTGTTCTGCAGTTAATTCCACATTGACACAAACTGTGTTCTTAATTGTTTTGGCCCTAAGAGATGTAATTGGAGGAAAAAAGGGATGAGACTGAAATTATTTTTAATTTTATCTATATGGAATATATGTATATATGGCTAAGAAATTTATTCTTGTCCAATAATCTCTTAGACTAAATACTAAAAGACACAACCTATGAGGTTATTTACAACCCAACTAAATTTGAGTCTGCTCCAAAATCCGTCAATAGCTTAAAAAAAAAAATCACTAAAAATAAAAGACAAAGACCTATATTTTTCCAATTTGTTTGCAAGGCTGAATTAAGAAATTACTGTTGAAAGTCAAAGACGGAATCATCATTACTGATTTTCCCAATCATCTCATATAGATGTTAACCTGTCATGCATGTCTACAGGCCTAACACAGGATTATGTTTGCCAGGCTTTTACATCATTATTTGAGTCAAATGCTTATTTTCTTTAATACCAAATTACAGCTTGTCACATAAATTTGACTAAAATTACATCTGACTTTAATGTGTACTAAAACTTAAACCAAGCAGTATCAAAAACAGGCCCATCTTGTATTATCTGTCATCAATTCAAATTGAGTGTGTCTAGCACAAAACAATATGTACAGGTTGGAATAACAGCTCACATTTTCCTACATTTTATAAACAAAAGGTCTATCTACATTTAGGTTTTGTACTTTCTTAACAACAAACCTTTGGCCAAATAAGAGTGTAGATTTTGTTTCAGATTCATTGTATGATGATGGAGAGCAGCAAATTACAATAGTGGTTCTACAGTTGCCACCTAATGAATCTTGAAGGATTCTTGTCATTTTACTATCTCGATATGGAACATATGTCTGCATACAAAAACAAAGAAAGAAAACAAGACCAGTGGGTTTCTGTACAATAAAATGTTATAAAAATATGCTACTTTAAATAAATTAAAAGGTTATTTCAGTTAACTATTTGATATTAAAATGTGAACTAGGATATACATACAATATTATAAACTCCCAAAAGACGACTAACTTACACATACTGATTCAAACACAGTGAATCTCTCTCTCTCCCTCTCTAACACCCATGCACACATATACACCTATATTTAAATAATGCCCCGTAAGGTAACAGGGAGATAGAAGACATGTATACTCACACTACCCTCAGCCAAAGCAGAAATGACATTTCCAAGAGCAGAAAGTGACTTGTTGATGTTTTTAGCTTCATCCAGCACAGCACCTTCAGCTCCAGTTTTACTAACCTATACATAAGATTTCAAAAGAACAGAACAAAATTACAAAAATTTTCTTTAAATTTTCTAAAATTTTCAGAGGTCATCAACAACCAGTAAAAAGAAAAAAGAACATGAAAAGCTTCATGATCTTATTTGCCAAGCATTTACTCTTAGGTACCACCATTTCTTGAGTACTACTCTTAAGAGTTTGATTAGAGAGACATCAAATTTTATCTGTAGTTTGTAGGTACTCTTGAAAATAACCGCTTTAAATGTAAATTTGTAGTTCATTAATCTTAGTCCCCTTTGCTACATTAGAAAAGAGGAAACTTCTAAAACTGGCTAATGCATAATGTTGATGTTGTAACTATTAGAAAACAGAGACTGAGTTTAAACTCATTATATAAGCAAACCTGCTTCTTCTAAAAAAAATAAAATAAAATAAAGTATCTAAATATCTTTGTTGTGTGGCTTTTTTTTTTTTTTTTGAGACTGAGTCTCACTCTGTCACCCAGGCTGGAGTACAGTGGCTCAATTCCGGCTTACTGCAACCTCCGCCTCCTGGGTTCAAGCAATTCTCCTGCCTCAGCCTGCCCAGTAGCTGGGATTACAGGCTTGTGCCACCACGCCCAGCTAGTATCTATGTTAAAGATAGGTCAGACCAATAAATTAGCAATGTTGGCTGAAGAAACAACTTAGGAGAATTCTCAACATTAGATAATCTTTGAAAGATGTGTATAAGACTTCACAACAGAACAGAACAGATGTATCATTCTAAGCAGAAGAAACAAAATTAGCACAACAGCAAAAATGGTCACAGAGGTCCCTATTATAACATTCAAACTTAATTTGATACAGACAAGAATCAGACTGTATAGAATTGTAATAATGAAACAATCATCCAAAGGAAAGAAGCAAGTCCAACCAAACCAGAAAAGACTAATGGACAGTTACCAGTTTTAATAGGGACCCCGCTGGCCAATATGGATAAAATACATATCAAAAATTAGAAAAGGGATACCTAATAAAGTTTATAACAACATACACCGAACAAGTTCTCACCATGAACACATCTTAAGTCACAGAAACTATTTATGAGTTGAACTAGACTATGGTCAAACAACAGTAACTTGGAACTGATTATTCAGTTGATGTCATCATAAAGCAATGGTATCAGCAGTTACAAATCTCAGGTTACCAAATCCAATTTGATAAGTTTTCAAGATGCAACAACGAATCCTGCATAACTCCCAATTCAAACTAAAGTTTACAAAGATGCTTAAATATTTATCAAAATACATGAAGACTTTACCTTTTCACTACCAGCTAAATCAACCAGATAAAGTTTTCCACTGAGCTTTTGTTCCGTTTGTGTGTTCTCTTGTTTTACATTAATAAGAAATATACTGTGACTCCTAGAGCTATGTTCATTCATATCTGCAAGGAAATTACACAAATATAAATAAACATGATTTCCTCTTAACAATTTCCCTAAAGCAATCTTATAATTAATCACCTGGATAAGGATATTTTAAGCTGGTTTTAAATCCTAACCAGTGTTATTTTCTACTTACTTGTAACTGCTACATGTCTGTTGGATTTTCCTTCATCTATGGTATCCATAACTTCATCTGGACTACATACAAAACGCTCTGTGCACCCCTGTGAAATAATTTTTAAAAATACATTAATGTCTGGCCAACATAGTGAAACCCTGTCTCTAATAAAAATATAAAAATTAGCCAGGCGCAGTGGGAGATGCCTGCAATCCTAGCTACTTGGGAGCCTGAGGCAGAAGAATTGCTTGAGCCTGGGAGGTGGAGGTTGCAGTGAGCCACTGCACTCCAGCCTGAGCAACACAGTGAGACTCCGTATAATAAATAAATAAATAAGGCGGGTGGATCAGGAGATCAGAAGTTTGAGACCAGTCTGGCAAACATGGTGAAATCCCGTCTCTACAAAAAATACAAAAATTAGCTGGGCGTGGTGGCACACGCCTGTAATCTCAGCTACTCAAGAGGCAGAGGCAGGAGAATTGCTTGAACCTGGAAGGCAGAGGTTGCAGTGAGCCAAGATTGCACCACTGCACTCCAGCCTGGGAGACAGAGTGAGACTGTCTCAAAAAAAAAGTATTACAGGGTTTTTCTAGACAACTGTACTATAAATACCTTTACATAGGGAACTCGGTTTTTGTCTTCATGAACTGAAAGGTTGGTCTTTGAAACTGAAAAAGAAAAATAAATATTAGCAACATTCTCCTAAAACTAACACTGGATGTGAAATAATTCAATTGATAGGCTTCTCTGAGCAGCCTAACAGCAATAGTTGAACTCTAAAAAAAGTGCTAAAACATTGCTCTAAAGCAGACCTTATAGACACAGTAGGAGATCTAAATAGAAACCAATGTAACAATATAGAATTTTAGGACCACTCCAACCTATACCACCCACATTTTATAAACAAGAACGTTAACAGGGAGTGGTTCAATGATTTGCCTAAGGACAACGTATCTAATTGAGAGCTGACAGAATACTAGAACTCAGGGCTCAGATTATGTAACTCCCAGTCCAGTGCTCTAATTACTACTTAAGAAGTACCCATAAACATCGCTTTAAACAAGTTATTCTATTTAGAGGTATTCAACTAAAACTTTAGAAGAAAAAAAAATTCTATTTCCAATAACTTAAGACAGTTTCATACAGGTTACAAAGAAATAGTCTCATATCTACTATTAAAAAGGAATTAACAGATGCTACTTAAAACTGATTAACTAGAAAGAATTTAACTTACCATCTAATAGGTCCCTTATCTTATCCAAATATATTTCAAAATATGAAACCTAAAGGGCAAATTTAAAAAAACATCAATCAACTAAAATTATATAATAACTTACTCACATATTGAGGTCTGAGTGCTAGGCACTGTTTAGACTAGGAGAACAGTTATCAACATACCAGCCATAGTTCACATTCTAATGGGAAGACATAAATTAACCAAATTAGCTTAGTTATTTAAACAGTCTTCTCACTGGACATAATTCACATTATCTTCATCTAAAACGAATTAGAATAGTTTCGTGTAGTAGAAACTTTCAAGTTCTGCAGTAAAGCAACCTCCTTTATTTTATGGAGGAGGCTAAAGACTAAATCATTTAAGTTAGTTAACACTCCTGTTCATCTAATGGCAGATGAACAAGAATCCAAGTTTACTAACCTGAATGATCTTTCAACTATGCCTTTCCATAAAAATAATTTTTAAAATTACTTTAAAGAAACTAGCATTTACTATTTTTTAAGAACAGTATTCTTGCTGTAAAATAAAATACAAACTTTCCTCAAGGAATTTACCTTAATATGAAATTCCAAATTTTCATCCATGGAGTAAATATAATTAAAAATATCTTGCACTATTCTTGGAATAATTCCCATGCCTTCTGGATCATGAAGTTTACCCTAAACAAAAAACAAAACTAGACTTCTTAGACAAATTATAAAATATGAAGTAAAAACAAAGAGTTTCAATCTACAACTTATAGTCAAGAAAGGATGGGAACTGTATTTTGTGGAAACGGCTCTGTAAATACCTAAAAAATCCAATTCAACTATTACACATACACATAGTACTGTACATCAACCACATGGGTCACCAACAGATCTTAACACTTCATTTAATCACTAGATTTAGATTATCCATGCTTGTAAAATGTTCATTGTAAAATGAACATAATAAAAAAGATTTTAGTTTCTTTCCATAATTCTACATTGCTCCTTCTACTTCAAGGCAAATTCATGCAAATACTAGGATGTCCTTGTTCTCTATAATATGAAAATCAGTAATATGAATCACACTAAAAGCAGTCATTTACTTAATATAGTAGTCAAATAAATGATAAAAACAGATGCTCTTTAGCAGTGGCACAAAATCACAGGCTGTTTTCTAGAAGCAAAGCTATAGTGAGTCCCCATCTATTATTAACAGCAGCACTGATAATTATGGCAACATTCTTATCAGAGAAGAGTAAGAGGTATTTTGAGGAAGGAGGAGCCAAGGAGAACAGGAAAAAGTTATTTATACTAAATAGAATCAACAACACATAAGCATTCAAAATTTCCCATATAACAGGGTGATAGAAAATTCTTGTCTAAAATGTTCATTATTTTATGGTTATGCTAACTGATAAAACAATCTCAAATATAACCTCAAATACAGGTATCCCTTACTATTTAAACTCAGGAACTGATTAGATTCCAACAATGATGTTACATGCATATTATCTGTATGAGAAAAGGCAATAAAGAGTAAATTAAAATGTTTATGCATGGTGAAACAGTATCACAAATAATGAAATTGCAAACTACATCTAAGCACAGATTATAAAATGTTACCTCCATTGTGTGCGTCTTCCCAGAGGATGTCTGTCCATATGCAAATATTGTTCCATTATATCCTTCAAGTACATCTATGAGAAAATAAGAGACTTTATAATTCAGGGGATTTTCTTCCTTAAGAAAGATTCATAAGAAATTACTTAAACTACAAGATGATAGGGTGGAGAAAAGGTTAAAAAAGAAATTACTTAAAGAATGTTACAGGGAAATGTCAGATGTTTATTCTCAGTGAGGTATAAAAGACCCTAAAAGACACACACACACACACATACACACACACACACACACACACACACACACACACACGTGCACACACCCTCTTCCTAATCCTTGCATACTAAATTCTGTAAAATAAAATATTTGTGGGAGTGGCTGGGTGCAGTAACTCACTCCTGTAATCCCAGCACTTTGGGAGGCCAAGGCAGGCGGATCACGAGGTCAAGAGTTCAAGCCTGGTCAGCATGGTGAAACCCCGTCTCTACTAAAAATACAAAAAAATTAGCTGGGCTTGGTGGCGCGCACCTGTTGTCCCAGCTACTTGGGAGGCTGAGGCAGGAGAATTGCTTGAATCAGGCAGGCGGAGGTTGCAGTGAGCCAAGATTGTGCCACTGCACTCCAGTCTGGGTGACAGAGTCTGGGTGACAGAGTGAGACGCCATCTCAAAAAAAAAAAAAATTAGCTGGATGTGATGGTACATGCCTGTAATTTTAGCAACTCGAGAGACTA
The DNA here is from genome assembly GCF_043159975.1 of Macaca nemestrina. Classification (NCBI taxonomy): domain Eukaryota; kingdom Metazoa; phylum Chordata; class Mammalia; order Primates; family Cercopithecidae; genus Macaca; species Macaca nemestrina. Next base: position 111,976,689 of record NC_092133.1, on the reverse strand, counting down.
AGGCACAAGAATCGCTTGAACCCAGGAGAAGGAGGTTGCAGTGAGCTGAGATGGAGCCACTGCACTCCAGCCTGGGTGACAGAGTGAGACTCTCTCAAAAAAACTACCAAAATTATTTGTGGAAAGAGTGGCAAGAAAGATTCAGATTTTCTTTCTGCTAATATGAAAGACTCCATCAAAGTTTAGTACACAAAGGATTTATAAAGACATTAAAGGAAATATATAACATATATATGTTATAAAAATATGTATGTTATATGTGTGTGTGTGTTATACATATATGTTATAAATATATAACAATAGTAAATTTCTTAGTGATGATCCATCTAAGCAATTTTTCTGGACCCAGACTGCTTTCTGTGGTCAATTAAGAAACAAATTTTAAATTCCATTGCTTATAATAAAGAATCTCTTCTATCAGCATGTATCTCAAATGTCATTACTATACATTCCAAAGCTTTATGTGATCAAAAAGAAAAATGTCTTCTGTCAATTTACATACAGATGAGATTTTAGAAACGAGACTAATTGATGGTTAATTAGTAGCTAATCCTCACAAACCCCTACCTTCCTCTTTACCCTACCCACGAAGTATAACACTCAGTCCTACCTCAAAATCAATTACCAAGAAGTTCCTATGAAAAATCAAAATCAATTACCAAGAAGTTTCTATGGAAAAAAAAGTTATGAGACAGGGTCTCCCATCTGTTCAGAGTGCCATGGCACAGTAAATAGCTCACTGGTCACTGCAGACCTTCTGGGTGTAGTAAGCTGCCTGCTTCAGCTTCAAGTAGGCAGGACTAGAGAGGCACATGCCACCATGCCTGGTTAATTCTAAAAAACTTTTTGTAGAGACAGGGTCTTGCTATGTTGTCCAGGCTGGTCTCAAACTCCTGGGCTCAAACAACCCTCCTGCCTCAAGCCTCACAAAGTGCTGGGATTACAGGCCTAAGTAAGCCCCTGCACCTGACCCTCCTATGAATTTTTTTTTCAATTTTTTTCTAGCTTCTGACATTAACGTTTAAATATATTCCTTTATTAGGTCAAAGGGGGGAAAAAGGCAATCTTTTGATTTCTGGCTTTCGAGGATTTTGTTTTTTGTTTTTGATAACAAGAAAAGTACTATGAAATTACATTCTATTCTAGAGGAAGTCAAAATAAAAAGAGAAGCCTCTGTTGGAAACAGCATATAACAGTGAAAAGTAAACCAGTAAGCAAGCCAATCCTTGTTTTTATTATTTTTAAAAGAAAAAAAAACCCCAACATTGGGCACAACTAACTAGATAATAGATTTCCTACAGAAACATTTATTAACGAGAAAAAAGACATCATTACTTACTTCCCTGAGAAGATTTTAAGAGACTCCAAACATTTGAAACTTTCCTTCAAAATCTTTTCATTTTTCAGAAGGAAAGCAAAATTATTTCATGTATCACATTCACTTCTTCCTCGAAACCAATTCCACAACCCACCCCCAAAATATCTGAGTAAAAGTCTCATCCTATGTGTTCTTACAGTATCTGCATTTAATCATAATACTTACCAATGAGTATTCTGTCAATTTACTTGTTTGCTTTACTCACCAGCCTGTCAACTCCTCAAGGTCAGGACTGTGTTTAACTCCTAACACAGTGCCTGGTACTCCAGAGGAACTCAAATGCTTGCTGAATATTTATTACCATCATCAATGTACAGCATCTTTCTAAAGCCTCCCTCACCCTTTTTAATATACTTTTGTCATTCCTATGAGAAACAGAGGTGGACAACTCTCAATAAGTATTACTTCTTTCATACTTTATCAACAGAAAAAACATTATTTAGCTAGTGAGATAACAGCTAAATATTTAGCTAGTGAGATCACGTTTTAGAAAAGTTGCTTTATCTCTCTGAACTTCAGCCGCTCCAACAAAATGACAACTTAGGGAAAAGCTCTGAGAATTAGAAGTCATCATATGAAGTTACTATTAACATCTGAGAGCTTACAATGAGTCAGGTTCTAACCATTTTTTATGTATTATTATATTTAATCATCACAAAACCCCCTGCACTGTACTATTTGCTTTTTGCTTTTGAGACATTCTTGCTCCATCACCCAGGCTGGAGTGCAGTGGCGCAATCTCGGCTTACTGCAACCTCTGCCTCCCAGGTTCAAGCAATTCTCCTGCCTCAGTCTCGCAAATATCTAGGATTACAGGCGTGTGCTACCACGCCCAGCTAATTTTTGTATTTTTTGTAGAGACGGGGCTTCACCATGTTGGCCAGGCTGGTCTTCAACTCCTGACCTCAGGAGATCCACCCGCCTCGGCCTCCCAAAGTGCTAGGATTACAGGTGTGAGCCACCACACCTGGCCTGCACTGTACCATTATTGATGAGATGAGAAAACTGAGACACAGAGAGGTTCAATAAACTTGACTGTAACTCCACAGCTAGTAAGATGAAGTTGAGATGCAAATGCAAATAGACTTGGCTCCAGAGACCTGCTCTTAACCACTGTACTATATATTCAAGGAGCAGAGGAACCAAAATAAACACAAGGCAGGCTACATCTGGAAAAACCAAAGGTGAATACAGTGGCAGTGAGTTCATGTCAGGAAGCCATGGTGGAAAAAACAGGAAATCTACAAAGACCTGATGAGATGCTTATCATATAGTGGGCACTGAATAAATAACTACTTAACACAAGGGAAACAAATCACTCGGATTCGGAATTCAAGAGAATACAAGTGGATAAATCTTATTCAAAAGAAACAATTGTATCTAACCAATCTACAAATAGGGAATGGTAACAGCCCTACATATAATCAAATTATAAACTTGTCCAGACAATTATGAGCGAGTGCAATCTCAATGAACTTGTCAGTGACCCAGAGAGTACTATCTGCTTTCAGGTCATTACTGGCAACTTGCTCATCAAATCTCTATCTCAAAAGAAATTCCAGCTGGCCCATCATTCTGCTGATCTTTGCCTACCAACAATTTCTAACCATGGCTTCCCATCCAATCTGTTTAACAATGATTGTCCCAAGTACAACCTACCATGTATTTAACTGCTTTCCTGTCCTCACACCTCCCTAGGTACCTACCCCTACGCCATCCTTCTCCTTAAATACATGTATTACTGGTAACCCTGCCACATTCATATCCTTCTCCAGGACAAGTCCCACCAGCTACTACACACAGTCTCTGTCTCCAAAATGGTACAGAGCCCTTGGGTGAAGATAAAAGGAAATCATGGCCAGGTGATACTGACATAAATTACAAAGGTTGCATAGAAGAAGAAAGAGATTATGATAGAAACCTTGTCTTCTAACACTTGCTGGAAGTCTAATTTTGTACAGTAGAAATAGTTGAGACTATGAGTTTATCCCAAATACAACCATGACTGATTGAATTAATAATTTCCTCTAAGAAGACAGAGGACACATGCCGAGCATGGTGGCTCACGCCTGTGATCCCAGCACTTTGGGAGGCCAAGGTGGGCAGATCACCTGAGGTTGGCAGTTCAAGACCGGCCTGACCAACATGGAGAAACCCTGTCTCTACTAACAACACAAAAATTAGCAGGACGTGGTGGCGCATGTCTGTAATCCCAGCTACTCAGGAGACTGAGGCATGAGAATCGCTTGAACCCAGGAGGCAGAGGTTGCAGTGAGCCGAGATCGTGCCATTGCAGTCCAGCCTGGGCAACAAGAGCAAAACTCCATCTCAATTAAAAAAAAAAAAAAAAGGAAGAAGACGACGACAGAGGCCACAATTAGCAGTTGATACCCGTTTTGTGTTTAACAACTCCTAGTACCTATTTTGCAGAAAAAAAAATTGAGATTTGGAAAGGTTAGGTAACTTGCCAAAAGTCACACAGCAAGAAAGTGGCATAGCCTGGAATTCAATCTAGGACTGTCTGATTCCTAAGATTATACTCTTACCATATTACAGAGAAGGGAACTATTATCCTGAACACAGTTCCAAACAGTAAAGCAAGATGAAGAAGGGACTGAAATTTTGAGAAAAGAAGAGAAATTTCAGGAAGCTAACAATTTCACCTTAGAACTGCAAACAGTAATAAAGCAGAACAAAAGTAATAGATGCATATATCCTAAATGTTAGGACAACAGACTTCATCTTTTTCTTTTCCTAAAGGTTAGGTACCACTTAAAAAACAATAGATTTTGAAAAACTCTGAGTATGAGCCTATTATTAAGAGATTATGTAACTAAGGATGTACGAGAGAGAGAACTCATCAGAACAGCATGAGAAAGATAAAAGTCCAGGATAAGTAACTCTTAGAAAACCAAAACAAAATAAAAACTAAGGCCCTAAGAAGAACTTTTAAAGTCATATTCAGAAAAAAAAATGAATGAATGAATGAATGAACCTGCGCTGCTTAGGAAAGACCATAAAATATTAACTGATGATATTATAATGGAGGTATTTCTGTTTACTACCATCTTCCACAAATATGATCCTCAAAACAGAACAACAGAATAAACAGTGTTGAGAGAGACTTTAAGGTTGATGTGGATAGTATGATAGCAAAAGAATGGCTTCAAATGAACCCAAGTTTCTAGTTACTAAGGAGGATTACATTCCAAGGATAAAAATCTCACAGCTACTGTAGATTAGTTTTAAAACCCAAAGAGAACAAAGGTAATAGAAGACACAAATGTTACATACATTTTCAAAATGCAAAAAGCAATAGATTATGAAATAAGTATACCAAAATTTCATTAAGTAAAGACTATGGTTGAACTAACCTCATTTCCTGTTTGGATATGGTTATTCAATTGGTACTTTGGGCATATACTAGACTCATGCACCAACGCTTGATAAAAGGATTCAAGTTTTTCATCATCTTCTTGTGAGTATGTTGACAAATTAAGGACTAGCCAACTGTATAGGTAAGAGGCTCTGAGGTCGGCTGAATACCCAAACAGTGTGATTTAAATAACTGTCAACAATCTTATTCATTTTAGAAGATTAAGCTAGGGACCATGGCCCATTAAGCACTTTATAAATGATTTAGAATCATATTTTTCAAACTTCAATGCCTTTGACACTTTAATAGACTTATCAAATGTGCTGACAGCCAACTTACTAGATCCCCCCCGGTAAGATAATTATAAAAATAAAACTCAAAATATGATTAAGAGCTAAAATGAACAAAATGGAATCTGCACCTTAAAGGTTTGCTCTCCAAAGTGCAAGTATGGGGTGGGGTTTAAAGTAGGCAGCAAGAGATATAAAAAAGACCTGTATATTCAAATTGCCCATGAATTCATGAATCAGTAACTTTCTATTAGTTAGAAAGCTAATGTAATCTTAAACTGTACTGATGAGACAGAAGTATGTCTCAATCAAAGAAATTGTGTTCTACGACAGATCCCTCTGGAAAACCACATGATGCTTACAACATGATGACCCTGTTCCTCTTTGCTGCAGTCATTTACACAATTACAAGTGTTAATTCCCCTTCATTTTACAAAGATTTCAGTACCCAGTTCACTCCCTCTCACCAATACCATTACTGCTGTAATACAACAGTATTGGTGGTTTCAAAGTCTGTAGCAGATAATCCCACTAAAATACCCTGGCCTCTCAGCTCCTCAACCAAATTTTCTGCAATCTTATTCTTTCATTTTTATTTTAAAAACAGAGATGTGGTCTCGCTGTTGCCCAGGCTGGTCTCAAACTCCTGGCCTCAAGCAATCCTCCCACCTCAGCCTCCCAAAGTGCTGGAATTATAAGTGTGACCTACCATGTCTGGCCTTATCCTTTCTTTACTACCTCAGAAGCCAACTCCATGACAACTCCTTTACCTTTCATTACTAACTGCATTGCTTCCATAATCTCAATTTCAAGTACAGATAATACTCAACTTACAATGGGGCTACTTCCTGAAAAATGTATTGTAAGTTGAAAATACCTTAAGCTGAAAATGCATCAAACACATGTAACCTACCAAACACCATGGTTTAGCACAGCCTACTTTAAAAGTGCTCATAGGCTGGGCGCGGTGGCTCAAGCCTATAATCTCAGCACTTTGGGAGGCCGAGACGGGCAGATCACGAGGTCAGGAGATCGAGATCATCCTGGCTAACACGGTGAAACCCTGTCTCTACTAAAAAAAAATACAAAAAGTAGCCAGGCGAGGTGGCGGGCGCCTGTAGTCCCAGCTACTCGGGAGGCTGAGGCAGGAGAATGGCGTGAACCCAGGAGGCGGAGCTTGCAGTGAGCCCAGATTGCGCCACTGCACTCCAGCCCGGGCGACAGAGCGAGATTCCATTTCAAAAAAAAAATAAAAATAAAAAAAAAATAAAAGTGCTCATAACACGTACATTGACCTACAATTCGGCAAAACCATCTAACACAAAGCCTATTTTATAATAAAGTGTCAAATAGTTCATATAATTTATTGAATACTATACTGAAAGTGAAAAACAGAATGGTTGTACAGGTACTAGAAATATTGTTTCTAATGAATGTGTATTGCTTTTCCACCATCATAAAGTCAAACAATTTTAAGTTGTTCTAAGTCAGGGACTGTCTGTATTCACCTTCTATTACTCCATCCAGTACCCTGATTCCAACAAATCTTTGACCCCACTGAGATCTACAACCCACTAATGTAACCACCTTTTTTCACTGCCCTTCAGCCTCCCTCATATCCTTATGCCTGTAACTTAACCACCTTAGATCCCATGGTCCACCATTATAATCACTCCTTTGACTATTTCCTCAATTCTCTTGTCCCCCACTTCCCTCTTTTGTACTCAATTAGCAAAACTCCAAATGGGCAAAAATTCAACTCTTTCAGCAGCTAACCTCACGTGGGCCCTTAATACTGCCTGGCAATACTCTCACACTGCCTGAATCCATCCATTTCATGCCTTTTCCTAGAACTTCTTCCCCCTTCCTCATCTCCATGATGACTCTCCTCCCTGTATTAGACAATATGGAATTGATATAATGAGTACATCCACATTTTCCCTCCCTTACATCTATAGACCTTCTATAACTCCACTTTATCTCCTGCTACTAGGATGAACATCTGTGCTCCTATGCTATCCTAATCCATCTACTTTTATACTGAATCTCAACTCCTCAAATGTGGTGAATGCCACAACACAGATTTTGCCTCAATCTAAGAAGCAGTTTTTAACAACTACAGCTGTAAAAAAATGAAATAAATCATATCACAAAGTAATAGTCATCCCTTTGATTAAACAGATTTCTACAGTAACTGGAAGTAACTCCAGATAAACAATGAGTACTCTCTAAGCTTTAAAATTCAATGGTTTTAGAAAACGTAAAATTATACATATCCTTGTATAAGTTGCAGTATTAACTGGAATGCACATACTTTTCTCACCCTTGGCAACCCTTGTTAAATTCCTCAAGGGATATAGGTAAGTCTTTGGGGGAAGGAATAACAATGGAATGGAAGAATGATAGACTGCCATTTTCCACTACTTTTTAGAAATGTGTCTAGCCATTTTGTTTTCATTCTCATGCTGTTCTCTTTCTAGAACTGCCACCTTGGAAATTCTCCCAGGAATATCTAATAGAAATGCATCTCTCAAGAATAAGTGTGTAACATAGTTCTCATAATACCCTTAATTAGGTACTGTACATAATCACGGAATTTCAGCAATAGAATACTTACTAATTGTATTTGACCTTTTTATTATTTAAACAACTTTCTTCTGCAATTAACTTAGAAGAAAGGAGCATTAAAATGAAAAAGAGAAAGTTGAATAAGTAGAAAAGATCACAAACTTATTTACTTATTGCTGAGACAACTCAGCAGGTTAAATATATTTACCTTTAACAATCTTCTTTGCACAATCATTATACACTTGCTCTTGGGATGTGCTTGACTGGAACACCCGATCAAATGCATAAGGCTTGGACTGAAAAACAAAAAAGTGTTTCAACTATACAAATTAAAGGTAAAGGAACCTTTCTAACCTTTACAGATGCCATCATATATTTAATCTTCAAAATAGTATACCTAGTATGCATAATTTAATATCATTGAATCTTTGAAGTGGAAAGGATCTTAGGCATCACCATATACAAACCCATTAGAATAAACTCCAGGAAAACATGAATGGTCTTTAGTCTTTGCTGCAATCCCAGGGCCCAGTAATCACAATTGTAATTCCCGGTAAATTATAATTAGCACTACTATGGCAGCCAAATATTGCTGAGTGATTTTTATTTTTTTAAATACCTATTTAAAGACAGGGTTTCGGTTCTGTCACCCAGGCTGGAGTGCAGTGGCACAATCACTGCTTATTGCCGCCTCAACCTTCTGAGCTCAAGAAATTCTCCCACCTTAGCCTCCTGAGCAGCTGGGACTAGAGGCATGTGCCACCATGCTATGTTGCCCAGGCTAGTCTTGAACTTTTAGGCTCAAGAGATCCTCCTGTCTCAGCCTCCCCAAGTGCTGGGATTACAGGTGTGAAACACCATGCCTGTCCTGCAACAGCTTTTCAACCATTCTTTCATTTAACAAATACTTATGGAATGTGAGATGACATGCTAGAATGATAACCAAGACAGATTCCCTCTGTGCTTTAGTGGAGCATAAGTAATAGTGGGGCAAATATTAAACAATTAAGTGATCAGAATTCTGACTCATACAATTGAGTGCTATGAAAGCGCAATGAGAGCATATAGGAGGAGAACCTAAGTCTACGGGAAAGCAGAATATCAGGGAAACACGCTTGGAGAAAGAATATTTAAGAATGGAAGAATAAGCAGCAACTAATTTATCATCACTCTTTCCAGTATTACTCATGAAGGATGAAAAAGGTTTCGTGTAGAAAAGTAGTCTAGGCATTGGGAGGATGCTTAAAAGATCCTAAGGCAGAAAGAATAGTATAGAATGCAAGACACCAAGGGAAGTTGTTAAGTTGAAGTACAAGGAGCAAGAATCAAATGCAAATATCAAAACAGTTAAAAAGACATCATCTTATTCTGAAAACAGCTCTGATCTTCCGGGCCCCAAAAATGATATTGGGGACTCCATGGACCACTGTTGGAGAACCACTTATATAGTCTGAGGAGACAGAGGTATTGAAAAAAAAAAATCAGTAGTGTCCATGTAAGTCAAAAAAAAAAATTTTTTTCAAGGAGGGAGTGATTATGTCAAACATAGTTGTGAGGCTAAGACAAAACTAAAAAGTACTCAATGACAAAGGTCAGATTGGAATGGATTGAAAAAGAATGGGAGGTAACCAAGTGGAGCAGAAAATCTGCTATATGTCTAAGAAAGTTTTTTTTTTGTTTTTTTGTTTTAAAAACTTGTAAGACCTGAGGAACTTTAAATGCTTGCAGGAACAATTTAATAATCTAGGAGAAAGAATAGGTATCCGAAAACAAGAGGTAAGGGGCTCTATGTATTTGCAAGTATCTGCCTGCTCTCTAGTTTCTTCTAAAGGAAAGAAAGGAAGCTGGTCCCTAAAACACAAAACAATCATGACCCCAGAAAAAGCCCTCAACATTAGAAAACACTTTCTAGGTCTTAGCTGAAAAAGACCTACTACACTCCACATCCCCACCTCAAAGTCTGAAATAAAAGTAACAATGAACCAGACACTCCTAAAGCTGTTCCCAATTCCCCTTTCCCTTGCTACCTCCCAATAGGCTGGAAAGCCAAATACCTGCTAGCTTAGTCTCCCTGCAACTAGTAGTCACATGACCAAGCTCTGAATAATACGAAGTGGTAGTCTGTTTGAGGTCTCTGAGAAGGGTGTTGTTATCCTGATAAAAAGGACCATCTCAGCTGAAACTGCCCTTTCTCCTTCCTGGAATGAATGCCTGGAGCTGTAGTATCCATCTTGCAAATACGACAAATAGAATGATGAAAAGCAACAGCTAAGGATGACAAAGTATAACAGAGTCAGGAACCATGAAGGACCTATATTCAGGCTTTCTGTTATGTGAGAAAAACATCCTCTTATTATTTAGGCCACTATTAGCTGTTGGTTTTCCCTCTAAAGCTGAAAGCATTACTGACAGATATAATAAGCTGATCTCACTTTGGCATCAATTTAAAATAGGCATCAATGTCTGATTATTCTTTAGTTATGACATATGTGAACGTATCCTTTTCTTAGATGCTACTGAAACAAATAACATTCAATTCTACAGGTGTGGCTAAAAGAAATCTATTATTTTACTGCTGACACATGATATATTCATGGTGAACAATTCTGAAAACAAATGTTAAGTACAATCAAAGTAACAATCACCACCCAGAAATGAACCATATTAATAGTTTTTCTACGCAAAAATAATTTTCCCTCCTCATTTATTCAGCAGACATTCATTTAGTGACTATAAAGATATGAAATACTGTAGATGAGTAACACAATTTTAGAAATAATTAGCACAGACTGTAGCGTTCAAAGAGTAATAGAGGATAAGGCCAGGCAAAAACCTGAATACTAAGTTAAGCTGTATACTTGGATCTAATGTAAGTGATCTAGTGATGTCAGCTGAATTTTATATATATCTACATATATACATATGCGCGCACGCACACACACACACATATATATTTTTTTAAAACAGTCTCACTCTGTTGCCCAGGCTGGAGTGCAGTGACGCCATCTTAGTTCACTGCAATCTCTGTTTCCTGGGTTCAAGTAATTCTCGTGCCTCAGTCTCCTGAGTAGCTGGGACCACAGGCACGTGCCACCACACCTGGCTAATTTTTGTATTTTTAGTAGAGATGAGGTTTTGCCATGTTGGTCAGAATGGTCTCAAACTGACCTCCAGTGATCCACCTGCCTCAGCCTCCCAAAGTGCTGGGATTACAGGCATGACCCACCATGCCTGGCCTCAATGTTTACATCAATAGAAAATAGTGCTACTAAACCATTTACCAACAGATATGCCAGACAATAATGTAAACAGCTTCACAATAGTAAACAGTTTTAGTAGTAAAGCCTGCCTCAAAAGTACTTTTTGAAGCTGCTTACTCTTGTTACCAACTCAAAGCAAATATACAAACTACCATTACAACCTTACTAAAATAATATAAATGGCAACTATTAAAAGGTAACACACAAACATAAAAATAATTGAGAGTGGAGTGATTATCTTTCTAAAAGTTATTGTTCAATAAAAATTAACTCAAGTGCTTAGCATTAAGTTGACAAAACAGTCTTCTTATCTTGACTGCAAATCCAAATTATGATTTTGTAATACTAAGTAAGGCAAATGTTTTAATTAAAGATCTAGCCATAAATTAATGACTGACTCTGGCTTCCTGGAATGAAAATTGACTTTGTGATACATAAAGATTATTTCTAATGGTCTATAATTAAGGCATATCTCTATTTTTCAAATAGATTAAACAAAGAAAAACTCATCTGGACATCTGTATTTTTCAAACCTGGTTTCAGCCTCGAAATCTACATTATGTAACTTTTAATCCCATGTATCTTCAAAGATCCTTGAAGTTTCAGATTTCAATTTTTACTAATAACTCCAAGTCACAAGATGCATTCACATCTGACTGACGCTTTAAGGGGACAAATCAAAAAGGAGTAAATTGATCTCGACTGCATACCTTAGGTTTCTTAAGGGAAGTGATTCCTGTTTTGAGTATGCACCAACCAGGCTGAACACCAAATTTGGTTATGAAGGACACCCTTCTGGCAGGGATATATCTTTCTCTGGAATTCTGAATAGCTGATTATTTCAGATCACTTGGGAGTGTATTATATTAGATTTTCTTTAGACACTATAGTGGGCTAACATTCCACAACTGTAAAGGTATGTGATGATGGTTCCTTCCCTCCTCCCTTTCATTTTTCCCTCTTAAGGTAATCAAGAAGGTCCAAACACCAAATCATTCACTTGAAAAGGGAGAATCTTGTTTTCCTTTAGGCAAGGAACTGGGCAAGATTAACTAATTAGTTTTATTCTCTTCTAATTTCTCTGAACTACCACAACTTGTTTTTGGAAGCCTTCACGGTGTACCATATAAGGAATAATGATTTGTAAAGATACTTAATGATGCAAATAACCATATTCTACTTTCATGGTTCATAAACAGGTGTCATTTTTTATTGATTTTTCTTCCTGGCATTTTTAGCAAGCTCCTAATTTTTTCTATCATTTTTTTTTCTGGTGTTTTCAGCAAGCTCATTTCAAAGACATAAACTGTTTCCCTTGTCCTTGTTTTGCAGGTAACAAGTTCTCTAATTTAAAGCAAATAGTTTATATCACTTATAGACTTTCGTAAAATAATTCATTTCATTCAATGTTACATTTATAACACTTCACCAAGCACTTAATTAAAAATAAATTCTGTATTAAAGGCTGTACAGCATACAGAGAAACACTATGAAATTGAAAGATTTGCCTGCCATGGTGTCCTATTAAAATCACTGATTACATGAGTAGCAGGAAAAAAGTTTAGACAAAGTATTAAAAACTGAAGTTAGAAGAAAAATCAGAATCCTTAAAAATTACTTTCTCCATGAGCACTGATTATGCTTCTAACATCATAAACTATTCTTTCAATTTTGATCTAAATAGAAGATTGTGTACAAAATGTTCTTAAATCACGTTTTAAAGAATTGAGTTTTAAATGCTGCATTGCAGCAATTCTCTCCTAAACTGTTCATTATGAATCAGGATTAGAAACCAGTAAAATGAAAAAAATAAACCGAGAAGATTTTACCCAGAGATTTTCTAATTCCGCTCCTCCTGGCTGCTCTTATAACCATTTACAAAATGAAATAATTCATTTAAAAAACTGAACAAAAATGAGACTTCAGTAATTAATGTCGTTACTATAGGCAAGAAACTATTTCTGAAAACAATGAACCAAAACATGTTGCCTTTCATTTTTTAAAGCTGTTATTTAGTTGTAATGTATTTTTGCTTACACTTAAAACAAACAAACAAACAAACAAAAACAGGCCAGGCACAGTGGCCCACACCTGTGATCCCAGCACTTTGGGAGGCCGAGGCACGTGGATCACCTGAGGTCAGGAGTTCTAGACCACCCTGGCCAACATGGTGAAACCCATCTCTGCTAAAAATACAAAAATTAGCTGGGCGTGGTGGCGCGTGCCTGTAATCCCAGCTAATCAGGCAGCTGAAGCAGTAGAGTCGCTTGAACTTGGGAGGCGGAGGTTGCAGTGTGCTGACATCACCCCACTGCACTCCAGCCTGGGCAACAAGAGCAAAACTCAACTCAAAAAAATCTCAAAAAAAAAATCAACCAACCAAAAAACAACTAAAATGCTTATCAGTTTACCTAAAGGTTAACTGTTCATTATGGATTCACAAACCAACAACCTATACATTTATTCCTAATATTACCGTTTATATAGAGTACTGAAATTTTGAAACAGAACTTATAAGCAACTTTTTCCCAGTGGAAACCTAGAATAAATGTATGTTTCCTTTATTCATTTTCCTTTAGTTCTTTCTTCATAGTTTATGTCATATCTGGGCCTCATCAAAAGTTACCTTCTAATCTTAATACATTTTATGAATCCTAAATTTTAGCATTCCAACAAAAAGAATCATAGTGATAACTACAGATCTGTGTAAACACAAAATCTGAAGAAATAAGACATTCTTAAGACAAGTGTAAAAGGAAAAATAGGTTTGTTATGTGCCAACCACTGCTGAAGCTGAGTACTGTAAATTACAAAAACTCTTAAGAAACTAATGGCCTCAAGTGTGACAACTAATCTAGGCCTTGCAAGCCTCCAGACTATATGTAAAATATACCATCCTAAAGGAAAAGGATTACTGCGCTTAACTACTCCTACTCCGCCTCTGCCAACCTATGATGTCATTTACACAAGAGGTTTTCTTGTGCACTTGTTAACAAAGAACTGGCCTGACAATCTTTACACAGTAATAGTTGGCAGTTGTTAGTGGCCTAATGACTTGTTTGCCAAAGGCCTACCAAGGAGCTAAGACATTCATTTTTCGGAGCTGAACTTTGGAGAAACTTTCACATCAAAACCCTAAAGAACTTTAGTCTGTCTTCAGTGTCAATGCTTTCAATCATCCTTGTCCCATCTCCTGTGACCTCTGCCCTATTTCCAAATTAAATAGCCCCATACAATTATTAACTACAGAATGACATTAGAGGAAAAATTAACATATTAAAATTTCATACTACGGTAACAATGTAGAAAGTTAGTTCTACTACATAGCATTGCCAAGAAAGATGAACATAATTTAGTCACAGTTCACTGTTTCGTATGCCATACTTTACAATTAATTTTTAATCTCCTTCAACTAGGAGTGCTATTTTCTCAGACCTTTCAATGCCAGAGATCAGACCTTAAAACACCCTCACATTCTGGTCTCAAATGATCACTCAACTCTAGTTATGTTTTACATTACAAAAAAACAGTATCTCACTATTCTTGGGATTACCAAAGATCAATTTTCTTCAAGATAGACCTTAATTGCAGAAGTATGAATCTAATACTGGTCAATTTTTATCTTTTTTATAAGCTTGTTTTTATAATACTTTGTCTGATATAAAAACAAAAAGCTGATACTTTTTCCTAGGCTGTTATCCCATAAAACCTAGCAAGAGTGCGATTTCTCTTTCGGAGCACTTATCTGACTCAACCAAAGTCGGCTAGGTCTGCTAGATTAAACAAAATTGTTCATTCCGATTTATTAAAAAAAAAAAAAAAAGCTCAACTATTTCTTTCTACAATCATCCATTTACCATTTGTAATTGTTAACATGAAAAGTCATTCACCACTCAAAAAGTGGTGGGTGAAAGTTTGAGGTGTAGATAATATTTGTAGCTGTTTGGTGCTTTTTCCTTCTCCCAGGGGGAAACAACACGGTTCAAGGACTGGTTATGTTTCTATAAAACTAAGTATCTTTACTAAAGCATAATACGGCTCAATGTCCCCAGCTGAACTTTATATAAGCATTACATATTTTCTGAATGGCAAATTTGGGGTTAATCCAAAACACCAATATCCGTAATTGCACACACAGAAACGCAGACAAACGTGCACTGAAATTGCTCCCCGGACGTTCCTCCGTTGCCGCAGGTGGGGGAGTGTCCGGGGCTGAGGCTGGGCGCCTCCCGTCTCCCGGCGCCAAAGACCGGGGTGGGGGCGATCCCGGAACGCACGCGAAGCTGCGCAGTCTTCCTCCACTGGGTTATCTGAACCGGCAAACCCCGCCGGGGAGGGCTGCGGACACCGCTGCTCCCTTTCAATTCTGCACCCTGCCACTTCCCTAAACTCTCTGCACAGCCCGGCCCGAAGAAGCGGGAGGAGGGGTGCCGGAGGGGGTCCACTCACCGCGATCACGACCGTGTCTTCTCCCTGAAACTTGGCGACGTACTTGTCGCCGCGGTTCACCTCAGACTCGTTGAGAGGTCTGAAGCGACACATCACTTTGATGTTGCACTCGGCCAGGTCCGCCATCTTTCTCGCAGCCGGGGCCGGCGGCCGGGAGCCACTCCCGGCTGCTTAGTCTTGCGGGGAGCGCGACGGGGCTAAGGGCCTGGGGTCGCTAGGGCCGTGAGAGGCAGCAGTCAGCTGCGCTGCGCAGCGCTTCCCCGGGCGGAGGCGGCCGGGGAGCCGGGACTCGAAGAGCCGGCGCCGGCAGCCGTTACCCTAAGGCTCACTTCCGATCCATCATGGCAGTCATGGCGGCGGCGGCACCGGGGAGAGCGTCGGCGGCTCCTCAGCGACGCCCTCGACGGCCTGGGCGTGCTGCGGAGGCTGGGGAGGTTCTGGGGGCCGGGAGAGTGGCCACCTTCTTCCTCCTCGCAAAGAGCAGATGGGGCCTACCCGTCCGCCCGCTCTGCTGTCCCCTGGCCGGCTGGCCGGCTGCTGCCCTATCACTCCTGAGGCCGCCGTTGGGCGACTGGGCGGCGCGGGAGGAGGAGTGCGCAGGCGCGGTGGGCCGGGAGGCCCGGCGACCAATCCGTGCCCGAGCTCGCAGCCGGTCGCTACGGCCGCGCCGCCGGTTCCGCCACCACTCCTGGCCAGGAGTCGCAGATTCAAATTTTACAGCACTGCCAGTCTCGCAGAAGTGCCTGGGGACGCAGGGCGGCAGCTCCCAGTCGCCATCCCCAGCCGCCGAAGAATCCCCCAGAGCTAAGGCAGACGTACTTAGCTTTCTTTTCTTTGGGGGAGAAAGGGTTTGCTTTAACTACTTAATGTGGTTTGTTTAAATAAATCACTAGGCTGGTCCGGGTGCGGTGGTGTTTGCAACTAGTTGATGACAGCCAGAGATTTGTTTCTTCTCCACTCCCGCTGTGTCACTTGACCAGCTTTAAAATTAAAAACATAAAGTACTATATTCCTAAAAGGAAGTGTTGCTTTCATTTTTTTCTGGCGGCGGGAATCATTCCTGGTCTACCTTTTTAGAGCGCATTGCCAGAAAAAGTAAGATTTCAATGAAGGGTAACTCTTTCCTGAGAGTGGGATGTAGGGAGACAGGAATAAGAAAGAAAAAGGAAAATTTTCCTGAGGAATGAAGAAGGTTGCTGAAGAAATGTGGAACAGCAGGGTGAGGAGGGGGAAGAGCCCTCAGCCCCCCTCACACAGCATCTCTGTCACTTCATCTGCCCAGTGCCTTGTATCCAGCCCGCACCCTCGCCGCCCCCACGCAGTTCAGCGAATTCCCGCCACTTCGCCGGCAATGAACATACGGAACTCATCAATCCCAATACTGGAGGAATGACTGACCTGGAGCATAAAGATGGTCTTTATAAAAGGCCTAGGTAAATTTGTGCATTACATATCCAAGGAAAACCACTCCATAGCTGATTTTGCCTTCTAGTTTTAGAAGATGAGTACCATAAAATTCCACGGGGAAGTGGATCTGAGGAAGTGGCTCTGAGGTGCTGCGGAAGAACTGCAGTAACACTTCCTCCCCCGGTCCCCAATTTCTGTTTGTAAAACGAAGGATTGAACTATGAAAACCTCCAGGGCTCCCTGTGCTCACCCAATCATCCTAATACCTCCAGAAACCAATTCAGAGTTCAACAGATTCAGGTTTATTAATCCACTGCCTTGAAGAAGAGCTCAAGCTCAAGGAACCTTAGAGCATCTCACCAAACAAAAGAATAGATGGAATTAACCCCCGGGGCTTTCTGGGAGGTGTGGAGTTCTGATAACATTTCAATGAAGCAGTGTTTTGAGAGGCCCCAAGCAAGGCAGAGCTGCAAGTAAAGGCATTAACATCAGATCTGGCCAGGGGTGGTGGCTCACGCCTGTAATCCCAGCACTTTGGGAGGCTGAGGCAGGCGGGTTACCTGAGGTCGGGAGTTTGAGAGCAGCCTGACCAACATGGAGAAACCCTGTCTCTACTAAAAATACAAAAGCAGCTGGGCATGATGGTGCATGCCTGTAATCCCAGCTATTCGGGAGGCTGAGGCAGGAGAATCACTTGAACCCGGGAGGCTGAGGTTGCACTCCAGCCTGGGCAAGGAGAGCGAAACTACATCTCAAAAAAACAAACAAACAAAAATCAGGTCTGGACTACAGTGGACCCCAGGTTCTGTTTCTTTGAATACTAAAGTTAAGATGGATGGGAAGGGTTGTCTTCAGAAACCCCTTTTTCCAAAGCTCTTCACCTGGCTTGGAAGTCAAGGCTGCTTCTCTGTGTCTTAGGTCCTCCAAGT
This sequence comes from Macaca nemestrina, assembly GCF_043159975.1. Lineage (NCBI taxonomy): Eukaryota > Metazoa > Chordata > Mammalia > Primates > Cercopithecidae > Macaca > Macaca nemestrina. Next base: position 111,959,032 of record NC_092133.1, on the reverse strand, counting down.
AAGAGTGGAATGTTTTATTCTTACTGATATAATTTCAAGCAACAGTTTCTAATAGTCTATGATCTTTGTAGAATCGGTTTTCTCAGTAAGAAATCAGTAGGCCAGGCATGATGGCTCGTGCTTGTAATCCCAGAACTTTGGGAGGCTGAGGCAGGGGGATTGCTTGAAGCCAGGAGTTTAAAACCAACCTGGGCAACATAGAGAGACCTTGTCTCTACAAAATAATAAAATTAGCCGGGCATGGTGGTGAGTGCCTGCAGTCCTAGCTACTACAGAGGCTGAGGCAGGAGGATCGCTTGAGCCTAGGAGCCAAGGCTACACTGAGCTATGGTCATGCCACTACACTCCAGTCTGGGTAACACAGCAAGACCCTGTCTCAAAAAAAAAAAAAAAAAAAAATTAGGTAACTCAAAGAAGGAATTTGTGTGACACTTTATAAATGTAATATGTCCTTAAGAGAAATACTCTTTTCTGCTTACCTTTCAGCTGGCTTTACACTCTGTCTGTTAGTCCAGTCTAATCAATGAAGGTAGAGTCTTACTTTGTCACTCTTTCAGTCCTAGTATTCTTTACCTGGTTCCTTCATCATATCTATATCCTGTCATCCTAATCTACAATTGCAGAAAAAGTCAGCACTCTCCCTCTCAAAAACTAATTTCTCAGTTGCATTCAAAATTCTTTCCAACTTTGTCCAATACCTGGATCTTACCAATGGCCACCGTCTTATTCCATCTTTGATTTCTCCCTTTTCTTGGCTTCCCTGGAGAAAAAAGGGAAACAAATACGCTCAGCCACCCTATCTTTAAAACAACAATGAAACCTGGCCGGGCGCGGTGGCTCAAGCCTGTAATCCCAGCACTTTGGGAGGCCGAGACGGGCGGATCACGAGGTCAGGAGATCGAGACCATCCTGGCTAACCCGGTGAAACCCCGTCTGTAGTAAAAAAATACAAAAAAATAGCCGGGCGAGGTGGCGGGTGCCTGTAGTCCCAGCTACTCGGGAGGCTGAGGCAGGAGAATGGCGTAAACCCGGGAGGCGGAGCTTGCAGTGAGCCGGAGATCCGGCCACTGCACTCCAGTCTCGGCGACAGAGCAAGACTCCGTCTCAAAAAAAAAAAAAAAAAACAATGAAACCTAACACCTTCATTGGTTCCTGTTGACTAGTTGCCTTCTGTCAGAGATAAAACAAGCCAGAAAATAGTTAAAGTGGTATCAACAGATTTTAATACATAACACACTATTGCAATGGGGAAAATAAGCCAGAATCAACAGAACTCAACTTTGACTTGTACAGAGGTAACTAGATGTTTTAAAGGGAGCACAGAGAACTACAAAGGGGGATGAGCTGGAGCTCAGTAGAGCCCGGGAAGTGAAAAATGGCAAAAAGCAAGAAGTGGGGGTTGGTCCACATGGAACCCATCTGGGTTCGCTAACTGATCCTTATGGAGATTAGGCTCCTGCACTCCCACAGAACCTAGGAGACAGGGACCCTATCTTCAGGTATTGGTTGGAACAAACAGTATCTTTTCTATAGTCTTGAATTTTCTCAGGAAGCCACTTTAAAGGAAGTAAGGGTCATCCCAGGAATGTGACCTTGAGGTGTTAAGCTATGTTCATGTTTTGTTCAAGTCTTTATAGGCCACGGTTGAGGCCTACTCAACAAAGGCTCAGAGGAACCTGGCTAGAGTTTGGTCAAGCGGAGAATCTTTGCCACTTCTTGCTGCCATTTAGTGGGTGAAATTGACTAGAAGGGACTGTGATTGCTCAGAGGCAGTTCCATCTGAAGACAGCAGTGGCTATGCAGCTTCTACCACGTGAGAATTGTGGGCCCAACACTACCAAGTTTTCCTTTTTCCAGAAAGACATAATCCAGATTTCCTTAAAACTCTCAATTTTTAACTTCAATTGGCCATCAATTTAAAAATAATTTAAATAATGCATGAACTAAGTAAAACATCCCTGTGGGCTGGATGTGGCAGGTGGGCCTCCAGTTTGCAACCTTTGAGCAGGATGTGGTGAGGGCTCTGTCCCCAGCCCTGGCTCTCTTATTTCTAGGCTCACTTCTTTAACAATTGCTGGAGTCTCTTACCTACAACTGATTTTTTCATCTGTGTGACATTGCCATCTCTCCAGCTGCTTACAGGCTACCTTGTGTAGAATGCTGTACCGTAACCTCAAATTTAGCATTCCAGAAATGAAACGAATTATCCCCCACTCCCTGCCAATACTTAATTCATGACTGGTATCAGTATTCTTCTATACTTCCAGGCTAAGAAAGTTCCAATCACCTGTAATTCTGCTCTTCCCTTTATCCCCTATACATGCAAAAGAGAAACATGGTAGTCTGTATTTGAAGCTCCTGAACTTCGACTCTACCATTCCCCTATGTTCCTCTGAGGATTGATTGATCTAGAGCAGTGAGTTTCAAATTCTACTCCATGGAAACAGAGGTTCCAAAGAGGTGACTGAGGACACATCATGTGTGTGGGCAGGAAAGGAGGTAGAAGGAAGGGAGTGAAACTCTGGGAACCTCTGCTACTGAAGGTACTGGCCAACTTCTGTTGCCTTTCAACCCCTGCCTCTCTCCTCTTCCTGCACAACAGATTCTGGAAGCTCAGTCTTCATAAAAATAAAAACCAGAGGCTGGGTGCGGTGGCTCACGCCTGTAATCCCAGCATTTTGGAAGGCCAAGGCAGGTGGATTGCCTGACCTCAGGAGTTCGAGACCAGCCTGGGCAACACAGTGAAATCCCATCTCTACTAAAATACAAAAAAATTAGCTGGGCGTGGCAGCGTGTGCCTGAAGTCCCAGCTACTCGGGAGGTCGAGGCAGGAGAATTGCTTGAACCCAGGAGGCGGAGGTTGCAGTGAGCCAAGATCGTAGCACTACACTCTGGCCTAGGCAACAGAGTGAGACTCCATCTCATAAATAAATAAATAAAAGCGAGAAAGGGAAGTGTCTGCAAGAGCTTTCTGCTTTCAGACCTGACAGACATACTTTTCCTGGGAAAGAGAGCACAAAAAGCCTGAATGTTATCACAGAACCAGGAAGGAGAAAAATGCTATGGAAAAACAAAATTGTTCTTAACATTGTCCTGTCACACTACTAAAGAATAATGGTATCAGGCGATAAGGGTTTAAGAAATATTTTCACGGGGAAACAAAAGATTGATTTTTTAACACCTGGTTAATCCTAGTAATTTTTCCAAATATAGAACAGACTGCCATTATTCAGCACTAGCAGTGAAACAGCAGGTTTCCTTGAGAGCACATTTTGAGACTTATTAGCATAACTTTTTCTTATGGAAATGCAAGTGGTGCTTTCACCTATAGAGATTAAGAACATTAAACCTCCACTGTGGGCTGGGCTCAGTGGCTCAGGCCTCTAATTCTAGTACTTTGGGAGGCCTAGGCAGGAGGATCACTTGAGGTCAGGAGTTCGAGACCAGCATGGCCAACATGGTGAAACCCCATCTCTACTAAAAATACAAAAATTAACCGGGCATGGTGGCAGGCACGTGTAATCCCAGCTACTCGGGAGGCTGAAGCAGGAGAATCACTTGAACCCAGGAGGCAGAGGTTGCAGTGAGCTGAGATCATGCCATTGCACTCCAGCCTGGCCAAGAAAGTGCAATTCCGTCTCAAAAACAAAAACAAAAATCTCCACTGTGGAAGTTAGTCTCCGATGAACTGTGCCTTCCTGGGTTCACACTTTTGTGCAGCCTCTCTCCTTAAATCTTACATGGTTGGCCCTATGACTCACTTGCAACCAATATATGTGGCAGAAGTGTGACACCACATGCTATCTGAGACTAGGCAAGAAGAAGTCTTGCAGCTTCCACCTTAGTTTCGTGGAATACTCTAGGAGCTCTGAACTGCCATCTAGGATGACCAACCACCCTGAGACTACCATGCTGGGGAGGCCAGATGTGGGCATTAAGCAATGGTCTCAGCTGATCCCAGCCTTTCCTCCAGAGACCAGACTTGTCAGTGAAGCCATCTTGGACCATCCTGACCAGCACACCCACCCGTTAAATACCAGTGAGTAATTTCAATTAACACTCTTGGAGTAGAAGAATCACCCAGCCGAGGCCTGTCCTAATTCCTGACTCATAAAATCATGAGATATAATAAAATGGTTATTGTTTTCAGCTGCTCCGTTTTGAATCATTTGTTACGTAGCGGTAGATCCCTGGAATGATAACCTAAAACTTGGAATTTAAAATGTTTCTCCTGGAAATAATCCTGTCAAATGCTACTTATATGTAATAAATGTATTAGAGTGGGCTATATTCTAAATTAATTATGAATTAAATGGAGGGAATCTAAGAACATCACCACTGTTTAAAAATAAATGTACTTATTTATTATAAGTACATTTATTAAAGTTATTATTAGTACATTTATTAAAGTATGTTATTTTTAACATTACTACTGTAAGAAAATTTATTTTCTGTTTCTAGTTGAAATGACTGGAAATGGGCTTTTGGAATAGAAAATTATAGCGTTTCTTTTTCAAATCTGTATAAGACACACCTGCTCTTTTCTAGCTCCAGGACCCCATCCTGGTCCAAGGCCTCACTACTTCAGGCCCAGGTTACTACGGGAGGTCTCAGCCTCTTTCCCATTTAAACATTCAGTAACTATAGGTTGAGTTCCCACCATGGGCCAGATGCTGAGATAGACTGAAGGAATACAATAGTGAAAAAGACTAAACAATTCCTCCCACATCCACTGTTTTGCATGCAACTTTCAGATTAAGTCTCCAAAATCATTACATTTATTACGTCATTTCATTACTCAAGAACCTACAACAACACCCCCTTTTCCTACTCAAACTAATTCAAATTTCTCTGCTTGGATTCCAAGGCCTTATTCTAGCACTGACTCCCCATTACATAATTAGGGTTTCCCACTGCTCCATGACTTACATTCTTAACTCCTGGAAACTGGTCTTTTCACTGTCCTTCATTATAATTTGCTAATTTCAAAGTCGATCTGATCTGCCATATGTGTCTCTCTCCTTTGTACTTGTCTAGATCCCATCCATCTTTCCTCAGGTTCCGCCTTCTGCAAGTGGTTTGTACCACACGGAACTATTTCAGAGGTCAGAGTGAAAACTCCTACGTGGTATTTAATACTATAGTTTTATTTATTTATTTATTTATTTATTTTTAGATTTTTTTTCAGATGGAGTCTTGTTCTGTCGTCCAGGCTGGAGTGCAGTGGCACTATCTCAGCTCACTGCAACCTCCATTCCTAGGTTCAAGTGATTCTCCTGTCTCAGCCTCCTGAGTAGCTGGGACTAAGGCACCTGCCACCGCACCTGGCTAATTTTTGTATTTTTAGTAGAGACGGAGTTTCACCATGTTGGTCAGGCTGGTCTCAAACTCCTGACCTCAGGTGATCCACCCACCTCAGCCTCTCAAAGTGCTGGGATTACAGGCGTGAGCCACTGCACCTGGCCTTATTTTTAATTTTTTGAGACGGGGTCTCTTTGCGTTGCCCAGACTGGTCTCAAACTCCTGGGCTCAAGCGATACTCCTGTCTTAGCCTCCCAAGTAGATAGGATTACAGGCACACACTATCGCATCTAGCTTCATTTAATTCTTTAGAACCTATATATTTTTTCTATTTTATCAAAGAAACACATTCATAGTTTAAAAAGTGAAAACTACACTACAACCCTGAAAAATAGAAGTTCTGTTTCCACTCTATCCAACCTCCATTTCTGTTCTCCAGGGCAACTACTTTAAATCTTTTAGCAATTTCTTCTAGTATTTATCTCCATGTTTCTAAGTAGCATGATTTTATTGCTGCTTTTTGACTTATGAACTATTATTATTAAATGAGGTTATAGCTCCTTTACACTAGCCTCCATCTGAATCAACATATTTTCTTCTCTTTATCTTCTCAATATATATTTCTATCAGTATTTTTAGTTAAATTAATATACAGCATTTACACGCTACATAATTATTATTCCCAGCTTAGCCATATAGTGCACTGTAATTACATTGCCTACCTTGTACAACTTTTTGGTTTTCTCTGGATTTAAAAATTGCCTAACTTTTTCTACCAGTTCACTCTTAACACATTCCAAATAGCCACCAGCAGTATAAAGCTACTCTTGATATTTTGAAGGTATTGCTCCTTTTGTTAAGTCTGATTCCGAGTCCTAATCATTTGTATGTGATCTGAATTTTTCTTCCAGGCAGCGTTTAGTCTCTTTTTGTCTACATTTCTCTTTTCTTTCCTATTTTCCATTTCTTTGTTTTCTTGTTCTCCTTTTAGAGATATTCTCTTAACTTTATTTTCAACTCTTTTCTATTGGTGATCTGTGTGTGTGTATGTGTGTGTGTGTGTATAATTAGGAGGATAGTATCTCTTGGATGGACTGGGCATGATGGCTCACAACTGTAATCTCAGAACTTTGACAGGCCAAGGCAGGAGGATCACTTCAGCTCAGGAGTTCAAGACCAGCCTAGGCAACACAGCAAGCCCCCATCTCTACAAAAAATACAAAAAACTAGCTGGGCATGGTGGTATGCACCTGTAGTCCTAGCTACTTGGGAGGCTAAGGTGGGAGAATCACCTGAGCCTGGGGAGGTCAAGACTACAGTGAACTGTGATTGCACAACTGCACTACAGTCTGGGCAACAGAGCAAGATCCTGTCTGAAACAAACAAACAAAAGTCTTTGATGTGCTGATCCCACCCTATGGGGGTGTGTGTGTGTGTGTGTGTGTGTGTGTGTGTGTGTGTGTAAAACTCTCTGAACCCTTAATTCTCCAAATGGATGTTTTTAATGAAATGTTTCTATTCACAAACCAATATCTTCTCTTGTTATTCAGATTTTTATATATATATGTTTTTTTTTTTTTTTTGAGACGGAGTTTTGCTCTTGTTACCCAGGCTGGAGTGCAATGGTGTAATCTCGGCTCACCACAACCTCTGCCTCCTGGGTTCAAGTAATTATCTTGCCTCAGCCTCCCAAGTAGCTGGGATTACAGGCATGTGCCACCACACTCAGCTAATTTTGTATTTTTACTAGAAACGGGGTTTCTCTATGTTGGTCAGGCTGGTCTCAAACTCCTGACCTCAGGTGATCCACCCACCTCGGCATCCCAAAGTGCTAGGATTCCAGGTGTGAGTCACTGCCCCTGGCATGTTTTGTTTTTTATTTTGTTTTTGTTCTCCAAATTTTCTCTGGTGTCTGTCACTCATGTCAGAGGATTTCCTCACATAAGTGGTGGGCCTTGGTATTCTAACAACTTGAGTGAGAAACTAAAACATGTGTTGGAAAACCTTGTGCATGTTGGTAGCGTTTAGAGATTAATGCGTTTCACTAAGGTGTGATTGGGCAGAAACTAGCCATTTCATTAGGGAAATTCTAAATGTCTTTTTTATTTTATTTTTATTTTTATTTTGAGACAAAGTCTCACTCCATCACCCAGGCTGGAGTGCAGTGGCATGATCTCGGCTGACTGCAACCTCTGCCTCCTGGGTTCAAGTGATTCTCCTGCCTCAGCCTCCCAAGTAGCTGGGGTTACAGGTGAGTGCCATGAGGTCCGGCTAATTTTTGTTATGTTTAGTAGAGACAGGGTTTCGCCATGTTGGCCAGGCTGGTCTCGAACTCCTGACCTCAGGTGATCCACCTGCCTCAGCCTCTCAAAGTGCTGGGATTATGGGTGTGGGCTACTGTGCCGGGCCACTGTTAATTTTTTTCTTTACTGTACAGAACTTTTTTAGTTTGACATAATCCCATTTGTCTAAAAATAGTTTTGCTTTTGTTGCCTATGCTTTTGGGGCCATATCCAAAAAAATCATTGCCCCTACCAATGTCATGGAGCTTTCCCCCTGTTTTCTTCTAGTAGTTTCATAGTTTTGGGTCTTACATTTAAATCTTTAATCCATTTTTAGTTGGTTTTTGAATATAGTAGCAGATAAGGGTCTCATTTCATTCTTTGGCATGTGGATACTCAGTTATCACAATACCTTTTATTGAAGAGACTATCTTTTCCCCATTGTGTGTTCTCAGCACTGTTGTCGAAAATCAGTTGGCTATAAATGTGTGGATTTATTTCTGAGCTATTTATTCTGTTCCACTGGTCTACATGTCTGCTTTTATGCCAGTACCATGCTGTTTTGGTTACTATAACTCGGTAGCATATTTTGAAGTCAGGTAGTGTGATGCCTCCAGCTTGGTTCTCTGCTCAAGATTACTTTGAATTCTTTTGTGGTTCCATATGAATTTCTGGATTTTTAAAACATTCTATTAATATGAAGAATGTCACTGGTATTTTGATAGGGATTGCATTGAATCTATAGACCTTTTTGGGTAGTGTAGACCCAATGTCGTTTTAAAACATTTCTTGTGAATTGGTTCGTTTCCCTAGAAAGGAATTATCTTATTTTTTGCCGGGTTTACATAAGTCTGGCTGCCAGTTTTCTCAAAAGTGATGGGGTTAGGCAATCTTAACATTCAGTTTGTAGGTTTTATTTCCCTGTTTTCAGTAAGGCGACTCACCCTATCTTCGTGTGTGTGGTGTCCCTGAGTCCACAGCCTCCCTGGTTCAACTTCTCTAGAGAGTGAGCTTCCTTCTTTCTGCTGTGCTGGGGGAGAGGACAATCTTCTGGCACTTTTGGTGGGGGGGAATTGCATTTCAACAGATCTTTATATACATTTTTAACTAAACCCTCCTATTTTCAACTCTACCCTGCACCCCAGCCTCCTGGTGTCTACATTTCCCGAGGCTTTCTGGTGTTCTATATAGATAATTAACTTACTTCTTGACATTCTGCCTGCAAGCTTAGGTTTTTAGCTTTCTCCAGGCTATTTAGGTAGTTACACATTTCCAACATTTTGTTGAAATCCTGTTTGCTGATGGTCTTCTTTCAAGTTTTCTTTATGCCGTGGCTTTAGGCTTTGGTATTTTGTTTTTTGGGGGTTTTTTGTTTTTGGGTTTTTTTTTTTTTTTTTTTTTTTTTTGAGACAAGGTCTTGCAGTGCTACCCAGGCTGGAGTGTAGTGGAGCAATCTCAACGCACTGTAACTTCTGCCTCCCAGGCTGAGGCGATTCTCCTGCTTCAGCCTCCCGAGTGGGTTGGACAGGCATATGCCACCACACCTGGCTGATTTTTGTATTTTTAGTAGAGACAGGGTTTCGTTGTGTTGGCCAGGCTGGTCTTGAACTCCTGGCATCAAGTGATCTGCCCGCCTTGGCCTTCCAAAGTGCTGGAATTATAGGCTAGGCTTGAGCCACCGCGACCGGCCTGGTATTTCTTTACTAACATTTTAGTGGAGCTTCAAGGGGTTTGAAGAGAAATGTAAATGTTCAACCTCCCATATTTAATTTGCCACAGTTTGTGTCTGAGTCTCTAGTTTAATTATGTTGTCACCCCAAGAATATAAGTTACTTGAGGGCAGTGACTGTGGCTCATTTCCTTCAACAATGCTTAGCTCAGTGCTCAGGATCTCACGAATGCTAATAAGTCCTCTGTACTGATTGAAATTGGAATTCAACGAGTGCCTATTAATTAACATGCTCTGCTCAAAAGGTGGTGGGATACAAATATGAACAGGGTCCCGTTGAAAAAGACCAGGATTCTGTTGGGGAGTTAGGATAGTAGAAACCATAGGGATAGGTTCTATGAAAGCGGGGCCATGAGAGCACAAAGAATGGATATTTTGGAAAACTTTCCTGACCATTTAAAGTTGATATCAGGGATGATTGTCAAGATGTTTAATAAAACTTGCCTCTCTGTGCAGAACGTTAGGTTAAATGCACCATTCGTTGACCAGGCGTAGCAGCTTCCCTCACATATTTTTGTATTTTTTATTTTTTTTGGAGATAGGGTCTTGCTCTGTTGCCCAGGCTGGAGTACAGTGGCTCAATCACAGCTCACTACAGCCTCAGGCTCCTAGGTACAAGTGATCCTCCTGCATCAGCCTCCCGAGTAGCAGGAACTACAGGCATGTGCTACCATACTTAGCTAATTTTAAAATATTTTATAGAGACAGGGTCTCGCTATGTCATCCAGGCTGGTCTCCAACTCCTGGGCTCAGGTGATCCTCTCCCCTTGGCCTCCGAAAGTGCAGGAATTACAGGTGTGAGCCACTGCTCCCAGCCTCCTCATGTCTTCAATGACCAAGATTTCATTCTTACTCAGCAAGTCCCCTGATATTAATAATTATAAGGAGAATGGACATAATTGAAAAATAAACTGAAGAGCCTCTCCTATTTATTCATATTTTTACTGTGATTTGACAAGCTAATTGATTCTATATCTAAAAAACAAGACTTGTATACATTTACATTTTTTTCAGACTCTTTTTTCAGACTCCTTTTTCTTTTTTTTTTTTTTTTTTTTTTGAGGCAAAATCTTGCTCTGTTGCCAGGCTGGAGTGCAGTGGCATGACCTCAGCTCACTGCAACCTCCACCTCCCGGGTTCAAGTGATTCTCCTGCCTCAGCCTCTGAGTAGGTCAAACACTTGACCTCAGATGATCCACCCACCTCGGCCTCCCAAAGTGCTGGGATTATAGGCATGAACCACCATGCCCAGCCTACAGAAATTAACATTTGTAAAGCCAAGTCCACACATCTAGAATTAAGCAGACAGCTCCACAAGAAAACTGGCAGGAATGTTATCACAACCAGTACATTCACTTAAACCCAATTAATAGAGTAGTAATGTACAATGACATAAAAATTGTTATCATTATTAATATTATTTTGAGATGGAGTGTCACTCTGTCGCCCAGGCTGGAGTGCAGTGGTGCAATCTCAACTCACCGCAACCTCCATCTTGTGGGTTCAAGTGATTCTTGTGCCTCAGCCTCCCCAGCAGCTGGGATTACAGGAGCACGCCACCACGCCTGGCTAATTTTTGTGTTTTTAATAGAGATGGGGTTTCACCATGTTGACCAAAATGGTCTCACTCAAACTCCTGACCTCAAGTGATCCGCCTGCCTCAGGCCTCCCAAAGTGCTGGAATTACAGGCGTGAGCCATCGCGGCCAGACAACTTGATTTTTAATACAGTAAGAACTATCAGTTTGTGCCCTTCCATCAACTGCTTTTTTCTTTATCGAAAATGAAACAAAACCAAAACCAAGTGGCTGATAGTTAAATTGAAAGGCAGACAACTTGAAATTCATTTTCCGCAAACTCTTTCCCAGAGTTCAGATACTTCCACCTTCTCTAAGTGATAAGCATAGTAAACTCCTCCTAGATGTGTTTCTTTTTTTTTTTGAGACGGAGTTTCTCCCTTGCTGCCCAGGCTGGAGTGCAATGGTGCAATCTTGGCTCACCGCAACTTCTGCCTCCTGGGTTCAAGTGATTCTCCTGCCTCAGCCTCCCGAGTAGCTAGGATTACAGGCATGTGCTACCACGCTCGGCTAATTTTGTATTTTTAGTAGAAACGGGGTTTCTCCATGTTGGTCAGGCTGGTCTCCAACTCCTGACCTCAGGTGATCCACCCACCTCAGTCTCCCAAAGTGCTGGGATTACAGGCGTGAGCCACCATGCCCGGCTGTTTTGTTTTTTAAGACAAGGTCTCACTCTGCCACAGGTTGGAGTGGAGTGGCCTGATCATGGCTCACTGCAGCCTCGTCTTCCTGGGCTCAAGCGATCCTCCTGCCTCAGCCTCCTGAATAGCTGAAACTATAGGCACATGCCACCACACCTGGGTAATTTTTTAGATTTTTTTTTTTTTTTTTTTTTTTTTTGAGACGGAGTCTCGCTCTTGTCGCCCAGGCTGGCGTGCAGTGGCGCAATCTCAGCTCACTGCAATCTCAGCCTCCCAGGTTCACGCGATTCTCCTGCCTCAGCCTCCCAAATAGCTAGGACTACAGGTGCCCATCACCACACCCGGCTAATTTTTGTATTTTTAGTAGAGATGGGGTTTCACCATGTTGGCCAGGCTGGTCTCAAACTCCTGACCTCAGGCGATCAGCCCACCTCGGCCTCCCAAAGTGCTGGGATTACAGGAATGAGCCACCGTGCCTGGCCAGATTTTTTGTTGAGACAGAGTCTCCCTGTGTTGCTCAGGCTGGTCTTGAATGTCTGGACTCAAATGAGCCTCCCTCCTCAGCCTCCCAAAGTGTTGGAATTACAGGTGTGAACCACGGTGCCCAGCCCTAAATGTATTTCTTAGCATTGATGAATCTTTGGAATATTGAACCTGTATGTGTCACAACTGTCCACCCTCTTTTTAGTTCTGCTTATTACTGTCACTCCAAAAGTTTAGGAATCAAGACAAAAGTATTGATTTATATTATATCGATATACCTATTTAGAAAGGTAATATAATTTTCTCTTATTTTGGAGGCCTTGAAGTGTTATTTAAAAGTGTAGTCTGACGTTTTATCATAGATATCTTATAGACAAAATTAAAATAGGCACTTTAAATCAAGATGGTGATGTTTCTTTTATCCTAATTGTGTTCATGTTGTAACATGTCTATTGCAGCTAAGCCTTTTGCAGGAATGTACTACTTTAATCAGGACAACTGCAGCCTCACCCCTGGGTTTCAGCTGCACAAATACTCAAAGTAATCATTAAGTTATTTAATATGCAAAATGTATAAACACCCTTTTTACAAGGGCTCTGTTCATTTTCAAGATCCTGGAACTTTAAATATATCATTTACGGGTGGTAGTTGAATAGTACCAGCAGTAAAGTAGTGTTATAATAGCTTGCTTGCTAGATGAACCGATTAGGCATCAAATCTTTTATTCGCAGCATTAAAATAGGTCTGATTGTTGGACATTTCTGAAAGTGATTTGTACTCAGCACATTTGCAGTTAGCAGTTCTAATGCTCATGAGATGAAGGAGCTGAGTTTCCTGTTGATGAATGGGGAGACCATGAACAGGAAAATGTATTTCATTCAGATAAATAATAAAAACAAAGATTAAAGTCTTTGGGAAGAATCTGTGTGTGTGTGTGTGTGTGTGTGTGTGTATGTGTGTGTTTTAGGATGGTTCATTCTGAAGAATCTTTGTTAGTAAGTAGTTCTTTTATGGGTCACACTTCATCTTCTTTGATGTGCTCTAAAGAGTATTTGGATTTATGTCTTAAAATAAAGAAAACAGTTACTATGCTGCATATAGGGCTTATCTAAGCAAAGACAACATGCACTCCTGTTTGTGGAAAGCATGCATTTTTGTATTAGTTGTCTATGTAATACACAGTCTCTATAATACACAGTGATACAGAGAATATTTGTGAAGTATCCACTTTACCTTCCGTTATACTGGAGGAAAACTGAAGATCTGTACAACACTTTTATTCAGCTTATTCATTTGACTTTTAGGATTATGAAGACTTAAAAACTGTTCAACTAACCCAGGAGGCTGAGCCTGACCCACCAAGGAAGATCATTGCATAGCAACTGCCTCCCTTCACATGGCTCCACCTGGTAACCCCAAGATCTGCGCTGTTCTAGGTATTGCTCCATGTGCCCCAACAAGCCCTTAGCAAGAGAGCCTGTTTCCCTTAAGAAGCAATACCAGGAAGGAACCTTGATCCCTCCGCCTCCCTGAGAGTGGACCCTCATCTCTCCTCACCCTCCGTTTCATTTCTGGGAATTGGGGTTTAGTTTTGAACCCTCGCAAGGTTGTTTTTACTAATGCCCAAGCCCCTTTACCCCTCTCCCTACAGGTTACACAGGGGAGACGCGGGCCTCGGCAGAAGACTCTGCTGCCACAGTTCCGAATCATTCTGCTTGCCAAATATGTCATCTTCACCAGTTGACTGACCCAAGTTTAGGACCATTGATATTGTTAGTTTAAAAAACACATATGGCCGGGCGCGGTGGCTCAAGCCTGTAATCCCAGCACTTTGGGAGGCCGAGACGGGCGGATCACGAGGTCAGGAGATCGAGACCATCCTGGCTGACACGGTGAAACCCCGTCTCTACTAAAAAAAATACAAAAACTTAGCCGGGCGAGGTGGCGGGCGCCTGCAGTCCCAGCTACTCGGGAGGCTGAGGCAGGAGAATGGCGTAAACCCGGGAGGCGGAGCTTGCAGTGAGCTGAGATCCGGCCACTGCACTCCAGCCTGGGCGACAGAGCGAGACTCCGTCTCAAAAAAAAATAAAAATAAAAATAAAAATAAAAAACACATATACAAAAACTCTTGTGGATATCCTTGTTATGCTAGAGAGGAAGGCACATCTCCTTCTATGGCTCTGCGCTAGGGCCCATAGTAGTAAAGTTTACTGTCCTTTTTTGCCTCCCCTGGAAAGGACAGGCATTACTCTCCTATTGGCCTCCCTTCCCTTTATAGAAAGACCAAGCAGGCTCCACTGGCCAACAGGTAGAGTATTTGGTGGTCTGAGTTCTCAGTAATTTGGAAAGTTAACGGGTTGGCTCCTGTGTCACCTTTTAGTTAGTGTGGGAAAGGAAGACCCCTGTTTTCCTGAGATCAGTGCAGTCTCAGGCCTTTGTCAGGGCTCATGGATCAGAGCTGAGACTGAGAGAGAGGCATTTGGTGTGGCCTGGGAGGGTGACTGGGGGCAGCAGAAGCAAAGAAGGCAAGCTTGTTTCCCCTATGCTGGTCCTGTGTTCAGGTGTGATGCACAGGATCACCCATGCACTGCCCTTGATGATCAAGGTTGGGCCTTAAGTGGATGAGGGAGGCAGGTTCTGTGTTCCTTGCCTTTTCAGAGCATGAGGTCAGCTCTGTGTGCCTCCTTTTCCTAGCTGGTATTCTAACTAGAAGCATTTGTCAATTCCTTTGCCTCCCAGATGACAACACACATTCATTTTCCAACCTTCCTAACATCTAAACCTTTCTTCTAGAAGAACTAGAAGATAGAATTTGCTTTGATTCTCTCAGGCGCTGTGCACAAGCCAGGTCTTCTGTTTTCTGTTACTCTACCCACATTCTTGCCTTCTCTATCCAACTGTGAAAGTGAGGGGAGGCTCCTGTCCCCTTCTTTTAAAGTCCCCAAACCTGGAGTGCATAGGTACTAAATCAAGCAGTACAATTTGTAATTAAGCTACTGCAGTGTTTACATGTTTCTTAATGTGTCCTCTTTTCAATGGCTCTATGTTAAAAGAAGAATATTTGTTTTAAGAGTCTATCTGATTAAAGGAAGCCACTGTGGCTTTGGAGGCATTGTGCCCATGGTCCACCAAAAAAAAAAAAAAAAAAAAAAAAAAAATTCAACTATACTAAAATGTATATACCAATGTTTATCATATAATGGAACAAAACACACTTTGATTGATTTAGCAGTCAAAATGGAAACTCTAAGTGCAGTATCCATAATTCAAATGCAGCCTTTTCATTTTATGATTGGTGTGCTGAGAATAAGCACATGACTTACCAGAATCAAAGTACAATGTGTGTCCTGACAACAAAATCATCAAATCAATATGTGAAAGTAGTTCAAAGTATCAGTTGCCAAATTTGATGCCCTGTGAAATAACTTGCTCTCCTTTTTCAAGGCTATGAGGAAAATGTATATTAGATCTGGCTAAGCTCATGGTAGAAATTTTTGCTATCTCTTTATGCACACACACTTTCACTCAAACATATATATATATAATATATGTAACATTTATACATACATCTATAATGCATATATATGTGATATATATTATATGTATATACAATGAACTTGGATCAATCATTTCTACATCATTATTTCTCCCCCACCCCAAAACCCCCTCACCCGTCCCATTTATTACAGCCTTAGAAAGCACAAACAGCTACACTTCGTTCCTGCAAGTCCAAAGTTATAAGCAAGTCTTCAAGGGAGCTCTGTCAGCCCTGAATAAAATCTAGGACAACCTCATAGCACTCATCATTAAGTTTGCTTATTTGTAATCAACAGTCAGTGTGACAACTGCTTTAGCTCAGCTAAGAAGGAACAGGGAAGTGGACAGATTTCAGACTCAGCTGCTTGGCTCTTTCCTCCAATGCTTCCAGGACTGAGGTCTTCATTCATGTATTCTTCATTTAACCAATTGACAAGTATTTATTGACCACCTACTAAGCACCATGCCCTGGGATTATAATAGGAGGAAAAATAGACCTAAACTCTGCTGTCATGGAACTTAGAGTTCAATGGAAAACACTAGACTGTAAGGCTAATTGGGATAGAAATCTAATTTTTTTAAAGAAACGGACTTCAACACCATTTATTAAATCATTCATTATTTCTCAAAACTTTGTGATGCTACTGTCATACAACAAGATTCCACATATTTATGGGTGTGTTTCTGGACTTCTAGGATGAAAGCTTCTGCGATTCTATTAATCTATTTATATAGTCCTTCACCATATAAATTTAAAAATTTACAGCAAAGTCGAATTTTATAGCGATCACCTATATACCTGCTGCCTAGATTCTACAATTAACACTTCCCTATCATTTCTTTATCATGTATTCACCCAGCTATTTATCGCTCTGTATATCCATTGATTCACCTTTTTTGGGTACATTTCCAATTAAATTGCAGACATCAATACAATTTTCCCTAAATATAACACTATACTTTAAAAATTATAATTTCACGGTAAGTTTATAGTTTCACTGTTATCCCAAATGAATTTTTCAATTATATAGCTCAGAAAATTTGATAAAGCAATTTCCTATTAAGATGTTGAAAAGCGAAAAAAACCACAAAACTGGGACCTCAAAGGCTTATATGGTGAAGGAAAAATGCAGCAGAGATTCCTCTCGAGCCTGGGGTCTCCATTCTAGGCCAAAGGGAGAGAAAGGAGCTGAGATAACTCTACCCTGATTATCTGGATCTTGGGATCCTTACAATTATGAGAAACTTACAATTTCAAACACTCCGCTTCATGTTACCAGAAGGGGAGACTTAGGTTTTTCTCTGAGAGCAGGCTGTCCCTTTCTTTCTTGGTTTTTGGAAAAACAGGATGGTAGATTTTTTGGTAAGAAAGATTCTATTTTGTAATAAAAAGATCTAACAAAATGAGGAGTTATGCTGTTCTGCATAGTATTTCGAACATTTGTCTTCATTGCAGGAGTTATATTCCTGTAAATTGATTTCTTTAGGATAATATTTCTTTCTTAAACATGGCTTTACTCTTTGCTGTCTTTGGATTTTATTGATTATTCGTATAGATGTATATGTGTATTGTGTGTTTTCTTGTTTAAAGATCAAAGGAGCCAGGCGCAGTGGCTCACGCCTGTAATTTCAGCCCTTTGGGAGGCTGAGGCAGGCAGATCATGAGGTCAGGAGTTAGAGACCACCCTGGCCAACATGGTGAAAACCCATCTCTACTAAAAATACAAAAATTAGCTGGGCAGGCATGGTGGTGGGTGCCTGTAATCCCAGCTACTTGGGAGGCTGAGGCAGGAGAATCACTTGAACCCTGGAGGCAGAGGTTGCAGTGAGCTGAGATCGTGCCATAGCACTCCAGCCTAGGTGACAAGAGCAAGACTCCATCTCAAAAAAAAAAAAAAAAAAAAAATCAAAGGACCTGGCACATAATAAGTACTTAATAAAAGTTAATCATTATTAATAATAAAAATACTAGACTTCGATCAGTCATATAGGATGAAGGTTCAGATAATTTATATTTCAGCATAAAGGGAAATGAAATCTCACATGGTGAGGACATCAGGTAGGCTGGGCAAGGTGGCTCATGCCTGTAATCCCAGCACTTTGGGAGGTCTAAGCAGGAAGATTCCTTGATCCCAGGAGTTTAAAATCAGCCTGGGCAACATAGTGAGGCCTGTCTCAAAAACAAACAAAAACCAAACCAAACAAAAAGATATCAGGTATATCTGAGATACATATTATTACAAAACATCATTATTGTGCTTTCTAATTATTGTGATTATTTAATTTTCCAGAGAAAAAAATGCAAACTAGTGGGAAATTATCTTCTCTTTATCACGTATCCTGACAGCTATCAATCACTGTATCCATACATTGATCCATCCTCTTTTTGGTACATTTCCAATTAAATTACAGACATCAGTACACTTTTCCCTAATAACGTTATACTTTTAAAATGATTATAATGTCATGGTAAGTTTTTTGTTGTTGTTATTGAGATGGAGTCTCACTCTGTTGCCCAGGCTGGAGTGCAGTGATGGCTCACTGCAACCTCTGCCTCCTGGGTTCAAGTGATTCTCCTGCCTCAGCCTCCCCAATAGCTGGGATTACAGGCGTGAGCCACTGCCCCTTGCCTTTAAGTGTCTTTTGTATTCAGATAAAATGACTGGTGGCTAGGGGACCCATTGGAACTTGCAGCTCATTCCTCAGCCTCCAAGGAGGGGAGAAAGGCTGAAGGTCAAGTTGATCACCAACGGCCAGTAATTTAATTAATCATGCCTACATAATGAAGGTTCCCTAAAAGCCCAAAATGATAGGGTTGGGGAACTTCCAGAGAGCTGAACACATGGAGGCTTCTGGAGGAAACTCCCAGACTCTTCTCACGTGCCTTACCCTGGGCATCTCTCCTGGGCTCTTCACCTGCATCCTTTGTAATATCTTTTATAATAACTGGATGAATGTAGGTAAAGTGTTCCCCTGAGTTCTGTGAGCCACCCTAGCAAATTAATGGAACCTAAGGAGAGAGTTGTGTGGAAATTCCAATTTTTTAGCATGTCGATCAGAAGTATAGGTGCTAGACTAGTCCTTAAGATTGGCAACTGAGGTGGGCGCAGTGGCTCATGCCTGTAATCCCCACACTTTGGGAGGCTGAGGCAGGCGGATCACCTGAGGTCAGAAGTTCGATACCAGCCTGGCTAACATAGTGAAACCCCGTCTCTACTAAAAATATAAAAATGAGCCAGGCCTGGTGGCAGGTACCTGTAATCCCAGCTACTCAGGAGGCTGAGGCTAGAGAATCACTTGAACCCAGGAGGCGGAGGTTGCAGTGAGCGGAGATCACGCCATCGCATTTCAGTTTGGGAGACAAGAGCGAAACTCTGTCTCAAAAAAAAACAAGATTGGCAACTGAAGTCACGCACAGGCTTAAGGGATCTGATGCTGTTTCCAGGCAGTGTCAGAAGTGAATTGAATTGGCCGTCGAGGTGGCACATGCCTGTAATCCCAGTACTCTGGGAGGCCGAGGCAGGCAGATCATCTGAGGTCAGGAGTTCAAGGCCAGCCTGGCCAACATGGCGAAGCCCTGTCTCTACTGAAAATACAAAAATTAACTGGGCATGGTGGTGCACGCCTGTAATCCCAGCTACTCGGGAGGCTGAGGCAGAAGAATCGCTTGAGCCCAGGAGGCAGAGGTTGCAGTGAGCCAAGATCGTATCACTGCACTCCGTCTTGGGCGACAGAGCAAGACTCTGTCTCAAAAAAATAAAAAAGAAAGTAGGAGAAAGCATTTTGTCTTTTCATTATCATTATTATTATTTTTTTTTAGAGACAGGATCTCACTCTGTCACCCAGGCTGGAGTGCAGTGTTATGATCTCGGCTCACGCCTGTAATCCCAGCACTTTGGGAGGCCAACACAGGAGGATTGCTTGAGGCCAAGAGTTCAGGACCAGCCTGGGCAACAAAGTGAGACCCTTATCTCT
Source organism: Macaca nemestrina (assembly GCF_043159975.1). Taxonomy (NCBI): domain Eukaryota; kingdom Metazoa; phylum Chordata; class Mammalia; order Primates; family Cercopithecidae; genus Macaca; species Macaca nemestrina. The sequence continues at coordinate 111,939,508 of NC_092133.1, read as the reverse complement.
ACAAAAAATATAAATAAAAAACAAAAAGAGGAACTTCTGTCTATGGAATTTCCATTCTCCTTGTCTGCCAAGCTGTGATCATCTAACCACTTATTTCTGTGAAAACCTAACTCCAATATTGCCGACAGAACAAAAAGACTGATGTAGTATGAAAAGTGGGAAGAGGGGATGGTCTAGGACATTTCCTGGGAGTGGATGACGCTGGCACTGAGAGACCAGAACAGGGATGTAGTCATGGTTACACATTTTCATGGCCATACGTACCCTGGCAACCTGAGGGTCCACATGCCCTTGTGAAATGCCTCAAAGTTTCATTCTTTTAGTGGAGGCTGGGAGAAGCAGATCCCAGTCCACACTCTGACTCATCCCTTGGCATTCCTGCCTGATTTTGTGTCAGGGCAAACCTCAAGGGAATTCCGTCTCTGCCGAGCCACTGGCTGCTTTGACAGCATAAAGGTCATGGTGGATAGAAAGCTTTTCTCTTTCATTCACCTTTCCTTCAAACCATGAGCATAATTCCAGTTCCCCTTCTCATATATTCGTTTACATAAGTAAACATGTCTGTATATACATGTGGAATATTTGTACCTCTAAACTCTTCTGATTCAAGCAGCAGAGACAGAAAGAAAAAAATTTAAGAAAAGAGTGTCAGGCACGGTGGCTCACACCTGTAATCCCAGCATTTCGGGAGGCCGAGCTGATCACAAGGTCAAGAGATCGAGACTATCCTGGTCAACATGGCGAAACTGTCTCTACTAAAAATACAAAAATTAGCTGGGCATGGTGGCACATGCCTGTAGTCCCAGCTACTCAGGAGGCTGAGGCAGAAGAATCCCTTGAATCCAGGAGGCGGAGGTTGCAGTGAGCCAAGATTACGCCACTGCACTCCAGCCTGACGACAGATCAAGACTCCATTTCAAAAAAAAAAAAAAGAAAAGAGAAGAAAAAAGAAAATAATAATTTTTAAAACCTTTAGTGCAGTGGTATCCACAAATAAGTGTACTGTTTAATTAGTTTAAATTAACCTACCAATGAACAGATATCTTAAAGGTACGTTATGTACAGGGAAGAATGAGGAGTTTTTAACTCCAAGTTTTGAAATTCAAATAGCCAAAATAAACAGCAATAATCAATCAAAATAAATATGTGTCTAGGCACAGTGGCTCATGTGTGTAATCCCCACACTTTGGGAGGCTAAGGCGGGAGGATCACTTGAGCCCAGGAGTTTGAGACCAGCCTGGGTACAAAGCAAGATGTCGTCTCTACAGAAAAATGAAAAAAATCTGCCAGGCGTGGTGGTGTGTGCCTGTAGTCCCAGCTACTCAGGAGGCTGAGGTGGGAGGATCACTTTAGCCTCAAAAGTCGAGGCTGCAGTGAACTATATTTGTACCACTGCACTCCAGCCTGGGCGAGAGAATGAGACTGTCTCAAGAAAACAAAAATAAAAATAAAAATAAAAAAATCAGTAAGTTAGGAGGGAGGATTTTAAGAATAAAGATATGGATTTTAGACATGTCGTGAATGAGATCTCATGGACCCATCCCTGCTTGTTCATTAATGTTGGCTTAGTGAGGACCCAGGGCTAGAGATTGGATTTGGGGAGTTCAGTTCCACAGGAGGCACAGTAGAGGACAAAGAATATAGGAGGAGAAGACCAGAAAGTTGAAGGTTGCAACTTCCAAACGTGAGTTAAGAAATTACCTTCCCAATTGCATTGCATCTGTGGTCAAACATGTGAAACATGTATGCTTTGTAATGGTTTCTGCTCTGAAAAACATTTAAAAACAGTTGCTTCCTTAAATAGAAAAGTTCAGAAATGACTATCTGTAATAATAGAACAAAGGAGTATGTTTTTGTAATAGAAGAGACAATCAGTGGGATATGGATTTCTACGGCTTTGTTACTAGACATTCTGAGCCCTTTAAATTTGTGCAGGCAGTCCTCACTTCACACAGTCATGTAGCACCATAAGAATGACTGTATAGGCCAGGTGCAGTGGCTCATGCCTGTAATCCCAGCATTTTGGGAGGCTGAGGAGGGCAGATCACCTGAGGTCAGGGGTTTGAGACTAGCCTGGCCAACATGGTGAAACCCCATCTCTACTAAACATAACAAAAATTAGCCAAGCATGGTGGCATGCGCCTGTAATCCCAGCTACTGGGGAGGCTGAGGCAGGAAAGTCGCTTGAACCCAGGAGGTGCAGGTTGCCGTCAGCCAAGATCATGCCACTGCACTCCAGCCTAGGCGACAGTGAGACTCCATCTCAAAAAAACAAAACAAAACAAAACAAAACAAAAAAATGACTGTATAAAGCCATGCAAAGCAATGTTAGCTATGAATGGGAAAAATTACAATTGTTCCATAACCTTTAAAAAAGTTTGTCAGAACAGTAAAAACTCTCTGTCAGCTATAAAGGTATAGGAAAATGAAAAAAATAGTAAAATGAATATTTAATTTAAAACATTAGAAACATTACACAGTAAAGTGTCTTATTTCTTTGTAAAAACTTCTGAAGCATAGTTTGTACACTGCTTGTCTCTTTTCTCCATGTAACTTACAATATGGAGTGAGAATGTTTTCTGTTGTCATGTGCCTTTTTTTTTTTTTTTTTTTGAGATGGAGTCTCACTCTGTAGCCCAGGCTGGAGTGCAGTGGCATGATCTCAGCTCACTGCAACCTCCACCTCCCAGGTTCAGGTGATTCTCATGCCTCAGCCTCCTAAATTACAGGTGTGTGCCACCACAGCCAGCTAATTTTTGTATTTTTAGTAGAGGCAGGGTTTCACCATGTTGGCCAGGCTGGTCTTGAACTTCTGACCTTAAGTGATCCGCCCACCTCGGCCTCCGAAAGTGCTGGGATTACAGGTGTGAGCCACTGTGCCCAGCCTTGTCATGTGCCTTTCTAAGTTTGGGTCAGGTTCTGACATTTTATCCTTTGTGCTTTTATATTGTGCAGTGTCTCCATGAGTTCCTTTAGTGTAAAGGTTTTTTTTTGCCTCTGTGACATCTTCATTCTTTCTGTTACTTTGCTTTTCTCATTTGAATTATGTCACCTTAACTAAGTTGAAGGCTCTAATGGTAGCAGAGTCAGCATTCCCATGGACAGCTATTTCTTCTTCCTCTTCTTCTTTTTTCTTTTCTTTTCTTTCTTTTTTCTTTTTTTTTTTTTTTTTTTTTTGAGACAGCAAGGCTGGAGTGCAGTGGCATGATCTCAGCTCACTGCAACCTCCACCTCCCCAGTTCAAGTGATTCTCATGCCTCAGCCTCTGGAATAGCTAGGATTACAGGCGTGTGCTGCCACGCCTGGCTAATTTTTTGTATTTTTAATAGAGATGGGGTTTCACCATGTTGGTCAGGCTGGTCTTGAACTCCTGACCTCAAGTGATCCACCCAGCTCAGCTTCCTAAAGTGCTGGAATTACAGGTGTGAGCCACCATGCCCAGCGACAGCCACCATGCCCAGCTTCTATAGCTCAAGTGTTCACTATTCTAATTTCACTTCCAGAATTATCACTTCTTGTTTCTTTGCTCTATTTTCATCTTTGTTAGCCAATTCCTTATTTCTATTACCCATTTGTGTAAAATGTTGCGTGAATTTATCCCTGGGAGGCAACATATCTCCCCATTTTGCTATCTGTAGATGAACCGAATAACAGATGTGCAGTGACCAAAAATGCACAGACAGGAAAATAAGTGATGTGATTGGCCACTGATCACAGTGCACATCAGTTACTTATGTAGTGGTTTGTGGACTGAAGACCTAGTGGCAAAGTCTGTACTTTATGAAGTTGCTGACTCTGTATTGTAAGGCATGGAATTGAAATTCGAACCAGGTTGTTGGGGGACTGTTGTTATTTAACTAAACTGCAGGAACTGAAATTCGGGTCTGTAGGAACTGCAGAGTGAGAACTTTCTGCAACCTTTCTCTTGAAAAGACTTCTTGGGATACAAGTTATGTTTAGTCACTTTGTAAAGTGCTTTGGAAACTTCAGATTGAAATGGTAAGCACGGTGTCATTGGAGGGTAAGTAGATACCATGTGGAAAGGAAGCTCTACAATAGCAGGGATTAGACAGATCCTAATAAGTTGCTGGGTGCTCAGGAAACAACAATATACATCTATCCTATGGAAATGTTATCAATAATTACAGTCATCGACAGTCTGTCATCCCAGGATCTGTCTGAGAGTCCATGACTGGATGTGACATATACAGGAACATCCAAGGTATTGATAATAGCCAGGAGTGTGCAAAATGGCATATTTAAGCAACCATTTCTAGAATCTTCTTTGCTTTGTTAATTTAATGAATGAATAATATAACATGTCCACTGGAATGATGTGAATTCTCCCTTCTCCAGGTGTGAAGCTTACATTATTAATTACAGAAAAAAAAATTCCAAGATTTCACTGATAAGTGAGAGAATCTCTAGAAGATACAATTAACTTCAAAGTCACTTTTTTCTCAAGGTCGTTGTCTATAGAATTCTGATTATCACACAGGTAGAAAGAATCTAAATCTTTAAAAATAATATATGTTAGGTTATAAATGCTACAAAATAGGTTAATGATTAATCTATAGATAATTGGGCTGGGCGCAGTGGCTCATGCCTATAATCCCAGCACTTTGGGAGGCTGAAGGGGGTGGATCACCTGAGGTCAGGAGTTCAAGACCAGACTGACCAACATGGTAAAACCCTGTCTTTACTAAAATACAAAAAAGTAGCCAGGCATGGTGGCGGGTGCCTGTAATTCCAGCTACAAGGGAGGCTGAGGCAGGAGAATCGCTTGAACCCAGGAGGCGGAGGTTGCAGTGAACCGAGATTGTGCAATTGTACTCCAGCCTGAGCAACAAGAGCAAAACTCCATCTAAAACAAAAACAAAAACAAAAACAAAATCACTATAGATAAGCGAAGAAGCCCTTGTCTTATAGGCAATTTAAATTTGCAAAGGTGTTTACATAAATCCACTTCAGATCTTTCCAAAGTCACCAATAACATCATCTGTATTAGAATCAGTATATTGATTGACGGATTGACTGCTCCTTTGGAAAAGGGCTACCCCATAGGCAGTGCACTGAGAGTCGTCTACTTTCGCTTTATTATGTAGTTTTGCACCTGTGAATGTTCACGAAATGATATCTCACAAATAATGACTGACCACAAGTTTTCTATGCATGCTAGTTAGAAGTTACCACCTCCACTCTCTGCACAAATTTTAATTTTTTCCACTTTCTTCTGGATGTTGAAGCTGTCGCTGAAAACTTTCTAGAACTTTGACTGTTATCGAATCCCATGCATAGAATTTTGTGACCATCTTTGCAACAGAATTTCTGTGTGCTTTGTCTACCAACCATATGCTCAGTTTGAAACAGATGCTGAGAGGAATACAAAACCAATGGGAAAGCCACAGGCCTTGGGGACAGAAGTGGGGTAGAAATGACTGGAAGGTGGTGGTCTTCAGCTTTCCACACCCCAGCCCACCCTACCTCTCCTGACGCAAGCTCTTTGTCCAGCCAGTGTAGATGACAGAGGGTCACTCCAGATTGGCAGGGCAGCATAAACCCAGATGGAGAAAGTGATATGTGTGGTGTGCTCAGTGGGCTGAGAGACCGACTGATGGTGGAGAACATCAGATAATTAAAAGCTGACAGGTAATGTGGGGTTAAACTGAATAAATAAATAAATATAAATTAGGAACTTCTCCACATCCTAATATGGGGACTGAAGAGTGGGGAGAAAGGAAAAGGGAAGGAGAGGAGAAAGATTAAGAGACCACTTAGAGTAATGTTCTTTAATTAAAAAAATTTTCAGGCCCGGTGCAGTGGCTCACGCCTGTAATCCCAGCACTTTGGGAGGCCAAAGCAGGAGGATCACTTGAGGCCAGGAGTCCAAGACCAGCCTGGGCAATATGCCAAGACTCCATCTCTACAAAAAATTTAAAAAATTAGTCGAGAGTGGTGATATGCACCTATAGTCCAGTTACTCGTGAGGCTGAGGTGGAAGGATTGCTTGAGTCCGGGGAGGTTGAAGCTACAAAGAGTTTTTTGTTGTTGTTGTTGTTGTTGTTGTTGTTGTTTTAGATGGAGTCTCGCTCTGTCACCCAGGCTGGAGTGCAGTGGTGTGATCTTGGCTCACTGCAAGCCCTGCCTCCTGGGTTCAAGCGATTCTCCTGCCTCAGCCTCCCCAATAGCTGGGACTACAGGCACAGGCCACCACACCCAGCTAATTATTTTGTATTTTTGTAGAGATGGGTTTTTGCCTTGTTGGGCAGGCTGGTCTCGAACTCCTGACCTCAAGTGATCCACCCGCCTCCACCTCCCAAAGTGCTGAGATTACAGGAATGAGCCACCACACCAGTCCTGCAATGAAATATGATCGCGCCAATATACTCCAGCCTGGGTGACAGAGCGAGACCCTAATAAACAAATAATACAAATGTTCAAAAGCAAACGTTGTGGGGTGTGTCTTATCACTGATCAGAGCAACCAACATATAACACTTTGTCACATAGTCCCCATTTCTCTTTTCTCAGTTTGTCAACCAAAACTGAGCTCTTCTGTGGCAGCCATGAGAATGTTTCAGTTCAGCTGCAGGGATCACGACTGAATAAGGGCCCAGCTGCTAGACCTGAAATCCATGGCTCTGGGGGCGCCATTCCCTTAGGCTGCTCCCAGTCAATGACAGTGCAGTAGGGATTCTGGGGAGACCTGTTCCTAGAAGACAGGAGGCTCCTCTGACCACTAGTTTTGGCCTGGGGACTCCTTGCCAACTTTGCTGGATGGACTACATGGTGGTCTGGGACACCTCTACCAAAGATTCTCTCTCTCTGTTCCTCTCTCAGAGTCAAATTTGCCTGTGGCTTGAGTGTTTCCCCAGATTTCTCCGGCCATGCTCCACTTTCCTTCACGAGTCATTTTCCTTAATAAAACCCTTGCACATTTTATCCCTTCTTGGCAGCCACGTCTCAGTGCATCTGGACTAACACATCTTCCGAAGGCAAATTTGTTTCTATTCTCTTAGTTTTCCATGTCGCCTCATTGGAAGAGACGGGAAGAATGTGAAGATAATGGGATTGCAGACATCTGGAAGAATTTTACTCTAACCACGAAGAATTCAAAGCAAGTGTTTCCATTAGAAAACACTACACGAACACCAACACAAAAAGATGACAGTCAGGCTGGGCACAGTGGCTCACGCCTGTAATCCCAGCATTTTGGGAGGCTGAGGCGGGTGGATCACCTGAGGTCAGGAGCTCGAGACCAACCTGGCCAACATGGTGAAACCCCATCTCTACTAAAAATACAAAAATTAGCCAGGCCTGGTGGTGGGAGCCTGTAGTCTCAGCTACTGGGGAGACTGAGGCAGGAGAATTGCTTGAACCTGGGAGGCAAAGGTTGCAGTGAGCCGAGATCACGCCATTGTACTCTAGCCTGGGCAGTGAGCGAAATTCCACCTCAAAAAACAAACAAACAAAAAACCACGAGAGTTGCAGTTGGGTGCTTGGGGATTTGGGAGATACAGAGTTCGGTAATCCTCTTTTTAGTGATTCCCAAATTTTGTTGGTATCAACATTACTTGTTTGTGTGTGTGTGTGTGCGTGTGTGTATTTTGAGACAGGGTCTTGCTCTGTTGCACAGGCTGGAATATGCTGTCACGATCACGGCTCACTGAAGCCTCAACCTCCTGTGCTTAATTGATCTTCCCACCTCAGCCTCCCGAGTAGCTGGGACTACAGGCTCGTGCCACCATGCTAGGCTATTTTTTCTATGTTTTGTGGAGACAGGAGTCTCACTGTATTGCCAGCTTGTCTCAAACTCCTGGCTCAAGCAATCCTCCTACCTCAGCTTCCCAAAGTGCTAAGATTACAGGTGTGAGCCATGGTGCCCCACAAATGCATGTACCTGTTTTAAATGCAGATACCTGATTCCTTTCCATGTCCACACCCCTACTCCAAGACCTACAGAAATAATCTCCAGAGATGGAACCCGGGCATATGTACTTTTAACAAAATTGCTTTATGATTCCAATTTACACCAAAGTTTGAGAATCAGTGGACACCACTGCCCTGTTGCTCCAGAACTTGTTTTCTTAGGAGCGATAATGATTCAAAAGCTTCTGACTAGTTTTCTCTCTTTCTCTTCAAACTCGTGCCCGACACTTGTGCCACCTGATTCTTTGTGACTTGAGATTTTTTAAGATAGATGCGGTATGGAAAACTTAGCTTGTTATCACTTGTTTGTTCCCCCAAAGTTATGCATACACCTAATTATCTTAACCGAGGATGAAAAATCTCATCCTGGCCGGGCGCCGTGGCTCATGCCTGTAATCCTAGCACTTTGGGAGGTCAAGATGGGTGGATCACTTGAGGTCAGGAGTTCGAGACCAGAGTGGCCAACATGGAGAACCTCTGTCTCTACTAAAAATATAAAAATGAGCTGGGTGTGGTGGTGCATGCCTGTAATCCCAACAACTCGGGAGGCTGAGGCAGGAGAATCGCTTGAACCCGGGAGGCAGAGGTTGCAGTGAGTCAAGATCGCACCACTGCACTCCGGTCTGGGTGACAGAGTGAGACTCTGTCTTAAAAAAAAAAAAAAAAAGAAAAGAAAAAGAAAAAACTCATCCTCATCTCTTATGTCTTCAGATTTGTAGATTTCATGTCAGATTTCCTGAACGTATGGCACACATGCGTGTATTTTCAAATAGTTAATGCATACCACTGGTGTTTTACTTTGAACATGTCACTTTCTAGAGAAATAGTTACTCTGGCTTTTAGAAATTGGCCTATCTTGCATATCTCTTCCACAGAGGTTGCCACATTTGAGGTCTTGATAGAAGTGGAGCAGAGACCAGGCACAGTGGCTTACGGTTGTAATCCCAACACTTTGGGAGGCCAAGGCAGGAGAATTGCTTGAGGCCAGGAGTCGGAGACCAACCTGGGCATCCTAGAGAGACCCCCATCTCTACAAAAAAATTGGGAGGTTGCTCGAATCCAGGAGTTCAAGGCTGTAGTGAGCTGTGATTCCACCACTGCACACCAGCCTGGGCAACATAGCAAGACATGCAGGTCTTACATTTAAGTCTGTAATCTATCTATAGTTATTTTTTGAGCAAGATCCTGTCTCTGAAAAAAAAAAAAAAAAAGAATGGAACAGAGGAGACAAGTTCTAGCCATCTTCTCTGTTAACTGTAAGATCTAGGTGGATTAAATGGCAAGGCCTCCAGACTAAAAATTTTCCTCGAGTACAGGAATGGAAACATCATCAACTCAGTAACGTGAAGTTACAATTTTCCACCAACCTTTCCTTCTAACTTGATAAAACTTACATTCTGCACAACAAATATTCCTAAATTCAAAAGATCTTAGGTTGCTCAAATATAGTTCATAGTCCTTTTTTTCTTTTTTTAAGTATGAGCTCTTACAATATTTTGGTCTTTGTTTTGGGTTTTGTTTTGTTTTGTTTCAACTTTTAGGTTCAGGGGTACATGTGCAGGTTTGTTACATGGGTAAACTGCCACTGAGGTTTGGAATATGAATGATTCCATTACCCAGGCAGTGAGCATAGTTTCCAATAGGTAGTTTTTCAGTCCTTGCCCTCCTCCCACTCTCCTGCCTCTAGTAGTCCCCAGTGTCTATTGCTGTTATCTTTATGCTTGTGTATACTCAATGTTTAGCTCCCCCTTATAAGTGAGAACATGCAGTATTTGGTTTTCTGATCCTGCATTAATTTGCTTAAGGTAATGGCCTCCAGCTGCATCCATGTTGTGTTGCAAAGGACATAATTTTGTACTATTTTATGGCTGTGTAGTAGTCCTTGGTGTACATGTGTCACCTTTTGTTTATCTCATCCACTGTTGATGGACATCTAGGTTGATTCCATGTCTTTGCTATTGCGAATAGTGCTGCAATTAACATACAATTGCATGTTTCTTTTTTGTAGAATAATTTGTTTTCTTTAGGTACCTACCTAGTAGTAGGATTGCTGGGTTGAACGGTAGTTCTGTTTTAAGTTCTTTGACAAGTTACAGTGGCTGAACTAATTTACATTCCCACATTCAGTGTATATGCGTTCCCTTTTCTCCAGAACCTTGCCAACATCTGTTATTTTTTGGCTTTTTAATAATAGCCATTCTAGGCCAGGTGCAGTGGCTCACACCTGTAATCCCATCACTTTGGAAGCCAGAGGTGGGTGTTTGGAAACCTGAGATCAGGAGTTTGAGACCAGCCTGGCTAACAGGGTGAGACCCCATCTCTATTAAAAATACAAAAATTAGCCAGGCAGGTGGTGGTGACTGTAATCCCAGCTACTTGGGAGGCTGAGGCAGGAGAATCACTTGAATCCAGGAGGTGGAGTTTGCAGTGAGCCGAGATCTTGCCATTGCACTCCAGTCTGGGTGATAAGAGTGAAACTCCATCTCAAAAAATAATAACAATAGCCATTCTGACTGGTATGAGATGGTATGTCATTGCGGTTTTGATTTGCATTTCTCTGATGATTAGTGATGCCAAGCATTTTTTTCATATGTTTGTTGGCCACATGTGTGTCTTCTTTTGAGAACTGTTTATGTCCTTTGGCCCATTTTTTAATGGGGTTGTTTTTTGAACTGTTGAAGTTCCTTATAGATTCTGGAAAATAGAACTTTGTTGGATGCATAATTTGCAAATATTTTCTTCCATTCTCTAGGTTGTGTGTTTACTCTGCTGGTAGTTTCTTTTGCTGTGCAAAAGCTCTTTTGTTTAATTAGGTCCCACCTGTCAATTTTTGTTTTTGTTGCCATTGCTTCTGGGGACTTAGTCATAAATTATTTGCCAAGGCTGATGTTCAGAATAATATTCCCTAGGTTTTCTTCTAAGATTTGTATAGGTTTACATATTACATATAAGTCTTTCATTTATCTTGAGTTAGTTTTTGTATATGGTGAAATGTAGGGGTCTACTTTCATTCTTCTGCATATGACTAGCCAGTTATTCCGGCATCATTTATTGAATAGGGAATTCTTTCTCCATTGCTTGTTTTTGTTGATTTTGTCAAAGATTAGATGGTTGTAGGTATGTACTTTATTTCTGGGTCTCTATCTTGTCCCATTGGTCTATGTGTCTGTTTTTATACAGTATCATGCTGTTTTGTTTACTGTAGCCTTGTTGTATAGTTTGAAGTTGGGTAGTGTGATGCCTCCAGCTTTGTTCTTTTCGCTTGGAATTGCTTTGGCAATTCAGGCTCTTTTTTGGTTCCACACGAATATTATAACAGTTTTTTAATTCTGTGAAAAATGATGTCGATAGCTTGATAGGAATAGCATTGAATCTGCAGGTTGCTTTGGGCAGTATGGTCATTTTAATGATGTTGATTCTTCTGATCCATGAGCACGAGATGTTTTTCCTCTTGTCTGTATCATCTGTAATTTCTTTCAGCAGTGTTTTGTAGTTCTTCTTGTAGAGATCTGTCAACTCCTTGGTTAAATGTATTCCAGGGTATTTTTTTTAATGTGGCTATTATAAATGGAATTGCATTCTTAATTTGCCTCTCAGTTTGAATGTTATTGGTGTCTAGAAATGCTACTGACTTTTATACATTGGTTTTGTGTCCTGAAACTTTACTGAAATCATTTATTAGCAATAAGAGCCTCCTGGTGGAGTTGTTAGGGTTTTCTAGATATAGAATCACATTACCAGTGAAGAGAGACAATTTGACTTCTTTACCTATCTGGGTGCCTTTTATTTCTTTCTCTTGCCTGATTTCTCTGGCTGGGACTTCTAGTACAGCATTGAATAGGAGTGGTGAGAGAGGGTATCCTCGTCTTGTTCCAGTTCTTAAGGGAAATGCTTCCAGCTTTAGCGCATTCAGTATGTTGGCTGTGAGTTTGCCACAGATAATTCTTATTATTTTGAGGTATGTTCCTTCAATGCCTAGTTTATTGAGGGTTTTCATCACGAAGGGATGTGGGATTTTATCAGAAGTTTTTTCTGCATCTATTGAGATAGCTGGGCATAGTGGCTCATGCCTGTAATCCCAGCACTTTGGGAGGCCAAGGCAGGTGGATCACCTGAGGTCAGGAGTTTGAGACCAGCCTGGTTAACATGGTGAGACCCTGTCTCCACTAAAAATACAAAAAAATTAGCCAGGGATGATGGCACATACCTGTAATCCCAGCTACTCAGAAGGCTGAGGTAGGAGAGTCGCTTGAACCTGGGAGGCAGATGTTGCAGTGAGCTGAAATCACGCCACTGCACTCCAGGCTGAACGACAGAGCGAAACTCCATCTCAAAAAAAAAAAAAAAAAAAAAAAAAAGGAAGCTTTTTCTGCACCTATTGAGTGAGATGATCGTATGGTTTTTCGTCTTGGTTTTGTTTTTTACAGGTGTGAGCCATCGGCCAGGTCTTTATTTTTAACTCTGTTTATGTGATGAATCACATTTGTTGATCTGTGTATATTGAACCACAAATCTGCATCCCAGGAATAAAGACTACTTGATCATAGGGAATTGACTTTTTGATGGGTTGCTGGATTCGGTTTATAGCATTTTGTTGAGGATTTTTGTGTATATGTTCATCAGGGAGATTGGCCTGTAGTTTTCTTTTTTGTTGTTGTGTTTTTGCCAGATTTTGGTATCAGAGTGATGCTGGCTTTGTAGAATGAGTTAAGAAAGAGTCCTTCCTCCTCTACTGTTTGGAATAGTTTCACTAGGATTGGTACTAAGCTTTTATTTGTATGTCTGGTAGAATTCTGCTATGAATCCACCTGGTCTAAGGCTCTTTTTGGTTGGTAGGTTTTTTTTAAGTTACTCATTCAATTTCAGAACTTGATATTGGTATGTTCAGGGTTTCTATTTCTTCCTGATTCCGTCTTGGGAGTTTATGTGTTTCTAGGAAATTATCCATCTCCTGTAGATTTTCTAGTGTGTGTGCATAGAGGTGTTCATAATCTTACTTAAGGATCTTTTGTATTTTCTGTGGGATCAGTTGTAATGTCATTTTTGTTGTTTCTGATTGTGCTTATTTGGTTCTTCTCTCTCTTTTCTTTGTTAATCTAGTAGCAATCTATCAATCTCGATTCTTTCAAAGAAACTGTTTTTGGTTTTGTTGAGCCTTTGTACAAATTTTTGTGTCTTTATTTTGCTCTGTTCTGATTTATTTTCTTCTGCTAGCTCTGGGGCTAGTTCGTTCTTTTTTTTCTAGTTTCTCTAGGTGCTATGTTAGATTATGAATTTGAGATATTTCTAAATTCTTGATGTAGGTGTTTAGCACTGTAAACTTTCCTGTTAACACTGCTTTACCTCTATCCCAGAGATTTTGGTATGTTGTGTCTCTATCTTCATTTATTTCAAATAATTTTGAAATTTCTTCTTAATTTCATTGTTTACTCAAAAGTTATTCAGGAGCAAGTTGTTTAATTTTCATTTAATGTTGTGGTTTTGAGGGATCTCCTGGTTATTGATTTATACTTTTATCTCACTGTAGTCTGAATGTATGGTTGCTATGATTTCAATGTTTTTGAATTTATTGAGACTCGTTTTATGGCTGTGCATGTGGTTGATCTTGGACTATGTTCTATGTGCTGATGAGAAGAATATACATTCTGTGGTTGATGGGTAGAGTGTATCTATTTGGTCCAACTGGACAAGTGTTAAATTTAAGTACAGGATTTCTTTGGAAGTTTTCTGCCTCAGTTATCTGTCTAACACTGTCAGCAGAGTGTTGAAGTCCCCTGCCATTATTGTATAGCTGTCTAAGTCTTTTTGTAAGTCAAAAAGTGCTTGTTCTATGAATCTGGGTGCTCCAATGTTGCATATCCATTTAGGATAGTTAAAGTCACCTTGTTGGATTGAACACTTTATCATTATGTGGTGTCCTTCTTTGTCCTTTTTTACAGTTCGTGTAAAGTCTATTTTGTCTGATATGAGACTAGCGACCCCTGCTCTTTTTTATGTTTCTGTAATAGATCTTCCTCCAACCCTTTACCTTGAGTCTATGAGTGTTGTTATGGTGAGATGGCTCTGTTGAAGACAGCAGATGAATGGGTCTTGTTTTTTTACTCAACTTGCCATCCTGAGCCATTTTTTTTTGTTTTTGAGACAGAGTTTCACTCTTGTTGCCTAGGCTGGAGTGCAGTGGTGCGATCTCAGCTCACCACAACCTCCACCTCCTGGGTTCAAGCGATTCTCCTGCCTCAGCCTCCCAAGTAGCTGTGGTTACAGGCATGTGCCACCATGCCCGGTTAATTTTTTGTATTATTAGTAGAGACAGGGTTTCGCCATGTTGGCCAGGCTGGTCTCGAACTCCCGACCTCAGGTGATCCACCCACCTCAGCCTCCCAAAGTGCTGGGATTACAGGCATGAGCCATTGCGCCTGGCCACTCGGTGCCTTTTAACTGGAGCATTAAGACCATTGATATTCAAGGTTAATTAATTTGGTCTTTGAATGAGGGGTACAGTTTTCAATGTATTTGGGAGGTTTTTTTGTTGTTGTTGTTGTTTGTTTGTTTTTGAGACAGAGTCTTGCTCTGTCACCCAGGCTAGCGTGCAGTGGCACGATCTGGCTCACTGCAACCTCTGTCTCCTGGGTTCAAGAGATTCTTCTGCGTCAGCCTCCCCAGTAGCTGGGACTACAGGCGTGTGCCACCACGCTTGGCTAATTTTTGCATTTTTAGTAGAGACGGCATTTCACCATATTGGCCAGGTTTGTCTTAAACTCCTGACCTCATGATCCGCCCCCCTCGGCCTCCCAAAGTCCTGAGATTACAGGCGTGAGCCACAGCGCCCAGCCAAGTTTTTGTTGTTGTTGTTGTTGTTGTTGTTGTTTTTATAAAAGTAGTTCATGATGGCTGGATTCCTTTTATGTAGTACACATCCGTGATGGCATACTGTCTGACTACCTGACTAAACTTTCTTCGGGAAATTCTCTGGTCTATGGTTTCTTTTTTTTTTTTTTGACAGAGTCTCATTCTGTTGCCCAGGCTAGAGTACAGTGGTGTGGTCTCTGCTCACTGCAACCTCCACCTCCTAGGTTCAAGCGATTCTCCTGCCTCAGCCTCCCGAGTATCTGGGATTACAGGTACCTGCCACCATGTCTGGCTAATATTTTGTATTTTTAGTAGAGATAGGGTTTCACCATATTGGCCAGGCTGGTCTTGAACTCCTGACCTCATGATCTGCCCACCTAGGCCTCCCAAAGCAGTGGGATTACAGGCGTGAGCCACCGCGCCTGGCCCTTCTGTGGTTTCTTATTGTCTCAGGTCAAGCACGCATTTCCTCCATGTGGTATTTTAGGGTATGTGAAATGTGTTCTCAACCATCTTCATAAGTTTTGTTTCTTCAGGTCCCCTTATGTAGCCCATCAGAACTACTTTCTATTTCCAAATGTTCCATGGCACACCACCTCCGTGCCTCTGTGTTCCCCACGTGGAAGGTTCTGTCTCCATCTCTTACTCCACTGATTCTTCAAGTCCAAGTTATATAACCCCCACAGCCTTTTGTATGGTACTTTAGTGTAAAATGCCTTATGTTAGCATAAACTGAGTATTTGTCATATTCAGTTATATTAGACTGAATATTCTTAAAGAGTAAGAATCAGTTCTTATCTATCCTTTAGACTACTGGGATCAGCACAGTTTATTTAGTAAAATTGAATACCTTCAATCAAAGCCTCCAACCAGCAGTGACAGACTCAGTATCAGTTCTTAAAAAGTATCTGGTTGCTGAAGACAACCATACATCTATCGTTGGGGTAGCTGGGTGCAAAACGAAAAAAGGAAAGAGAATAATACTTTCAAGTACTTACTATGTACAGTGCATTATTATGTCCTTTTATATAATTCAGTCAGTCAGTCATTCAACAAACATTTATCGAGTCTCACTAGCGCTGTGCTAGGAGATGGGAATACAAAGATAAAAAGTCATAATCCTTGCTTTTAAGGCACTAATAATCTAATACAGCAAGTATATCAATGAATTCAGTCTAACATGATGGAAGCAATGATAGAGGACACATGAAGTGCTTTGGGAACACAGAGACTAGATATATACGTTCAATTATCTGGGCAGCCAATTCCTTCCAGAGGAAGTATCCTTGAGATGAGCTTTGAAATATAAGAAGTCAGCTAGATAAGGAAATGGGGAAGGGCATTCCAGGGACAGGGAAAAGTATGCACAAAGGCCTGGCAGCATGAAATACCACCATGCTTGTGGGAGTGGGGGTTATGGCAGGAAACAAGACTACAGAACTGGGCAAGGGCCAGGATATGAAAGACCATGGGGATAAGTTTAGGTTATCCTGAAAGCTAGAGGACATCTTGAAGGCTTTAAAGCCAGAGAGTGATGGGATCAGGTTTGCCCTTTAGAAAGGCCCCACTGGCAGTGACTTGGAGAATGCATTGGAGGGAAGACAGGTGGACTAGTTAGAATAGACTAGTTAGAATGCTTTTGCAGTCATCTCATGGGGGAGTGATGAGAGACGAAACAAATGGGAATAGAGAAAAAGAAAGCAATAAGAGAGGGAGACTAGATTCCATGAAACTTGGAGATTGTTTGGACGTGGGGTGGGGTTAAGAATGAAGAATCTAGGATTCCCACACATTGCCTTGGATGATGATACAACTCAGACTAGGGTGAGGGAGGTGAGGCACTTGCCTCAGACACAAAATTAAGGTGGAATCTCCCAAAACTCAGCAAGATAAATAATACTTTAATGCAATATTTGCAAAATTAAAATGACGGCAAGAGTCCGGGTGCAGTAGCTCACGCCTGTAATCCCAGCACTTTGGGAGGCCAAGGTGGGGGGAATCACTTGAGGTTAGGAGTTCAAGACCAGCCCAACCAATATGGTGAAACCCCATCTCTACTAAAGGTACAAAAATTAGCCAGGCATGATGGTGGATGCCTGTAATCCCAGCTACTCGGGAGGCTGAGGCAGGTTGCAGTGAGCTGGGATCGCACCACTGCCCTCCAGCCTGGGCGACAGAGTAAGACTCTGTCTCAAAAAAGTAAATACATTAATTAAATAACTCCAAGAAAATCCATGATGAACAAAGCGTCAAAATTTTAGGAAAGAATGTGGCTGTGCTTGCATGATCTGGTTTCACTCACCTCGCCCTAACCCTGGCCCTGAATAAGAAAGGTATTGTTAATTCATTTTCACTGAG
Source organism: Macaca nemestrina (assembly GCF_043159975.1). Taxonomy (NCBI): domain Eukaryota; kingdom Metazoa; phylum Chordata; class Mammalia; order Primates; family Cercopithecidae; genus Macaca; species Macaca nemestrina. The sequence goes on along the minus strand of NC_092133.1, from coordinate 111,922,373 downwards.
AAAACTGCAGTCCAGAGAAGTAAAATTACTAACTGAAGGTCACACAGCCAGCAAATGCCAGGATCCAGGGCCCTCACCCCGGGAGTGCATAAGGCAGTGCCCCTCTCCGCTGCGGCACCCTTGCAGGGCTGAGGTCCCCTGGCTGCAGTGGTGAGTGCTGTGCTGTCTTCCTTACTTGCTTTCCACTTTTAGCAAATAGTGACTATGTCAATAAAGGGAGGTGTCCTCAAACCCTATTGTCTTGAGTTGAGTTTAGCAGTAAAACAAACAAACAAAGGTCATATACAAGCAGAGAGTTAAGTGTGCAAGTTACAAAAGTAATAAAATCTTGGGCTAGACGCAGTGGCTCATGCCTGTAATCTGAGCACTTTGGGAGACTGAGGTGGGAGGATCACCTTAGCCCGGAAGTTTGAGGCTGCAGTGAGCTGTGATTGCATCACTGTGCTCCAACTGGGGTGAAAGAGCAAGACATTGTCTCAAAAAAAAAGAAAAGAAAAGAAAAGAAAAGAAACAAACAAAGAAAAAGAAATCTTTGAGAGCCAGTCTGGACTCAAATAGCAAACATCAATTTCTGAAGTTTCGGAAAGCGTGGAATCAGCAAATACAGAATTGATCATGCAAATGATGACCCATGGTGTCAGTACACACGCATTAAGTATAGTTACTTGGAATCAATACAATCGAAATAAGTAAATATATGGGCACTTTGGCACTCAGGTCCTTCATCTCAGAATTCCTGGAGGTTCCACTCTGCCACCAGATCTCAGTTGGCATCTGATATGGTTTGGCTGTGTCCTCACCCAAATCTTGTATCAAATTATAGTTCCCATAATTCCCTTGTGCTTTGGGAGGGACCCACCGGGAGATAATTGAGTCATGGGGGCTGTTCATGGTAGTGAATAAGTCTCACAGCATCTGATGGTTTTATAAGAGGAAACTCTTTTTGCTTGGCTCTCACGCTTCTCTTGTCTGCCACCATGTGAAATGTGACTTTCACCTTCCACCATGATTGTGAGGCCTCCCCAGGAATGTGGAACTATGAGTCTATTAAATCCCTTTCTTTTGTAAATTGCCCAGTCTCGGATATGTCTTTATCAGCAGCGTGAAAACAGACTAATACAGCATCTGTGGAAAACAAGTAATCTTTCTTTTAACTTGGTCAATTCCAGAGATTTTGAGCTCTCAATTCAGACATGAGCCCTGCCAATGCCTTTAGACAGAGCTTCCTTCCGCAGACTACTGTGAAGAACGTGTTTTGTTTTTGTTTTGAGATGGAGTCTCACTCTGTCCCTCAGGCTGGAGGGCAGTGACACAACCTTGGCTCACCACAACCTCTGACTCCTAGGTTCAAGCAATTCTCTTGTCTCAGCCTCCTGAGTAACTGGGATTATAGGCACATGCTGTCACACCCAACTAATTTTTGTATTTTTAGTAGAGACGGAGTTTTCCCACGTTGGCCAAGGTGGTCTTGAACTCCTGACCTCAAGTGATCTGCCAGAATGCGTTCTAAGTGGCTCTGAGTAACAAACTTCCCAGTGTTGATGATGGCCCAGTACATGACCTAGACTGATGACAATTCTCAGCCCAAATTATGGTGGCTTTAGCCACTGCAAAGCTGTATAAGGTACAGAATAGCACTAGTTATATATGTTTTCATATTTCTTTTCTCTTCGTGATATGAATCCACTATAATGCACTAAAAGATTATTTATTTACTGCTGTAATTTTGTTTTCCATTATAGCTATTGCTTCCCAAAGTCAACGTAAAAATAGTTTACTACTGGTAACTTGCTTGGTTAACCCAACTTACGCAATATGTTAGTATAGTAAATGTTTTATATAAACAGTTTTTGAGGGCACAGCACAAGTCAAAAGTCCACAGAGGCAATGTGACTTAATTTCTGGAAAATTAAGAGTTTCATGAACATCTAAGAATTGAAATAGATGAACATATATTTAATGGTTAGTGGCATCAAAATCAAACATTAAGGCTAATTGCAATGTACTTATCTCACTTGACCAGTTAAAATGGTTTTCAACTTGTAAAATTCTGCCTTTGAGGTAAGATTACAACATGTAAAAGTTTTTCAGTGTGATTTTAACCAACCTAGCCATTTATTTAGGACTAAGACCATATTTTTGATCAGGGACATTTTCTCCTTGTTCAAGTACAGTTGTAAATTTGTTTTATTTTGAAATATTTTAACATAAAAAAATGTTTAGCATGTAATGTTATGGGCACCTATTCAGCAAAAAGCCCCATTTAAGTTGTAAACTTGGTATAACTGAAGCTTTCTGTGCACTCCTCCCCATGTTGTTCCCACTTTTCCCATTGGGTACTGACATCAATCCCAGTTATTCTTGCTACATGTTACCTATATCAGTCCGTTGTCATACTGCTATGAAGAAATACCCCAAACTGGGTGATTTATAAAGGAAAGAGGTGTAATTGACTCACAGTTCTGCATTGCTGGGGAAGTCTCAGGAAACTTACAATCATAGTGGAAGGCAAAGGAGAAGCAGGCACTTCCTTCACAGGGTAGCAGGGAGTGCATGCAGGAGAAATGCCAAATACTTATAAAACCATCAGATCTTGTGAGAATTCACTCACTATCATGAGAACAGCATGGGGGAAACCACCCCCATAATTCAATTACCTCCACCTGGTCCCACCTTTGATACATGGGGATTATGGAGATTACAATTCAAGATGAGATTTGGGTGGGGACACAGAACCTAACCAGATCATTCCACCCCTGGCCTCTCCCAAACCTCATATCCTTTTTACATTTCAAAACCAATCATACCTTCCCAACAGTGCCCCAAAGTCTTCATTCATTCCAGCATTAAACCAAGTCCAAGTCCAAGTCCAAAGCCTCATCTGAGACAAGGCAATTCCCTTCTACCTATGAGCCTGTAAAATTAAAAGCAAGTTAGTTACTTCCTAGATACAATGGGGGTACAAGCATTGCGTAAATGCACTCATTCCAAATGGGAGAAATTGGCAAAAATGAAGGGGTTACAGGGCCCTTGCAAGTCCAAAATCCAGTGGGGCAGTCAAATCTTAAAGCTCCAAAATCATTTCCTTTGACTCCATGTCTCACATCCAGGTCACGCTGATGCAAGGGGTGGGTTCCCATGGTCTTGGGCAGCTCCACCCTGTGGCTTTGCAGGGTACAGCCCCCCTCCCAGCTGCTTTCACAGACTGGCGTTGAGTGTGGCTTTTCCAGGTGCATGGTGCAAGCTGTTGATGGATCTACTATTCTGGCGTCTGGAGGACAGTGGCCCTCTTCTCACAGCTCCACAAGGCAGTGCCCCAGCAGGGACTCTGTGTGGGGACTCTGACCCCATATTTCCCTTCCACACTGCACTAGCAGAGGTTCTCCATAAGGGCTCTGCCCTTGTGGCAAACTTCTGCCTAGATATCTAAGCATTTCCATATATCCTCTGAAATCTAGACAGATGTTTCCCAACCTCAATTCTTGACTTCTGTACACCCACAGGCCCAACACCACAGGTAAGCCACCAAGGCTTGGGGCTTGCGTCCTCTGAAGCAACATCCTGAGCTTTACCTTAGACCCTTTTAGTCATGGCTGGAACGCAGGCCACCAAGTCCCAAGACTGCACAAAGCAGCAGGGCCCTGGGCCCGCCCATGAAACCATTTTTTCCTCCTAAGCTTCTGGGCCTGTGATGAGAGGGGCTGCCAAGAAGACCTCTGACATGCCCTGGAAATATTTTCCCCATTGTCTTGGAGATTAACATTTGGCTCCTCATTACTTAAGCAAATTTCTGCAGTGGGCTTGAATTTCTCCTCAGAAAATGGGTTTTTCTTTTCTATTGCTTTGTCAGCCTGCAAATTTGTCAAACTGTTATGCTTGGCTTCCCTTTTAAACATAAGTTCCAATTCCAAACCATCTCGTTGCAGATGCAGAAAACTGAATGCTTTTAAGAGCACCAAAGTCACATCTTGAACACTTTGCTGCTTAGAAAATTGTTCTGCCAGATACCATAGATCATCTCTGTCAAGTTCAAAGTTCCACAGACCTCTAGGGCAGGGGCAAAATGCCATCAGTCTCTTTGCTAAAGCACAGCAAGAGTCACCTTTGCTCCAGAATAAGTTCCTCATCTACATCTGAGACAGCCTTAGCCTGGACTCCATTGTCCATATCACTATTAGCATTTTAGTCAAAACCATTCATTCAACAAGTCTCTAGGAAGTTCTAAAATTTCCCACATCTTCCTGTCTTACTCTGAACCCTCCAAACTGTTTCAACCTCTGCCTGTTACCTAGTTCCAAATTCACTTCCACATTTTTGGGTGTTTTTATAGCAGTGCCCCACTACCTTGGTACCAATTTACTGTATTAGTCCATTCTCACACTACTATGAAAAAATACCTGAGACTGGGTAATTTAATAAAGGAAAGAGGCTTAATTGACTCACAGTTCCGCATTGCTGGGGAGGCCTCAGGAAACTTACAATCGTGGTGGAAGGCAAAGGAGAAACAAGCACCTTCTCACAGGGTGGCAGGACAGAGTGAGTGCAAGCAGGGGAACTGCCAGACACTTATAAAGCCATCAGATCTCATGAGAACTCACTCACTATCACGAGAACAGCAGGTGGGAAACCGCCCCCACGATCCAATTACCTTCACCTGGTCCTGCCCTTGACACGTGAGGATAATGGGGATTACAACTCAAGATCAGATTTGGGTGGGGACACAAAGCCCAACCGTATCATTATCCCTCTGAACTGTTGGGTACATTCTTTAATGACCAGGGGCTTTGGGATGTGTAGAAGAATATTCCTAGCTATTTGTACTTTGTTTAATGCTCAGATTATTAAACCTCATATATCTAATATTTGAAAACTAAATTTTCTTGAACATTTAAGAATTAAATTTAATTAATTAAATTTCCCCAAACAATTTTAAACTGTAATTACAAATATATTTATTAGCATGGTTGATTTCTAAGACATTTCGAACACCTCAGATGGTGTATGTAAATAAAACATACAAATGATAATAGAATGTATCATTATACTTAAATTATTTTTGAGACATCAGAATAACTAGCTAACTTTATTATGTTTGTAGTTATTTTTATACCTTTTTTGGGTTATAGTTATTTTTATTTTAATAACATCTTGAGTTTTTGTAACAATTTTTTTGATACATTCCCAGGATTGCAGTAATCTTACCAGATCCAAAAGAAAAATACTCCATAGAACAGCCAAGGTTGTAAGATGTGGCTTATCAAAGATTATTCTCCAGAGCACAGGACTTGAGGGTTTCTTAGGTGAGTCAAATCTGATCCCTGGTCATGGGGCTGAACTTCTTGTTTATAGTAAAGCTCCACTTAACATCTCAGTAAAACTTTTCAAGATCATTTTTAGCCTGTGTTTTAGTTTTTGCAACTTGCTATCTTCCTTCAAAATAGTTTACTTTGAGCAGGGAATGGAGACTCATGTCTGTAATCCCAGCACTTTTTCTTTCTTTCTTTCTTTCTTTCTTTCTTTCTTTCTTTCTTTCTTTCTTTCTTTCTTTCTTTCTTTCTTTCTTTCTTTTCTTTTCTTTTCTTTCTTTTTTTTAAGTTCTGGGATACATGTGCAGAAGTTGCAGGTCTGTTACATAGGTATACATGTGCCATGGTGGTTTGCGGCACCCTGTCTCCTAGGTTTTAAGCCCCGCATGCATCAGGTATTTGTCCTAATGCTCTCCTTCCCCTTCTCCCCCACCCCTCGACAGGCCCCGGTGTCCGATGTTCCCCTCCTGTGTCCATGTGTTCTCATTGTTCAACTCCCACTTATGAGTGAGAACATGTGGTGTTTGGTTTTCCGTTCCTGTGTTAGTTTGCTAAGAATGATGGTTTCCAGCTTTATCCATGTCCCTGCAAAGGACGAGAACTCATTCATTCTTTTTATGGCTGCAATCCCAGCACTTTGAGATGCTGAGGTGGGAGAACCAATTGAGCCCAGGAATTGGAGGCTGCAGCGAGCTAGGATCACCCCACTGCACTCCAGCCTGGGCGATATAGTAAGACCCTGTCTCTAAAACACAAAACAGGCCGGGCGCGGTGGCTCACGCCTGTAATCCCAGCACTTTGGGAGGCCGAGACGGGTGGATCACGAGGTCAGGAGATCGAGACCATCCTGGCTAACATGGTGAAACCCCGTCTCTACTAAAAAATACAAAAAACTAGCCGGGCGAGGGGACAGGCGCCTGTAGTCCCAGCTACTCGGGAGGCTGAGGCAGGAGAATGGCGTAAACCGAGGAGGCGGAGCTTGCAGTGAGCTGAGATCCGGCCACTGCACTCCAGCCTGGGCTACAGAGCGAGACTCCATCTCAAAAAACAAACAAACAAAAAAAACACAAAACAAGCAAAAATCCAAATCGTTTACTTTTTCTTTATAGTCCTGGTTGGTTAGTGTTAGATAACACGTTCTGCTATTATATATTCACCTGGTCTGTTTTCATATTAAAACCCTATTCATTTCTTGTTGTATTTCACTATAACCTGTAGGACTATCAAGAAGTTTAATTACCTAGGAGATGCACAGTTAGCTTTCCTCTTTAAGACATTTGACACATTTATCTCTATTGAACTATTGTTTTGCATCTTATGTGTAACCAGCTGCTGTGATTGTTAAACTCCTATCTTCCCTGCTGTTGTGTGTGACCACTGGGGACAGTAATTCTTCCTGTCTTTTGTATAGTCTCTACAATTTCCAGGACTTTTTAACAGTGTTGTATTCAACATTTTTCTTTTTTTTTTTTTTTTGAGACGGAGTCTGCTCTGTTGCCCAGGCTGGAGTGCAGTGGCGCGATCTCGGCTCACTGCAAACTCCGCCCCCCGGGTTCACGCCATTCTCCTGCCTCAGCCTCCCGAGTAGCTGGGACTACAGGCGCCCGCCACCACGCCCCACTAATTTTTTGTATTTTTTTTTAGTAGAGACGGGGTTTCACGGTGTTAGCCAGGATGGTCTCGATCTCCTGACCTTGTGATCCGCCCGCCTCGGCCTCCCAAAGTGCTGGGATTACAGGCTTGAGCCACCGCGCCTGGCGTGTATTCAACATTTTTCTTATACAGATAGGAAGAATTATACATCCATACTTGATTAATAGGTAAAAACTTAAAGAAAGAAAGAAAACACACATGCTTCCTCTTTTATTTATTAAAATCAATACAAATAAAACGTATTTCCTTATAATCATTCTTTTTCCAGTACGTTACCTTTTGTATAATTTAGGCTGATGTTCTTTTTTCAGGTATCATAAACCCTTGGCCTTTTATAGATTCGATTTGTTCTAACTAAGTTTATTAACAGTAATGTTTATTGTTCATGATGGGAAACCATTTAAGTAAGTTGCTTTGCCCTGTAGCATTGTTCTGGCATCCTTAAAGACGTTCTGGCTTTTTGGCAAGACATGAAGTTCTAAAAACCATCCTGATTTTTCCTGCTGAAAGACATGGAATCAGCTGTTCTCTAGGAGTCCTTCTCTTTTTGGTAGACAGTAGTATTAGAAAGCAACTTATACTTATATCCATCTGCATAAGAAAAATGTTGAATACAACACAGTTAAAAAGTCCCAGAAATTGTAGAGACTATACAAAAGACAGGAAGAATTACTGTGCCTAGTGGTCACATACAACAACAGGGAAGACAGGAGTTTAACAATCACTGAAGCTGTTAGACATAAATGTGCTGCTGTTGCCATGGGACCAAATTCAAGAGTGATAGAGCTAGAAAATATATGTTTTAAAGCCAAAAGCTTATACTGATTTTTCCATTTAAATACATGATGTTACTATACTCTACTTTCCTAATAGTAGAAAGTTTTATCATTGCCTAACTGAGAAAAGCCATTCCCTGCCACAAGAAGGAAAATCTCTAACCGCTGAACATTTATTTCACCAAAACTCCTCCCAGGAAATATAAGTTCCCCACAAATAACACATTTTGATTTACTATTCTATTTAATTAAACAAGTACATAACTGAAGCATTCTGAACACAGATGCAGGAGGACTTAGGTGTCAGGCTGAAGATCACTTATGTCTTTTTTTTTTTTTTTGGGCTATTAATCATGCCACGTTATTTTTAATTATGTACAAAGTTCTAACATGTCACCCAGGGACCATTTCACCCACTGCTCTGTTTGGCCGCCAGTCTTTTGTCTCTCTCTTCAGCAATGGTGAGGCGGATACCCTTTCCTCAGGGAAGAGAAATTCATGGTTTGTTGCCCTTGCCAATAACTAAAATGTTGGAAATTCAAGCGGTAAACCTGTTGCCATTGGCATCTTTCACGTGAACCACATCAAACGATCCAGGGTGCCTCTCTCTGTTGCTGATCACACCAATTCTTCCCAGGTTAGCACCTCCAGTCACCATACACAGCTTACCGGCATCAAACTGGATGAAATCAGTAATCTTGCCAGTCTCCAAATCAATCTGAATGGTGTCATTCACCTTGATGAGGGGATCAGAATAGCGGATAGTGTGAGCATCATGAGTCATCAGATGAGGGATTCCTTTCGTGCCCACAAAGATTTTTCTCACTTTGCACAACTTGTACTTGGCCACCTCAGGTGTAATAAGATGTATATCAAAGTGACTCTTGGTGTCATAGATCAGACAGAAATTCTCTCCCTTCTTGTCAATGCTGATGACATCCATGAATCCAGCAGGGTAGGTTATATCAGTTTCAGACCTTGCCATCGATCTTAATGAACGGCTGCATGCAAATCTTTACTTCATCTCCTGTCAGGGCATACTTAAAGTCTGTTCCTTAGGAAAATGATGAGGGGGAGACACTCTCTCAACTTGTAGGGACCACTGGATGGACGAGGAGCAAACACACTGAACAATGTATCCAGCATCCAATGCTTTGGAGCTGCTACCTGCTTCAGATGCTTCTTGGGACTATGAGCCATGGCTGCGTTAGGCAAGGAAAGAGGATCACCTATGTCTTAACCCTTTCTTGTTGCAATAACAGAATAACTAAACCTGGGTAATTTATAAAGAAAAGAGGTTTATTTAGTTGGTTCTGCAAGCTAGGAAGTATGAGAAGAACGGCTCCAGCATCTGCTTGGCTTCTGATGAGGGGCCCATGGTAGGTTAAAATATGATGGAGAGGCTGGGCGTGACGGCTCAAGCTTGTAATCCCAGTGCTCTGGGAGGCCAAGGTAAGCAGATCATTTGAGGTCAGGAGTTCGAGACCACCCTGGCCAACATGATGAAACCCCATCTCTACTAAAAATATACAAAAAATTAGCTGGGCATGGTGGCGTATGCCTGTAGTCCCAGCTACTCAGGAGGCCTAGGCAGGAAAATCGTTTGAGCCCAGGAGGCAGAGGTGGCAGTAAGCCGAGATCGTGCCACTGCACTCCAGCCTGATGACACAGCAAGACTCTTTTTCAAAAGAAAAAAAAAAAAAAACATGGTGGAAAGGTCAAAGGTGAAGTGGACATGTGTAAAGAAAGGCAAAACCTAAGGGATGTCCCGGCTTTATAACAACCTGCCCTTCTGTGAACTAATCCATTCCCAAGAGACCTAATCCAAGACTAATCCAAGAACTCACTCACTACTGCGAGAACAGCACAAGTCATTCATGAGGGATCCACCCCCATGGCCCAAACACCTCCCACTAGCCCCACCTCCCAGCGCTGCCACTTTGGAGATCAAATTTCAACATCAGTTTTTTGGGAAAATAAACTCAAACCATACCCATATCATAGCAATCTACAAAATCATGAAAGCCATCAGGGTTGCCATAACCACACTTAAATTATTTTAACTCTGTTATCTAAGGATCCCAGGAACACCAGCAATAAAAATTTTCACTCAAAGACTTTTCAGAGGAGTCTCAGTTCTCATTTAAAGCTTTAATGTCATCATAATGTTGGGTTCCTTAGCCATCCTAAAGGCTGTATGCTCTGAAGCATTTACTTGTTTCTTTTACAACATTAAAAATGGAACACTTCGGCCGGGCGCGGTGGCTCAAGCCTGTAATCCCAGCACTTTGGGAGGCCGAGGCGGGTGGATCACGAGGTCAGGAGATCGAGACTATCCTGGCTAACATGGTGAAACCCCGTCTCTACTAAAAAATACAAAAAACTAGCCGGGCGTGGTGGCGGGCGCCTGTAGTCTCAGCTACTTGGGAGGCTGAGGTGGGAGAATGGCGTGAACCCGGGAGGCGGAGCTTGCAGTGAGCCGAGATCACGCCATTGCACTCCAGCCTGGGAGACACAGCGAGACTCCGTCTCAAAAAAAAAAAAAAAAAAAAAAAATGGAACACTTCCATTTTTAGGGCAAGCAATTTGTTTTATTGGAATTTCTTGGGTAGTCTCCAGCTGTGCAGGCCCAAGTGACTTATCTGGGGGTCACAGACACATTCTGAACTTGTGAGCTCTTCATTTCTGAGTCAATCAGAGTGGAAACTCTATTCAGCTTGTTAACACACATTTAGTGAGTCTCTCTTATACACCTGGCCCAAATATATATAGGAAATAGAAGTTTGGAAATGAAAAATGTTTGTTTCGTTCCTTTAAGCCACCTCTAGGAGCTAGACTAGCCTTTCAGAATCAAGGACTATATATCAAGGACTGTACTTCTAAGAGGATCAGCTCAACTCCTGAGTGTTGCATGGGAATGGGGTCAGTCCTAGAGATGACTCATGGATTGAAATTGGTCTAGGAGGGATCAGCAGTGGCCCTGATTGTGTGTTGGTTATGTAGTGGAAGGAAGAAGAAAGAGGGCTCTGTAAAGAGGAAACTCAGTCAGGAAGTGGAAGGACCACAGACTTCTGGGCTGACCCTCCCTGGAGTGCCCTTGAGCCCCTAATCTGGTCTGGGGATGACCCCTTTGAATATATTGGAACAGACCTGGAACCCCAAGGCTGGAGCACTATTCCCATTCAGGGAATAGTGATGCATGTGGGCCAATCAGTGGCTCACCTAGCCCCACCCTATTCCATGGCTGCCCCACCAGGACCTCGTCTTCTCTGGTTACCATGCTGCAATGATCTGGGATGCATTTCTGTGTGTTTGAAGTCTTTAGGTAGCAGCTAGGAGAACTACTATTTCTGACATTAAAGAAATCATGTTTGGTGATCATAAACCAGTTTCATCATTTAATCTTTTTGTATATCCAGATTATGACCTTCTCTTTCTTTCTTTCTTTATTAATTTGCCAATTCATTTATTTAGCAAATATTTTTCAAGATCTTTATGTGCACATAGCAGTAGTTAGGAAGGTGAGAGATTAACAAGCACAAAATGTATTCTGTAGAGAGGTGACTGCAGTATTACATGGTGTGACAAAGTGACAATTTAGGGACAAGTTTTGAAAATGAGATTCTCCAAAGTTGAATTGAAATAAAACATAAAGTGCGTAAGATTAGCCATCCATAGAAGTTACTCAACCTGACTGACACAAATGAGTCTTCCCCATAGTAACAACTGTAAATATAACTACATTTGTAATTGGGGAAACATAATATGAGGTTATGTTGTCCTACTATAATAACAAAAGCATTCATGTGTGGGGAGAAAGGGTGAAAAAGAAAAGTATTGGCTGGGCGCGGTGGCTCATGCCTATAATCCCAGCACTTTGGGAGGTGGATGGATCACCTGACCTCAGGAGTTCAAGACCAGCCTGGGCAACAAGGTGAAACCCCATCTGTACTAAAAATACAAAAATTAGCTGGGCATGATGGCAGGCACCTGTAATTCCAGCTATTCAGTAGACTGAGGTATGAGAATTGCTTGAATCCGGGAGGTGGAGTTTGCAGCAAGCCTAGATGGCTCTACTGTACTCCATCCAGCCTGGGTAAGGAACGAAACTCATAGCAACAAAGAAAAGTATCGCTAGTGTGCCTCCAGCACTGTCCAAGGGAGAGAAAATAATAGACCAGTGTTTGTTATCTAGATGGACATAGTCCCAGAGAGAAGGCTAATATTTGCATAGTGCTTTACTTTACAAAGCGCTTTCATGTACATATCTCTTTCAACATTCACAATTGCCCCATAAACACGCTATCATTATCATTCCTGTTTTATTGAGGAGGAAATGGAGTCTGGAGGCAAAGTGACTTTCCAAGGTCACCTTGTCAATGGAGTAGACCTAGGAGTGATCTGAGTTGAAGGTGAGTGGGGTACTTTCCACTTCCCTGTAGCTGTCTCATATACGCCAGTGAAAACCCACCACAAGGCCAGGCGCAGTGGCTCACACCTGTAATCCCAGCACTTAGGGAGGCCAAGGCAGGAGATTGCTTGAGCCTAGGAGTTGGAGACCAGCCTGGGTAACATAGTGAGACCCCATCTCTACAAAAAATACAAAAATTAGCCAGGTGTGGTGGTATTCCAGCTTCTCCAAGTCCCAAGGATTGCTGGAGCCTGGGAGGTCGAGATTGCAGTGAGCAGTGATGGAGTCACTGCACTCCAGCCTCGGTGACAGAATATGAAAGAAAAAAACGGGGGCTGGTTTCAGGTTTTTGCAACCTGTGTAGCTGTGACCTGCACCAGGGAGGGGCTTACTCTTAGTTTAATGCGTTATTGTCACTATCCTGAAGTTCGTTAATAATTTTTTAACAAGGAACTGGGTATTTTCATTTTGTACCAGATCCTACAAATTGCACAGCCAGTCCTGACTGTACAAGTGATGGCTACCAGCTGGGCCTGACAGTCTTGGGAGTTTGTCCCAAAGTTTTGGGAGCTTGAAAGGTATATAGGACCTGGAAACAAGGACAGGAGAGGAAGTAGGCATAGGGAGAAACATGGGGAAAGGCAGGGTGGTAGGGCATACTGGGCACACTCTCCAGAGTAATACCATCTTGCAAGCTTGCTGCCTTTGGTTCATTCCAGAATATCCCTGATAAAGAGTTATTGAAAGTAATGACAAAGACTGCAATTGCTTTTGCACCAAACTAATACCACAACAGGTCTGTATGCTTAGTCCTTACACGTCTCCAAAGACACCATGATTGACTTGATTGACTCTTGGCCAGCAACTGGGAATATGGCTCCTGAAATGTTCTTTATGGTAGTGATGGATAGTTTTTGTTTCTTTTTGGGACAGAGTCTCACTCTATCACCCAGGCTGGAGTGCAGTGGTATGATCATAGCTCACTGCAGCCTTGATCTCCTGGGCTCAAGTAATTGTCCCACCTCAGCCTCCTGAGTAGCTAGGACTACACACACGCAACATCATGCCCAGCTAATTTTTAATTTCATTTTCAGAGAGACAGGGTCTCGCTATGGCGCCCAGGCTGGTCTCAAACTCCTGGACTCAAGAAATCCTCCTGTCTCAATCTCGAAAATTTTTAGAATTACAGGCGAGAGCCAATGCACCTGGCTATGATTGATGGTTTTGCTACATATACTTGGAGCAATGGGCCACACTGTACTGGTTTGTTGGGCTCTTTGCACAAATATCAAGACACTTGGGTTTTTTTACTGGGATCTTGAGTGTTGGTTGTCATGACTGGTTGTATAGCAGGAGGTACCTTTGTGACCCACCTGCTACAAAGCCCTCAGATTCTGAGACTCGTATATACCAGATAGCTCTACCGGAGAGAAAGTGCTCCTGTGTGGCTGTGAATGAGGAAGGAAATCAGAGGCCTATGCTGGGCCTCCCAGGACCCTCCCTGGACTCCTCTGTTTGCACATTCCCTGCCATTTTTGCTCAGTATGCTTTGCTGCAATGAATCTTCAAGCCCTGTCACTGAGTCTCGTGCATCCATCTGGCGAATAACCAAAAACAAGACAAAGTCTTTGGAAATAGTCCTTACGCTATTTTCTGCATTTTTCATGATCAGAATCCATGTGGGTTTTTTTTAATCACACACACAAAAAAATTCACTATGACAAAAATTTGGAACTCAGGAAAGAAAAGTATTCGTTAATGAGCTACAAAAATAAGCCATGGCAATGAGCAAAATGCAGGTGGGTGGGGAGGACGCTTGTAACTCTGATCACAAGAAAAGTGGTCATTTCTTTAACATATGAATGGTTCCTATAAACCAAGAAGAAAATCCCAACAATCCAACAGGAAAATTATTGAATGGATTACGCACACAAAAGATATGATAGTTCACTCAAAAAGGAAAGAAAAGATAAGAATACGAAGCAATAAATTCAAAATTAAACCAAAGTAAGATACCAATGGCATGAATCAAATGCTTTGCTGATATTGTGGGATAGGGTATGGTAGATTTATATATCGCTTATGAGGGTACAAATTAATACAACTTCTTTGGATTTTAATTTCCCAATCGTTCTAAAAATTTAAAATGACCTGTCCTTTGGCCTAGTGAATCCACTCTAAAAAACTATCTCACAGATATGGTTCCTGAGTATAGGTTAAATAAAAGACATTCACTCACTGAATGCTGTTTATAAAAGCAAATGTCTAAACAATCCATGCGTCCATCAACAAAATTCTGGCTGAATTATGCTTAATCCATACATTAGAAAAGTATAGAGCAATTCAAAAAAAATAAGAAAAGGCCAGGCGTGCTGTGGCTCACACCTGTAATCCCAGCACTTTGGGAGGCTGAGGCAGGTGGATCACTTGAGGTCAGAAGTTTGAGACCAGCCTGGCCAACATGGTGAAACCCCTATCTCTACTAAAAATACAAAAATTAGCCAGGCGTGGTGGCTCACGCCTGTAATCCCAGCTACTTGGGAAGCTGAGGCAGGAGAATCACTTGAACTGGGGACGCAGAGGTTGCAGTGAGCCAAGATCACACCACTGCACTCCAGCCTGGGCTACAGAGCAAGAATCTGCCTCAAAAATAAATAAATAAATAAATCTATATGCACTGACATGTTCAAACCCTTTGCCACTGTAGATGAAAAATGTAATCTGCATAACACAAATAGCGCAACGATATTTATGAAAAAGGTATATTTGCTATATCTTTGATATGCAAGTATATGCATAGAAAGGGTTTGTAAGGATGTAGACCCACTTTTTAACACTTCCTTTAAGAGGAATGGAATAGAAAGGTTTTGATTTTTTTTCCCACTTTTCATTCTATGTGTTTACTTGTTTTTACTAGGAGAATGTATGCTCATGTTACATTTGTGGACAGGGAATAAAAACAATAACTAAGTCAAGAGAATCAGGTTCACAAAAGCCTTACCTGAAACTGCTACAGGGTGAACACCAGGAAAGGTAAAACCTGTTTCTCAGGACAAGGGAATTTCTGTGCCATTTGTGTGTGTAGGAGAAACCCGCAAATTCTTCCAATAAATTGCGAGTCCCGTAGGATACGCACGCATTTGATGGCCTTGAAGAAGTGATCCTTGTATTTGCCGAACCCCTGAGAGGCCAGGCAGGACACAAACACATTCCAGATTCGTTGGGCGACTGGGGCCGACCCCGTGCTCCAGACGCCGCCTCCGCCAGCAGCTCCCGGCCCAGCTGAAATAGACTCCCCTAGAATTTCTCCAGGAAACGGTTGGGTGGGTAGAGCTCTGGCCCGCGGCTGCTTTTTCACCTGCCAAGGCCTGGGTGCTTCCTGCAGGACCATTTCACCAACAACGACTCCTACCTCTTCCCGGCTTCCAGGATGAGCACCGAGGCCAATTTCGCCTCGCTTCTGCGGTCTCCTAAAGCGACTCATTGCTGAACCCGGCCACCTTTGCAGAAGTCAGCAAACTGGATGGCGCGGTGCAGGATTTGCGTGTGGTGCGGGGAAACGGAAGACAGATCCAGTACCAGAAGGTGTGCATGAGGTACAGGATGCTCTGCGTGCCCCGCAACCCGCTCCTGCACGCCCGCCAGGTGGACCAAACGCTCGACCTGAGCAGCATCTCCTTCCCCATCTGCAACCAGGGCAGGCATGCCTCTACCTGACCGGCTTCTTTGGAGGACGCATCTTGGGGGGCAGCCTAGGAATGGGCCACTTACTCCTGCGGGCCAAAGCCATGCGGCTGCTGTACTACCTGAAGACCAAGGACCCTGAGGACAGTGTGCAGAGCAAGCAGTGGCTCACCCATTTCCTTGACCAATTTACCAACCTTAAGAACACCTTGGCCTTGAAGAAAATTGAGGTACCTGGTGGTTCGGGTTTACAGGGAGGCCAGGAGAAGGTGGGAGGGATGAGGAAGATTTGTGCCCAGAACCCTAACAAAAGCAGTGCCTGACTGCTTGATGGGGTCCTTGCCTCCAGGTTGGGTGTGCTCTGCTGTATTTGGTACTTAACCCAATTTTCTGAACATGACAGATACCAGAAATTGTGAATTTTCGGTAACATTCTAGTCAATAACACAAACCCTGTATCCACCAGATGGGTCAGTTCAGTACAGACATTGATCTTCATGTTTAATTTTGGGGTTTGGTTTCTAATCAAATTATAGTACTCTGAAATTCTACTTTTAGTTAAAGTCTTCACTGACTTTGGGGAGCCCCCTAAAACTTGCTTGGAGCTCTCTGGGATTAAAAAACAAACTTTTAAGTAAAAGTTCCATGGTGTTAAGAAGGTAACTAGCTCAGCATTTTTCAGATTAGATACATATGAAGCACTGGCTTAGCATGAGGTCCATGCCAGCTGTTCAGCTACTGCTGGGTCAGCAACCCTATTAAGATGTATAAATGGAGAAGCAGTGGGGGTGTCAGGGCACAACACAGGTGGGAGCGGCGGCCACGGCCTTCATCCGCCTGTGAAGAACGAGGTATCCTTGGCGGTTCAACTGTGTTGCTCCAAGTGACATACGTCATGATTTTGGTGGCTGAAGGGTTTTGCCTTGTGTACGTACTAGAGTTTTTGGATCTCTTCATTTGTGGATGGACAGGTTCATCTGTGTTGCTCCAAGCGACATAATTTTATTATTTTGGTGGCTGAAGGCTATTCCCTTCAGTATAGATACTAGAGTTTCCTGATCCCTTCATCTGTGGATGGACAGGGTTCTACAAGGGGCTGCGGATGACAGGGTTTCCAGAAGCTTTAAGGCTGAAGTGTATTCCATTGTATATCTACACAGCAGTTTCTTTACCCCTTCATCTGTGAATAGCCAGGCTGATATGATTCCTGGATTGCCTGGAAGAAGCAAATACAGAAGACACCATTGAATTACTAGTTTAGATAGCGGGAAAGAGACATATGTTTACTGTTATCTTCTCTTGGCACATTTGACATATTATAGAATTTATTTTACTTAGTATATTTTTGTGGCAGGCAGTCCAGTTTACATCACTTTCCAGACAACTGGAATTTTAGGCAACTTCTATGACAGTGATCCCTATGTTTCACCTGACATACATTCTCATCATACTGTTTGCAGTCACATCATGCTATTGTTCTGGATCAAAAGTATTATCTGTGAAACTCAAGAGAAGGCTGGACTTGCCCACCCGACTCTTGCCAATGATGAGGATCTTCGGGGTGGTCAGCACATCCTCATGCATCCCTACCCTGCTCGGCTGTGAGCCCAGCTGTCCACCCCGGGGTCCTCCTCTCAACTTTTCAGCAGGGAAAGCTGCCCAGAATCCATGTGTTTTTATGAAACATCCATCGGTTTCATATAATAATACTAAAGATTGATCATGATAATATGCATAATGATAAACCTCAGTCCCATTATGTCTTTTTCTTAAACTGCTTTCTAAAATTTGAAATTTGTTCTTTTCTTCTGAAGATTTTGGAGGGTCTAGTTGAATTTCAATAATTTTAAATGACTTTTAAAAAAACCCCACAAAACCCTGTATGATCCAGATACCATCTCGCCACTTGGAGAGTACCTTTTATTTTGGAGACATGTGCACTTGCTAAAATAGGCTTGGAACAGCCTACAGAGTGCATGCCTTTGGGTCCTCTTGGATTGATTACTGCCATTCTTTCTTCTCCCGCATTCCAGAGGCACTGACTCATGGATTACAAAGTGTTTCGAAATTCTACCACATATGTCCCTGCCGACTCTAGTTTGATTTTTATATCTTTGCAAAAACTTGACCTCTAATGAGGTCTTAGGTTTATTTAATAATCCACTGAGTTAAAAATAACTAGACTTAGATTGCCTTTATATGGTATTCATCTGTATACGCAGCTCTTACGCTATTGGTTAGGACTTATACAGTTAAAAAACTCAAGATGCATATTTAGAAGATGTCAGAAAAACACTCACTTTCTAAGTCTTCAAAGCTATTTTCTTTCATGTTGTCTCTCCTGACCATTGAGAATGCTCTTGAGGCCAGGCACAATGGCTCACACTTGTAATCCCAGCAGCTTAGGAGGCCAGAGTGGGAGGATCACTTGAGCCCAGGAGTTCGAGACCAGCCTGGACAACATGACGAAACCTCGTCTCTACAAAAAATACAAAAAATTAGCCAGGAGTGGTGTCACACACCTGTAGTCCCAGCTACTCAGGAGGCTGAGGTGGGAGGATCCCTTGAGCCCAGGAGGTTGAGGCTGCAGTGAGAGGTGATTGCACCACTGCACTCCAGCCTGGGCCACAGAGCAAGACTCATCTCAAAAAAAAGAATGCTCTTTGTTTATATTAATACTATGTACATGGTTATTTTACTATTTTTAAACTTTTCATTAAAATATCTTATTGTTGAAATATAATTTATATTTCATTTCAATTTATAGTTTTATGTGTGCATATATATATATATACACACATATATATATATATATATCTCCCTTGCTTTGCAGAATATCTGTACTAAAACATTTGACTATAAAGACAAGTTTCTATCTTTATACTCCCATCGTCACAACTGGGGTTTGTGTAGAATGCTCATTACCTTCCTTGCTCTTTGAACTCTTCAGGAAGTCAGGCATTGTGAGAGGTGAAGGGAATTGTCACTGTAATCTGTCATTCACCGCAGAAGCTGAAGTTCCTCTTGTCACACTAAGCTCAAAAATCTTCAGAGGTTCTCTTCTTTGCCAAATCAAGTTGAAACCCCTCTGCTGTTTTTAAATTTCCTCTGTAGTCTAGCCCTATCCTGTCTATTTGATCCCATTTTTCACCACTCCCCAGCATGGGCACTTAGCTCCTTACTGTGCTTAAAACAAGGCTGACCATATAGTAAATATATGCACACTTATTGCTCAGTTTTTCGTTTTTAAGAGATGGGGGTCTTGCTATTTTGCCCAGGCTGGAGTGCAGTGACTATTCACAGGTGTAATCATAGGTCACTGCAGCCTCAAACTTCTGGGCTCAAGCAATCCTCCCACCTCAGCCTTCCAAGTAGCTGTGACTGCAAGCATGCATCACACCCTGCTTATTGATGGATTTTAAAAGATAGAAACAAAATATTCTAACACACTATCAGCATATGAAACGAGGCTATTACAAAAACATTTATAAGACAATTGGAGAAAGCTGAACTTTCACTAAATATTTGATATTAAGAGATTATTGTTAACTTTTTAGGTGTTAGTGGTATTGTGTATTGTGTTCATGTTAAAAAGGAATCCTTGCTTTTAGGTGTATATATATGATATCTGGGATTTGCTTCAGAATGATTGTTGGAGTGGATGGTGGTACAGATGGAACCTCACTGATAATTCTTGATGCTGAGTGATGGGTACATGGGAGTTCATTGTACCATTCTTTCTACTTCTATTTGTGTTTGGAAATTTTTATTTTAAAAGGTTTTAAATGTTAGCAAAAGTGAAAAAGCAAAAACAAACAAAAACATGTGACTGAGAAGAGGCTGCAACTGTTGACAAGCCAATGGCATATGGCAGTGGCTGGGGAGACTGCGGGGGTTTGGGGCTTGGGAGAACTTTCAGAACTTACCCGACGCCAGGTCAGAGTCTGGTAAGAGAATTCAGCAATTCTCCTTGCTCTTTCCTGAACCTTTTTTAGGGCTTTCTCCTGATTTTTTATTTATTTATTTTTTTTTGAGATGGAGTCTTGCTCTGTTGCCCAGGCTGGAGTGCAGTGGTGCAATGCCAGCTCACCACAACCTCCCCACACAACCTCTCAGGTTCAAGTGTTTCTCCTGCCTCAGCTTCCCGAGTAGCTGGGACTATAGGCATGCACCACCATGCCCGGCTAATTTTTGTATTTTTAGTAGAAACAGGGTTTCACTATGTTGGCCAGGCTGGTCTCAAACTCCTGAATTTGTGATCCACCCCCCTCGGCCTCCCAAAGTGCTAGGATTACAGGCGTGAGCCACCGCGCTCAGCCTCTCTTGATTTTCTATAACCAGTTATGAGATGGGCTAAATCTGACCTGACCTATCAGTGAAATCATTACATACTTAAGAGGAAGATCAGAAAGCCCATTTCATCCAGAAACATCTCTCTTGTGCTCTGCCATACATGCCTGAAGTTCCCTGAACTGAAGCAGTGAGCACCAGTTAATGTGATGCCCTCAATAAAAATTACACACGCACTTACGCAGGCGCAATCACACATGGTATAACTTGCTTTTCCACTTTGGTGCACAAATATAATCTTGCCTCATTTGGAGAGTTGACTGCTTGAAAGCCTACTTGTTCCACTTCCAGGCAAACTAACATCTTCTTTTCTTTTCTTTTTTCTTTTTTTATTAGCTCTTATCCCAGAGAACATCTTCTTAAGGGCTCTTTCCACCTCCCAGTGTTCAAATCCCCCAACCTATTATTATTAATATTATTATTACATTTTACTTTTTTATGGTAAAACATAATTCTTACCTCATTATTATGATGATGTTTTACCTTTTTAAAAAAGTTATTACATACCCAACTTATTAAATACCAAGCATCCTCTTACACATGCACATCTGCTTCCATGCCAGGCAGAGGGGGAGTTAGAGACTCAACAGTCCCTCCTCCACGCCCACCTCTTTGCCTCTTGCAGCCTCATAGTGCCTTTGCTAAAGGCTGTCCTACTACCGTTTGAAGGAAAATTGTTGTCCACCATTGTTAGAATGACCCCACTGGTCGGTCTAGATTTCTCCTGGAGTCTCAGATGTAACCTACATTGGATGCTAACAACTACTTCTCCTCCTCCTCCTCCTTCTTCCTCTTCTTCCTCTTCCTCTTCCTGTTCTTTTTACTTCTCCTTCTCCCCCTCCTCCTCCTCTTTTTCTTCTTCTCCTCCTCCTCCTCCTTCTTCTTCTTCCTTCTTCTTTCTTCTCTTCTTTTCATCTTCCTTTTCCTCTTCCTCCTCCTCCTCCTTCTTATTCTGTCCTCCTCCTCTTCCTTCTTCTTCTTCTTCTTCCTCTTCCTCTCCTGCTTCTTCTGCTGCTTCCTCCTTCTCCTCTTTTTTTGAAGACAGGGTTTCACTCTGTCACCCAGGCTGGAGGGCAGTGGTGCCATCATAGCTCACTGCATCCTTGACTGTTCTCAAATGAGCCTCCTGCCTCAGCTTCCCAAAATGTTGGGATAACGGGCATGAGCCGCTGCACCGGCCCTAACAACTCTTCGTAATGAACACTCTTCTACCCAGCCATAGCTCCCCAAAGCAACTCACTGTGCCGAGGTGAGCAAGTCTGCGGTTACTTCAAATAGCAACCACATGCTGGGTCACCTATGGTTTTCCCACAATCCCCTCATGCTCAGCTTCCCCCAAATTCTACTTACTACTGTCGACGGAAGGAGTTTAGGAGAGAGGGTCAGTTTTGTAAAACCAAAGAGAAATCCACTTCAACTCTAATCAGGACCTGTTTCTACCAAAACATGTTAGTGCAAAACTAAGAGGATGGATGAAGAGACGGTCACAGGACAAAGAAGATCCCTGCCAGGGGAATTTTTGTCTCTCCCTGTTCAGAGGTTATTTGATACCTTCATTCTAGAAAACAAGCCAACAAAACTCACTCTGTTTCTTTTTTTTTTTTTTTTTTTTTTGAGACGGAGTCTCGCGCTGTGTCACCCAGGCTGGAGTGCAGTGGCGCGATCTCGGCTCACTGCAAGCTCCGCCTCCCAGGTTCACGCCATTCTCCTGCCTCAGCCTCCGAGTAGCTGGGACTACAGGCGCCCGCCACCACGCCCGGCTAGTTTTTTGTATTTTTAGTAGAGACGGGGTTTCACCATGTTAGCCAGGATGGTCTCGATCTCCTGACCTCGTGATCCACCCGCCTTGGCCTCCCAAAGTGCTGGGATTACAGGCTTGAGCCACCGCGCCCGGCCAACTCACTCTGTTTATACACAGGAATGTGATACCACATGATCCCACCCTAGGAGTAGGTTCACGGGTGGTTTTTATCTTGCTTATCTGTATTGCTAACTTTTTCTTAAGTGAACATATCATTAAAAAGTCAATATAGGGCAGGCATGGTGGCTCACGCCTGTAATCCCAGCACTCTGGGAGGCCAAGGCTGGTGGATCGCTTGAGCCCAGGAGTTCGAGACCATTCTGGGCAACATGGAGAAACCCCATCTCTATAAAAATTAGCCAGGTGTAGTAGTGGGTGCCTCTAGTCCCAGTTACTGGGAAGGCTGAGATGGGAGGATCACTTGAACCTGGAAGACAGAGGTTGCAGCGAGCTGAGATCGTGCCACTGCACTCCAGCCTGGGCGACAGAGCAAGACTCTGTTTAAAAAAAAAAAAAAAGTCAGTATAAAAGACATTTGAAACAAATAAATGAATACAAAAGTCACAGGAACTGATGGTGCTGAGCGGGCCCTTATGAGGTGCCAAGGTGGGGGTTCTGTGGCAGAACTGGGCACCTGGGGAAAATGTTTATTAAAAATAGCAGGAACACAACAAAGGCAAATGTCATGTGTGTTACTGTGTCCCTCCTAAACTTCTCTCCTTTTTGCGATAACTCTAGAGTGACAGTCACAGTACACTGTCACTCTAGAGGGAAAATAGCAACTTCTAAAGAGTCCTATGAGGATAATGGGATTTTGTGGAGACATTGAAATAAGTTAAATCCAGCAAGTATTTAATTTCTTTTTGGATGTACCAGCCACAGATATAGGTTCAGTGGAAGATGCAAAATAGAAGAGTATGACATTTTGCGAGGCATGGTGACTCATGCCTGTAATCCCAGCACTTTGGGAGGCCGAGGTGGGTGGATCACCTGAGGTTAGGAGTTTGAGACCAGCCTGACCAACATGGCAAAACCCCATCTCTACTAATAACACAAAAATTAGCCAGGCATGGTGGTGCATACCTGTAATCCCAGCTACTTGGGAGGCTGAGACAGAAGAATCACTTGAACCGGGAGGCAGAGGTTGCAGTGAGCCGAGATCGCACCATTGCGCTCCAGCCTGGGTGGGCTGCAAGAGAGAAACTCCATCTCAAAAAATAATAATAATAAGTAAAATAAATAAAGAAGAGTATGACATAGTCCCTGCACTTGAAGAACGCATAGTCTACTAGGTGACTTGGGGCTGTACACAAAGGATTATGATAGATTGGAATAGATGGCGGGTGCAAGCTGTTGTGCTGGGGGATGTCACAATTTAATATCTGTGTGTGTGGCAGGGGTGACTAGAGGGCGAAGGGGCTTCAAGAGGGAATAAGGGGCATTTTAATTGGATCTTCAGGAATTTTAAAGACGGATATTGTTGGATCAGATACAGACAAATGACTCTACTGCCCGTTAGAAACCGAGTCAGTAAGCGTTCACAAAGAAAATCACATGTTCGCGTGATTTTGTTGTTGTTGTTTTGTTGTAGTTTGTTGTGTATTTCAGAGACAGGTCTCTCTGTTATCTAGACTGGACTGCAGTGACGCAATCATAATTCACTGTGGTCCCAAACTCCTGGCTCAAGTGGTCCTCCTGCCTCAGCCGCCCGATTAGCTGGGCTTACAGGTGTGCACCACGATGCCCAGCTAATTTTTTAATTTTTTGTAGAGATAGGTCTTGCTATGCTGCCCAGGCTGATTTCAAACTCCTGGCTTCAAGCAATCCTCTGACCTTGGCCTCCCAAAGTGCTGGGATTACAGACATGAGCCAATATGCCCAGCCTTGTGACGTTTACCTGTAATTCCCTTTAAAATAAAATAATTTTGATATAAAACTGTGAAATGACCACTCCAATAAAAAGCCTTTTTCTTGCTTTAACTAAGTCTATAGTTATCTTTTTTTCTCATTAAAGTAATGTGCCATATTAAGAAGCTTGAAGTCTTTCACACATCCATCATTGTAGTTTTCTTAGATAGGTCTTCAAAGGAAGACAGGAGAATTCCAGAAATACAGTGGACTCTCGAACTATGCTTGGTAAGCAAAGGTCTCCACAAAATCCCTTCTGTTTGTAAATAAATTATAACTGTATAGAAAACAAAATTGCTTGCTGATGGTGAAAGAGAATATGAAGTCCAACTAATAACGGTATCAAAAATCATATTCTGGCTGGGTGCGGTGGCTCACGCCTGTAACCCCAGCACTTTGGGAGGCTGAGGCGGGTGGATCACTTGAGGTCAGGAGTTTGAGACCAGCCTGGCCAACATGGTGGAACCCTGTCTCTGCTAAAAATGCAAAATTAGCCAGGCATAGTGGTGGGCGCCCATAATCCCAGCTACTCAGAAGGCTGAGCCATGAGAATTGCTTGAACCCGGGAGGCAGAGATTACAGTGAGCTGAAATCATGTACTGCACTCCAGCCTGGGCAACAGAGTGAGACTCCGTCAAAAAAAAAAAACCTTTTCTGAAGAGAAACCTGGATTGCTCTTACCTAAAACAAAAATAAAACAAAGAAAAAAAGAATAAAAATTTAATAAACTCTCTTGGGCGGCTTTACTCGTAGAATCTCTTTCAAGGTAAGTTTTCAGGTTTCATTTTAAAAAAACAGAGTCTCACTTTGCCTTTTTTCAAAATATCCTTTTCTATTTAAACCTAGTCTTCCGGCTCTTTAAATTCAATCCTGTGGACTCCAAGGGAGAATGCAGGCCCAGAATTTATCAGGTGGATCAGGAAACTGCTCCCTTTCTGTTCTTTCCTAAAATAGCCAAAGATGGTGATTCAACCAAACGACAAATAAACAATAATACTCCACCAAATTAAAACATAAACGCGAATTGTCCTTCTCAGCAATACTGTTTTTTTTTTTTTTTTTTTTTTTTTGAGACGGAGTCTGGCTCTGTCTCCCGGGCTGGAGTGCAGTGGCCGGATCTCAGCTCACTGCAAGCTCCGCCCCCCGGGTTTACGCCATTCTCCTGCCTCAGCCTCCCGAGTAGCTGGGACTACAGGCGCCCGCCGCCTCGCCCGGCTAGTTTTTTTGTATTTTTTTAGTAGAGACGGGGTTTCACCGTGTTCGCCAGGATGGTCTCGATCTCCTGACCTCGTGATCCGCCCGTCTCGGCCTCCCAAAGTGCTGGGATTACAGGCTTGAGCCACCGCGCCCGGCCAGCAATACTGTTTATGTTGTGCTTACTTAAGTACCACATAAGCACCATGATATCGAAAGTGCTATCTCGGGACAAAAAGCCAACTCCCTTGAGTTGTTAGACAAAAAGACAAACCAGAATCCTCTGGGCAAAGGTTGCCAGGAGCAAAAAGGTGACTTTTTGCCTATCAATAATGGACTGGATAAAGAAAATGTGGCACTTATACACCATGGAATACTATGCAGCCCTAAAAATGAATGAGTTCATGCCCTTTGCAGGGACATGGATGAAGCTGGAAGCCATCATTCTCAGCAAACTAACACAGGAACAGAAAACCAAACACTACATGTTCTCACTCATAAGTGGGAGTCGAACAATGAGAACACATGGACACAGGGAGGGGAACATCACGCACTGGGGCCTGTCGGGGGTTGTGGGGCAAGGGGAGGGAGAGCATTAGGACAAATACCTAATGTATGTGGGGCTTAAAACCTAGATGATGGGTGGATGGGTGCAACAAACCACCGTGGCACATGTATACCTATGTAACAAACCTGCATGTGTTATGCCCAGACCGTTTATTCCCCGAAGAAGACCACCAGAGTCCAGAGTCAAAGCTAAGCAGCAAGGATCTTTATTACAGGTTCGAACCTGGAACTCTCCCTCGCTCGTGAAACGAGACGGGCAGGAGAGCTCCCCCACTGAGCTCCGAGCAGTGTTATATAGTCTAAGAAAAGTGGGCATAGAGTTATTATACAAATCAGATATATGATTGGCTAGTGTTTGAACAAGGCGATTTGGCTAAGTATGATTGGTTCCCGCCATTTCTGATATTTTGGTTCAAACTTTGAGGCGGGAGAGCAGGTTTATGGCAGCAAGAGTTTATCTTACTTAAACACGTCTTGTGACCTTGCCTCAGAACTTACAAAATCTCTGGTATGTGCAAAACAAAATCTCTGGTACGTGCGGAAAACCAGGTACTCACAGAACTTACGAAATCTCTGGTATGTGCAAAGATTAGAGAGCAGAACAAGGGTGTAGCGGGTGGGGGGCGGGTACACATCTATCTTTGTGTCCTTTCACATGTTCTGCACAGGTATCCCAGAGATTAAAGTAAAATAAAAATAAATAAATAAATAAATAAAGAGGTGACTTTTGCTGCCACCACAGGGTACTATCTCCCTGGGTAAGACATACGATGCCAGGGGTGCCTGCGAGCCAGCAGACACAGGCCACTGGCTTGCAGCATTAAGGGAGAGAGAGTCCTTATGTGGGGGGAACTACCGTTTTCAGTACAGGGAACAATGGTGATGGTGGTTCAAAGTGGAAAGTAACATACTAGAGACTCTCTGCCAGGGAAAAACGCCCTCACCCCATTTCCCTACAATAGACGAGAGTATTTGGCTGTCTTTGTTCATCAGTCTTTAAGGCTACAGGGGCAATGTCTGACCCTGTTTGCAGCCGGTGCCAGGGTAGGAATGCAGAGAAAGAAAAGGTCAGAACACAGCACTCACTAGCTGTTTGGGGGTGATGCAGAAACACAGATGATGAAGCGAGGGCTTGAAGGCAAAGGCTGGAGTGAGATTGTCTTATTTTACTTTATCGTTTCTCACTAGAAACTCCCAGACATCACAGAAAAAAAAGTTCAAAAAAAGATTTTTGGCACACACACAAAAAAGAATGTTTGCTTTTTCCTACGTCCCACTCTTTGAAGTTTGACAAAGAGGGAGGTGGCCCCCGTTAAAGTTGGGATCAAACAGTGCCTTGAAGTTGCCAAGCTGGGAGCCAGTGGAGGACTTGGAAGAGCAGAAGTGGTGCTTAAGTGCTTTTTAAAATTTATTTTTAATTTTTGTATTTTTTGTAGAGGTGGGGGTCTCCCTATGATCCCCAGGCTGGTCTCTAATTCCTGGCCTCAAGTGATCCTCCTGCCTTGGCCTCCCAAAATGTTGGGATTACAGGCGTAAGCTGTCACACCAGGCCAATGCTTAGATATTTCACATGAATGAGAACATTTAAAAGGAGGAAAAGCATGACTGTGTCATTTCAATGTTATCTTTGAAACCATTCCTACAGGGTTGACAAGGATTGCAAGGATTTCGTCCATGGTTCTGGTCAAAAATATAGTTACTATTAAGCATTCATCAGGCTGCACTCTGACCTACTTCCTTGTTTATAAAAGTCAGGTGCGCTAGGTGTTGACATTTGCATCCCCATTGCTCCTACAGACAGGATCTTTGACATTAGAATCATAAGGCTTTTGTTTAAGGATTGCTTAAGATGTTTCTCCAACCCTGCATTCCAGCAACCAGTTTGAATATCCCTTAAAAATCCTAACTTCAAATTCCTTGGGGAGATGGATTTGGGGTTCCCTCCCATCTCCTGGTTTGGTGACCCTAGGATTACCTCTTTCTCTGCTGCAACCCAATCTCTCAGCATATTGACTTGTGGTGTGTGTCGGGCAATGAACCTACTATGGTTACACTTTGGATCATTATTTTACCTCCTTTTCTATCTAAAAGGGTGGATTTACATGTGGTAATAGCTGCCTCTTTGTTTGATTTAAAATAATGGTTTGGGCACAAGCTCCCTGTGGCAATCCCTAGGGCTGTCATTGTTGCCATAGTTTGTGTGAGAGGTTCTGGGGCGGGGAGGGGGATGGTCTGTTAGCCCTTTAATTTGGTTCCATTTGGCACACATTAAGTGTCTACTAGGAGCTAAGGCTGGCTCTTCCCAGCACTGTGGAGAGGAATTTGGAAGATTAATAACATGCTTAGCAGTGTAGGCAAAGGACTGGGGTGGAAGAATTTCATAGATTGGAGCTGGACCCTGCAGGGTGAATGGGATTTCAGCAGGCCGAGGAAACAAAGGCACAGGTTCCTTCAGGATATGATCAGAAATCTTGGTTTCCAGGGATTCCAGAGGGAAAGGGAAGGGTACCCATGCAGAAGCAGCAGGGATTTTAGAGCCACTACTTACTGCGCTTCCTGACATGTCAAGGCTTTGGGGGAAAATAAAGAGTAGTTTTGTTACAGGATCTTTGGGTGTTGCTTTTCTGGCTGGAAACCTCTGTGGTTGGTGGTGCCATTGCCCGATCTTTGCTTGGGCCCACTGGGCTCATTCCACCCACTTGGCCTGGCATGCTGCTGGCCTGGATCCGATGCCTGCCGAGGGTAAGCCAGGTGCGGGACAGTGAGGAGTATATGAGCCAGTGTGAGGTCTGGCCACTGTGCACGGTCAGACATGCCAGCTGTTGCTGGGGGGCAAGCAGCTCCAGATGCTGGCATGAACACCAGCTCTCCACGAGGCTGCAGCAAGACCAGGCGCACCACGAGCAGCTTCCTCAGCTGGCACTGGGGATTGCAGTGGTGCCTAGAAGCTTGGAGACACCAGGAACCTCACGGCCCCAAAGAGAGAGTCACATCCCTGGCTCAGGGAGCTCCTAGGTCTGGCCTCCCCAAAGGGCCACAGCTCTTCTCTCCTTTTCTTCACCCACAACATGATGAGCAGGGGACAAGTTTCAGCCCTGTTTATGTTGCAATACTTTTAGTCTTGCCATTTGATGGGCCATGAGTTCTCATCCTGGGACCAAGAAGAATGAGGTACATAGACAAGTGGAGGGTGAGCAAAATGAAGAGGAGCTTTACTGAACGATAGAACAGCTCAGAGGGGACCCGCAGGGGCCAACTCCTTTCTGCAGCCAGGGTGTCCTGATGAGTGTTCAGCTCCTAGCAGAGAGGAGACCCTGGAGTGGGAAGCTCCTCTCTGCAAGCAGATTGTCCCGCTGTCTCTGCAGCTGTCAGCAGAGAGGAGGCCCTGGAGTGGGTGGCTCCTCTCCGCAGCTGCCTGTCTCAATGTCTCTGCAAGTCTCTGAAGCTCTCAGCATAGAGGAGGCCTTAGAGTGGATATCTCCTCTCCGCTGCTGGTTGTCCTAACATCTGCTCGGTTCTGGCTCAGCCTGGGGCTTTTATGGGCCTCAGAGAGGAGGAAGTGTGCAACAGCTGGTCCGCGAGCAGCCATTGGTGGACCCAGAAAAGCCACCACAAGCTCCCACTCTGGTCTGCAGGACTGGCAGCCCGGCTTCCAGCTTTCAGGCCTTCCCTGGCCTGAAGGTGGGGCCTCATCAGGGACCCACCCCCTTCTGCCCAAGAATCTGTCTGCCTCCTCCTGCCATTCATAGTGCCCAGGCTCCCCCCAACTTTGCTCCAAGATGGGACCAGGCTCTGACAGCAGGGAGAAGCCAGGCATCGGGAGCAGGCACTTCCAAGTGGGGGTGCCTTCCTGGGCCTCCAAAAGTGCAGGGATGCCTAGGTCTGCAGCTGCAGTTTGGGCAGCTGCAGCCGTGCCTGGGAGGGTGGGGCTCTTGCCTACTCTGTGGAGTGGGAGGCCCAGGTCTGCAGCTGAGGTTTGCGCAGCTGCAGCAGCACCCAGGAAGCTCCCACCCCAACTTAGAAGGGGTGGGGCTCCCACTTGTCCCCACCTCCCACGGGCTCCACAGAGCAGCAACACTGGCCACTCCTCCCTGCTACAGCTGGTGTGACGGCAGCGGTGGCTCCAGATGGCCTGCCCCTGCCATCAGTTTCACCTCTCTTGGGGATCTCTGTGCTTGGAGCAGTAACATGATGTGATTAAGGTAGGTTTTCAGGGCCTGGTAGGCTGAGGCAGGGAAGGAAGGAAGCAGATGCTCAGTTAGCAGAGCAGTAGAAAGATTTCAAATCCTGGTTCTGTTCCTCCCTACAACCCGACCTCATTTCTCTTCTTGGACTCCATGAGACACACAGGTGTCCTTGACTAGTTTCCACTTTTTGCTTTAGCTAGTTGAAATTTATGCTCTACCATTTGTTAAACTAAGCTCAGCCTAAAGCTGCCTCCTTACATATTTTAAGTTCAGCTTGAAGATGTCTCTGTACATAGTGAACTGTAAACTAACTGGGTGTGTGAACAGACTGCAAGCTATGCTTGTGCCAATCATCAAGTTTTGGCCAATCAAAGGTAACCAACTGTTCAAAACGTGTTTAAATAAGGCAAACGCCCAGCTGTAACCAATCTAGCTGTTTCTGCACCTCACTTCCATCCTCTGTACATCACTCTCCTTTTGCTGTTCATAAATCTTCTAGGACCACCAAGCCATACTGGAACCTCTCTCTACCTCCTCTGGTTCAGGGGCTGCCCTATTCGTGACCAGTTCTTTGGTCAATTAAACTCTGCTAAATTTCATTTATCTAAGATTTTTCTTTCATTTATTTTTTATTTTTTGAGAAAGGATCTTGCTCTGTTGCCCAGGCTAGAGTGCAGTGGTGCCATCTCGGCTCACTGCAGCCTCTGCCTCCTGGGTTCAAGCGATTCTCGTGCCTCAGCCTCTCGAGTAACTGGGATTACAGGCGTGTGTCACCACGCCTGGCTAATTTTTGTATTTTTCATTGAGATGGGGTTTTGCCATGTTGATCAGGCTGGTCTCAATCTCCTGGCCTCGAGTGATCAACCCACCTCAGTCTCCCAAAGTGTTGGGATTACAAGCATGAGCCACCATACCTGGCCTGTTTAAGATTTTTCTTTTAACACTCTCCAGCCAAAAGAATCCTGGCTAATCCGGCTGGGCATGGTGGCTCACACCTGTAATCCCAGCACTTTGGGAGGCTGAGACAGGGGGATCACCTGAGGTCGGGAGTTCGAGACGAGCCTAGCCAATATGGAGAAACCCCGTCTCTATTAAAAATACAAAATTAGCAGGGTGTGGTGGCAGGCACCTGTAATCCCAGCTACTCGGGAGGCTGAGGCAGGAGAACTGCTTGAACCCAGGAGGCAGAACGTGTGGTGAGCCAAGATCACACCATTGCACTCCAGCCTGGGCAATAAGAGCGAAACTTTGTCTCAAAAAAAAAAAAGCATCCTGGCTAATCCAGTACCATTATTTTTTCTCACTAGCCAAAGATTACATCTACATTGTGCCCTTTTTATTGCTTTTCTTTTCCTCTTTGATCACATTTCAAATATATGAAGCTGGCTAGAGAATTACAATGATCACTCAATGCCTTGAGCTATGGGCACTGCTACTTGAAGTGACAAATAGCCCCAATATGGGAAGGGTGGGCACGGGAGAGCTCTTAGCTTTGGGATTCACATAGAGGCAGGAGGGCTTTCTGAAAAGTGTACTTCGGTGAGACTCCATCATTTGAGACTTGTCCTGGGATTCTTTTTTTTTTTTTCCCAAGATGGAGTCTCACTCTGTCACCAAGGCTGGAGTGCAGTGACGCTATCTCAGCTCACTGCAACCTCCACCTCCTAGGTTCAAGCAATTCTCCTGCCTCAGCCTCCCAGGTAGCTGGGATTCCAGGCACAGGCCACTACGGCCAGCTAATTTTTGTATGTTTAGTAGAGACAGGGTTTCACCATGTTGGCCAAGCTAGAGGCTGGTGTTGAACTCCTGACCTCGTGATCCACTTGCCTCAGCCTCTCAAAGTGCTGGGATTACAGGCGTGAGCCACCGCACCCAGCATGTCCTGGAATTCTAACAAAAGACATTGAGTTGAGAAAGATTCTGTCCTCTAAACTACTCTACATTATGCCGCCCTTCCCCCTTCTTCACAACCCCTCAGGGATCTCAACAAAGGCTGTGTGTCAAGGACATTGGGACAAAGGTCTATTCACCAGTGTAGTGGAACAGACAGCAATCTAGACATTTCCATGAGTAAAGGAAATAATTGTTTGTGTGAATTTTTAACATTTCAAGTCTGTGTTGCCACATAGACAATCTCACTGGTGTCCTTTAGCTCTCAAACTTGAAGGATTTAAGAACCAACATGCTTTTATATTTTCATCTCTCTGTTACTGTACATTTCAACATCTGTCATTTTAATTTGATCCCACTAATTCATAGCAGTGAATTTTTTAAAATGGCTTTATTATCATCTTTTTTTTTATTCTCTAAGATTTCATTATTTATCAAGACCACACTCTTGTTTTTTATTCCTTAGTGAAAGGACACAAAGATAGATGTGTACCCGCCCCCCACCCGCTACACCCTTGTTCTGCTCTCTAATCTTTGCACATACCAGAGATTTCGTAAGTTCTGTGAGTACCTGGTTTTCTGCACGTACCAGAGATTTTGTTTTGCACATACCAGAGATTTTGTAAGTTCTGAGGCAAGGTCACAAGACGTGTTTAAGTAAGATAAACTCTTGCTGCCATAAACCTGCTCTCCCGCCTCAAAGTTTGAACCAAAATATCAGAAATGGCGGGAACCAATCATACTTAGCCAAATCGCCTTGTTCAAACACTAGCCAATCATATATCTGATTTGTATAATAACTCTATGCCCACTTTTCTTAGACTATATAACACTGCTCAGAGCTCAGTGGGGGAGCTCTCCTGCCCGTCTCGTTTCACGAGCGAGGGAGAGTTCCAGGTTCGAACCTGTAATAAAGATCCTTGCTGCTTAGCTTTGACTCTGGACTCTGGTGGTCTTCTTCGGGGAATAAGCGGTCTGGGCATAACAAATGGGGGCTCGTCCGGGATTTCCCCCAAGCCCACCAGACCCCCAAGTCAATGGATCTTAATCTGTAGGTAAACCGGCTTTGTCACTGTCTCTGTCTTTGTCTCTGTCTGTCTCCCTGAAATTTCGCGAAATCCGTAACCTGTAATCTGTATTGGTCTGTTTTATAAGTGGCATGGTCTTGGCGGACGCGCTAAAAGATAGCCACTCGGGACTGGTGGGAGACATCCCCCAGTGCCCATCTGGGGGCCTCCATCCTTGGTTGCCCCGTCTGACTCAGGTCGGAAGTCCAACACGCGCTCGCGAAGGCTCATCGTTTCTCACTGTCTGTCCGTTATTGTTAAGTGTTAAGTGTAAGTCCAAAACGAAACATAAAACCTTTTCTTCCCCTTCCAGGACCAGACCTGTCGGATACTCCCCTCTGCTTCACACTCATTTTCGTCCCTCCTTCTCTTTGTAGGAGCAGTCCAAAGATGGGCAACAACCAGAGCACGCCGCTCTCACTCCTTGTTACCAATTTTAAGGATGTGAAGGCTCGGGGGCGTAACTTAAGCGTAGAACTAAAGAAGGGAAAGCTAGTTACTTTCTGCTGTTCGGAGTGGCCCTCTTTCGGCGTAGGGTGGCCCTCCGAAGGAACTTTCTGTCTCTCTATTATTACTAAGGTAAAAACTAAGATTTTCCTGCCAGGGCAGTCAGGACATCCTGATCAAATTCCTTATATTCTAGTGTGGCAAAATCTTGTGGAAGACCCACCGCCCATCCATAACTCCATTCATCCTTGAGCCTTGCAAGGTCCTAGTAATGCGACCTACAAGACAAAGGACTCCCTCTGCTCCCTCGGCCCCTGTGCTGCCAGACAGCCAGGACCCCCTAACGTTAGAACCCACACTTCCCCCACCATATCCGCACCTTATCCGCAGGACCCAGTCCCCCAGGGTGGTGCTTCCGTAGAGGGAAACCGAGAAGCGGAAGCAGCCGAGAGTGAAAGTAACCCGAGGGGGCCGGCCGGCCGAACGCGAGGCCGCGTACTGCAGGACCAAGCTTCCCGACTCCCTGACTCCACCGTAGCCCTGCCTCTCAGAGAAATAGGATCGCTCGATGATACCGGGCTCTCCCGTCTCATGTATTGGCCTTTTTCCACTAGTGATTTATACAATTGGAAGTCCCAAAATGCTCGGTTCTCCGATAATCCCAAAGATCTAACCTCGTTGTTAGACAGTGTCATGTTTACTCACCAGCCAACCTGGGATGACTGTCAACAGCTCCTCTGAATCCTGTTCACAACGGAGGAGCGGGAAAGAATCCAAGTTGAGGCCAGAAAGCTGGTTCCAGGAGATGATGGCCAGCCAACTGCAAATCCTGACCTCATTAACGCGGCTTTTCCTTTGACCCGGCCCAGATAGGACTACAACACGGCAGAAGGTAGGGGATGACTGCTCATTTATCACCAGACTCTAATGGCGGGTCTCCGGGCTGCAGCTCGCAAGCCCACCAATTTGGCTAAAGTATATTCTGTGTTACAAGGTAAGACAGAAAGCCCTGCTGTGTATTTAGAGAGATTAATGGAAGCTTTCAGACAGTATACCCCTATGGACCCGGAAGCACCGGAAAATCAGGCTGCGGTAGTAATGTCCTTTGTAAACCAGGCAGCATCAGATATTAGAAGAAAACTCCAGAAATTAGAAGGTTTAGAGGGAAAGCAGATTCAGGACCTCCTTCAGATGGCCCAGCGAGTTTATAATAATAGGGATACTCCAGAAGAAAAACAGTTCAAGGCAACCAAAGAAATGACCAAAGTTTTAGTAGCAGCTTTCCCCCAGGCAGGGAATGGCCAAAGCAGAAAGCAGACAAAGCAAGGCTCTAGGCAAGGATTAGAAAAGGATCAGTGTGCTTATTGCAAGGAACGTGGTCACTGGATTAAAGACTGCCCAAAGAAACGGCGACCAGCCAACCCTACCTCCGTACTCGTTACCCAGGACTCTGACTAGGGAAGACGGGGTTCGGACCCCCTCCCCGAACCCAGGGTAACTTTGCAAGTGGAGGGGTCCCCAGTTCGCTTCTTGGTCGATACTGGGGCGGAACGCTCAGTCCTAACCAAACCAACTGGACAAATGTCTAAGAAAACATCCTGGGTGCACGGGGCCACAGGCATCAAAAAATACCCCTGGACAACCCAGAGGACTGTAGACTTAGGAACGGGAAAAGTCTCCCATTCCTTCCTAGTCATCCCAGAGAGCCCCTGCCCTCTACTAGGGAGGGACTTGCTGACAAAGATGGGGGCCCAAATCCACTTTGAGCCAGAAGGGCCCAAGATAACTGATTCCCAAAACAGGCCAATATCTATCCTGACTGTCACCTTAGAAGATGAGTACAGACTCCATCAAGAGCAAAAGCCCCCGGATCAGGAAATTGACTCTTGGCTCCAGCGTTTCCCTGAAGCGTGGGCAGAAACTGGGGGCTTGGGGTTAGCTAAACATCGACCTGCCATATTTGTGGAAGTTAAGCCAGGGACGGACCCGGTTCGGGTTCGGCAATATCCTATGCCCCTGGAGGCAAGAGAAGGAATTACGCCCCATATCCGCCGACTCCTAGACCAGGGAGTCCTACGGGCTTGCCACTCATCCTGGAATACTCCACTGTTACCTGTTTGTAAACCCAACAGTACGGACTACAGGCCAGTACAGGATTTAAGAGAAGTTAATAAAAGGGTCATGGACATACATCCCACTGTGCCCAATCCATACACCCTTCTGAGTGCTTTACATCCCGAAAAACAGTGGTATACCGTTCTTGATCTAAAAGATGCTTTCTTCAGCCTTCCTCTGGCTCCCAAAAGTCAAGGACTCTTTGCATTTCAATGGACGGATCCTGAGAGGGGCATCAACGGTCAGCTAACATGGACCAGGCTGCCACAAGGGTTCAAGAACTCGCCAACCCTGTTCGATGAAGCCCTTCATGAAGATCTGGGTGAGTACCGGCGGCAACACCCTGAAATAACTCTTTTGCAATATGTTGATGATCTCTTAATAGCAGCCAGATCCCCGGAAACTTGTGTTCAAGGGACTGAGGACCTCTTGAAGACTCTGGGGGAGCTAGGCTACCGAGCCTCAGCAACAAAGGCTCAGATCTGCAAGTCGGAGGTAACTTATCTGGGGTACCTATTAAAAGGGGGGCAACGCTGGCTAACCAAAGCCCGAAAGGAAACAGTCCTACGCATCCCTAGACCCCAGTCAACACGGCAAGTGAGAGAATTCCTGGGGTCGGCAGGGTTCTGTAGGTTATGGATACCCGGATTTGCTGAGTTAGCCAAGCCCCTATACCAGGCAACAAAGGAACGGCAGCCCTTCAATTGGACGGAAGAGGCTGAGCTGGCCTTTCAACAAATCAAAACTGCCTTGTTATCAGCCCCCGCGCTGGGGCTCCCTGATGTCTCCAAGCCCTTCCACTTATACGTAGATGAAAGTAAGGGTGTTGCAAAAGCCGTGTTAACATAGTACCTAGGCCCCTGGCAGAGGCCAGTTGCCTATTTGTCAAAAAAATTAGATTCAGTGGCTGCTGGCTGGCCACCCTGCCTGCGGATAATCGCGGCGACCGCCCTAATGGTCCGAGACGCTGATAAACTTATCATGGGGCAAGAGTTGCGCGTTATAACCCCGCATGCCATTGAAGGCGTCCTCCGGCAGCCGCCGGACCGATGGATGAGTAACGCCCGGCTCACCCACTATCAAGGACTGCTGTTAAACCCCCTCAGAATAACTTTTCTGCCCCAACCTCTTTAAACCCTGCTTCACTGCTGCCAAATCCAGACTTGGACGCCCCGTTCCATGAGTGCACTGAGATACTGGCTCAGGTGCATGGGGTGCGGGAGGACCTGCAAGATCGTCCGCTCCCCGACACAGAACTCACCTGGTTCACTGATGGCAGCAGCTACGTCCACCAAGGCCAGCGGTATGCAGGAGCGGCTGTAACATCAGAGACTGAGGTAATCTGGGCGGAACCCTTGCCTCCAGGGACATCGGCCCAAAGAGCCGAACTGATAGCCCTCACACAGGCCCTCACCCTAGGGGCAGAGAAAAAACTAACAGTATACACGGATAGCCGCTATGCTTTCGCTACTGCGCACATACATGGGGCCATCTACAGAGAAAGGGGACTATTAACAGCCGAAGGCAAAGAAATAAAAAACAAGCAAGAGATCCTAGCTCTATTAACTGCTTTGTGGAAACCAAAGAAATTGGCTATCTTACATTGCCCTGGGCATCAGAAACCAACTACGCCAATTGCTCGAGGCAACTTCTTAGCCGACCAAACCGCAAGGAGCATAGCAAAAGCTCCCAGTCAGCTCCTCGCGCTCCAGCTCCCCGATCCTGGCCCGCGAAATTTGCCATGTTTTCCCGACTATACCGAACAGGATCGCGAATGGATGAACACGCTTCCCCTAAAACAGGTTAAAAATGGGTGGTGGACTGATATAAATGACCAAACCATCCTACCAGAAAAATTAGGACGGCAGGTGTTGGAACACATCCACCGGACAACCCACCTGGGTGCCCGGCGAATGATGGACTTAATCAGGCACGCCAAGTTTAGAATCAGGCGCATAGCTGAACTGGCCAGCGATGTCACAACAAATTGCAAAGCCTGCCAACTAAACAATGCTTGCCCCCAAACCCAGACCACCACAGGAATTAGGTGTAGAGGAACTAGGCCTGGTATCTATTGGGAAATAGACTTTACTGAGATAAAGCCTGGAAAATATGGGTATCAGTACTTACTTGTCTTTGTAGATACTTTTTCAGGATGGACAGAAGCGTTCCCAACTAAGAGAGAAACTGCTCAGGTTGTAGCAAAGAAAATTTTGGAAGAAATCCTCCCCAGGTATGGCTTTCCCGTCCAAATAGGGTCAGACAATGGACCAGCCTTCGTTGCTAAGGTAAGTCAGGATTTGGCTTCCATTCTTGGGGCAAATTGGAAATTACATTGTGCTTATAGGCCCCAAAGCTCAGGACAGGTAGAAAGGATGAATCGGACTCTGAAGGAGACCTTAACTAAATTGACCATGGAGACTGGCGCTAATTGGGTAGTACTTCTCCCCTACGCTCTGTTCTGGGCCCGAAATACCCCTTACAGACTGGGCCTCACACCATATGAAATCATGTATGGCAGACCCCCACCCCTGGTCCCCAGTCTAAAAGATGACTTACTCAAACCTGAAACTGAAAATGTCTCTGAGCTCCTGTTCTCCTTACAAGCCTTACAGAAAATTCACCAGGAAATTTGGCCCAGACTACGAGAACTGTATGAGGCAGGACCTCCGCCGACGCCTCATCCGTTCCAGCCGGGAGACTGGGTCCTAGTCAAGCGCCACCGGCAAGAAACTCTTCAACCCAGGTGGAAAGGACCACTGCAAGTACTCCTGACTACTCCCACCGCTCTCAAAGTAGAAGGCATCGCTTCGTGGATCCACTACACACATGTCAAACCAGTGGACCCAACATCCGACCTTCTCGAGCCGTCTGGAGCACCGGTTACATGGACTGTAGACAAAGCTAAGAACAATCCCTTAAAGCTAACCCTGCGCCGTCACCCACATAGCCGTAACCATGTCTAGCTTGCCTATGCTTTTATGCCTTATACATCTGACTCTCCTAACTGCTGCACCGTCTAATCCCTATGTCTGGAGGTTCTGGCTCTATGAGAACAAAACTCACCCCGGGGAAACCCCCCAAGCAGGTAAACTGCTAGCTAGTGCAGACTGCCCCCCCTCCGGGTGCAATACTCCAATTTACCTCATTTTCACTAATTTCCAAATTGCCCAACCGGGGATACCCATGATTTGTTTTGAATATGATCAGACTGAATATAATTGTAAGAATTATTGGTGGCACCAGAATGCAGGTTGCCCATACCACTATTGTAAAATGCACTCAGCCAGGGTATGGGACGAATACCCGAGAAAGTCTAACCTCCTCAGGACTCGCTACCCGACAGGGACTCCCAACATATTCACTTGGATAATAACAGATCCAGGGCACTCCCGGTGGACATCACCCCAACATGGGGCAGTCTACTACGATGCCAGTAGTAGCTGGCCTAGTAGCCACCTGTACTTGTGGCGGAGTCTAGTCCAGATTCGACCCTTAATCCATACACAAATCCACAGACAGGAAACCAAGCTATCACAAGACTTGCAGCCCTTCTCCTGGCTAACCCTATTACAAGAAGGGCTAGCATTCGCCAACCTCACCGGTTTAGGCGACCTGTCCTCTTGCTTTATGTGTGCAACCTTAGGAAGACCACCATTAACTGCTGTTCCCCTTTCCTCCCCACCCACAAACTATATGCCAGATTCTAATTCATCAACAGTTGCAATACCTGATGTAGCCCTGTACCGTGACCCATACCAAGAGAAATACCCCTACTGTTATTCAGCATTTAGTAGCAGCCTCTGCAACCAGATGGCTACATACCCTAATAGCCCCATACATGCTCCCCCTGGTGTGTTCTTCTGGTGTAATATGACTCTGTTAAAAACTCTGTCCAAAAGCATCTCTGACGGACAGTTGTGCATCCCTGTTACACTAGTTCCCCGACTGACCCTGCTGACCCCGGCAGAGTTCATAGGCTGGGCAGGGACTGCCCCAACTGAAACTGCGTGACATAGACGAGCAGTTTTTCTACCACTAATTGCCGGAATATCCTTAACCACCTCTGTCGTCGCAGCGGGGTTAGCAGGAGGGGCCCTACAACACTCCATGATAGAAAATGACAAGCTGTTACAACAGTTCTCTGTTGCTATGGAAGACTCCGCCTATTCCCTAGCCTCCCTTCAGCGGCAGCTCACCTCCCTAGCACAGGTCACCCTTCAAAACCGCAGAGCCTTAGACTTACTCACGGCTGAGAAAGGAGGTACCTGTATGTTCCTCAAAGAAGAATGCTGTTTCTATATAAATGAGTCAGGGTTAGTTGAGGAAAGAGTCCAACGCCTACACGAACTAAGCTTAGAAATGAAAAAGCAACAATTCACTACAGCCGCTAACAATTGGTGGAGCTCTTCAATGTTTTCCCTTCTGGCACCCCTTTTAGGCCCCCTAATGTCTTTACTACTTCTATTCACTATAGGCCCCTGTGTGGTAGATAAAATTTTACAATTTGTCAGAGAAAGGTTTGATACCATCCAACTAATGGTCCTCCGTAGCCATCACCAGCCTCTCCTGCACCCAGAAAGTGAGGCTATATTATAAGACTCTGGAAATCCAAGATTGGACATCCAGTTACTTATGAGAAGGGGGAAATGAAAGGACACAAAGATAGATGTGTACCCGCCCCCCACCCGCTACACCCTTGTTCTGCTCTCTAATCTTTGCACATACCAGAGATTTCGTAAGTTCTGTGAGTACCTGGTTTTCTGCACGTACCAGAGATTTTGTTTTGCACATACCAGAGATTTTGTAAGTTCTGAGGCAAGGTCACAAGACGTGTTTAAGTAAGATAAACTCTTGCTGCCATAAACCTGCTCTCCCGCCTCAAAGTTTGAACCAAAATATCAGAAATGGCGGGAACCAATCATAGTTAGCCAAATCGCCTTGTTCAAACACTAGCCAATCATATATCTGATTTGTATAATAACTCTATGCCCACTTTTCTTAGACTATATAACACTGCTCGGAGCTCAGTGGGGGAGCTCTCCTGCCCGTCTCGTTTCACGAGCGAGGGAGAGTTCCAGGTTCGAACCTGTAATAAAGATCCTTGCTGCTTAGCTTTGACTCTGGACTCTGGTGGTCTTCTTCGGGGAATAAACGGTCTGGGCATAAAATTAGTTCTTGTATTTCCTAAAACTTTGGCTGTTTAACTGCTTTTATTTCCTTCATTCTTTTCTTACCTCAATAATATGCTTTTGTGAATACGCTTTATTTAAAAAAGCAACACATACAACCAGACATGGTAGCTCACGCCCGTAATCGCAGCAATTTGGGAGGCTGAGGCAGAAGAATCACTTGAGGCCAGGAGTATGAGACTAGCCTGGGCAACATAATGAGACCCCATCTGGGGTTGTGTTGCATGCCTTCAGTCCTAGCTACTTGGGAGGCCTAAGGCAGAAGGATCGCTTGAACCCAGGAGTTCAAGGCTGCAATAAGCTCTGATTGTACCACTGTCCTCCAGCCTGGGTGACAGAGCAAGACCCAGTCTCTAAAAATAAAATAAAATAAATAATAATAAAAATTTTTAAATAATGCATCTCACAGATTATGGATATGCTAATTACCCTGATGGATATGCTAATTACCCTGATCTGATCACCATACGTTATATGTATGGTAATAACACTACATCACCCATGAATATGTACAATTACTGTTTGTCAATTAAAAAATAAAATTAAAGAATGAAATAGTTGATATGCTCAAAGGAAAAAAAATGCAATTCACAATGAAAAGATATAACTCCAAGAGGTGCTATAGAAAACCACCACAAGGCTGGGTGTGGTGGCTCATGCCTGTAATCCCAGCACTTTGGGAGACCAAGAAGGGTGGATCACGAGGTCAGGAGTTCACGGCCAGCCTGGACAAGATGGTGAAACCTCGTCTCCACTAAAAATACAGAAACTAGCCAGGTGCAGTGGCAGGCATCTGTAATCCCAGCTACTCAGGAGGCTGTTAGGAGAATCACTCGAAACCAGGAGTCAGAGGTTGCAGTGAGCTGAGATCGCGCCTCTGCACTCTAGCCTGGGTAACAGAGCAAGACTCCGTCTCAAAAAAAAAAAAAAAAAGGAAAGAAAAGAGAAGAAAACCACCATAAGAGTAGTCCATCATTTTCTCCTTAGACACAACCAAACGTGGCCCAGCACATTCTCTGAAAGGCAATTAATAAAATGAAAATGCTTGCAGTTTCACAGGACCCAGAAGTGTTTGGCTGGGATCCTCATGGGCCCATCTGCCTGATTCAGGTCCAATCACAGATACGTGCATTACTCCTGGGTTTGTGACCCATATATGTAGTTGTTTCTTCTTAGCAGAAGATATCCAGCTCAGAGTGTTGCCCCAAAGACCACCAGGATGGCTCAGTAGTAGAAAGGAGAGCTTTATCATCAATATTAGTTTGCAAAATGGGAAGAGACAATCTCTGATGTGTGACAAAGGTGTTCTCTTTTTCAAGAGGGAAGAGCAAGTGGGGTTTTTTTTTTTCCTCACACGACATATATATTTAGCAGTTTTGGGGGGATAACTATACATATTTATGAGGGGAGCCGAATGCATGTGCAATGGGCAAACAAACACGTCTGTAACATACATCTCATGTTCACTTTGGGGCAGGGTTTTAGCATTAAAATGAGGTGGAATTGGCTAGGCGCGGTGGCTCATGTCTATAATCCCAGCACTTTGGGAAGACGAGGCGGGCAGATCATGAGGTCAGGAGTTTGAGACCAGCCTGACCAACACTGTGAAATTCCATCTCTGCTAAAAATACAAAAATTAGCCGAACATGATGGCGGATGCCTGAAATCCCAGCTACTGGGGAGGCTGAGGCAGAAGAGTCACTTGAACCCAGGAGGCGGAGGTTGCAGTGAGCTGAGATTACACCACTGCACTCCAGCTTGGGCTGGAGCGAGACTCTGTCTCAAAAAAATATATAATAATAATAATAAAAATAAAATAAAATGAGGTGGAATTTGGCTCTTTATGTCAAAAGGTGAACTATAGGGCACAAAGACAGTTTGTATGCAGTCTCTATAAGTTGCTAAAACTGGCTTAAGTTCTGCAATTGCTTATCAGAAAGGAATGTTCTTAAGGCCGGTCCTCTGTCCAACTAGGTTGTAAATCAGGAGAGGTGCGAGCTCCTGTTACTAGGAAGCTTAAAGCTGTAGGAATTTAGAAATTTGCCATGCCAGTCAGCCCAAACCCTTGACTTACAG
The DNA here is from genome assembly GCF_043159975.1 of Macaca nemestrina. NCBI lineage: Eukaryota > Metazoa > Chordata > Mammalia > Primates > Cercopithecidae > Macaca > Macaca nemestrina. Next base: position 111,879,749 of record NC_092133.1, on the reverse strand, counting down.
GGAACTTTGTTTCCTTAACCTTAGAATCCATCTTAGTGATGAAGGGGTGTCTGTTTTAATCTCTCAGATCACAGTGGGCCCAAGTATGGCTGAAAAGCTGAAGCTAGCCTGTCCAACCCTAGTAGGTTTCAATCCAGGCTTCCTTAAGAATAATTTTTCAGAGCCGTGAGTGGTGGCTCACACCTGTAATCCCAGCACTTTGGGAGGCTGAGGTGGGCAGATCACGAGGTCAGCAGTTTGAGACCAGCCTGGCCAACATGGTAAAACCCCATCTCTACTAAAAATACAAAATTAGTGGGCATGGGGATCCCAGCTACTTGGGAGGTTGAGGTGGAAGAATCGCTTGAACCCAGGAGGTGGAGGTTGCAGTGAGCCGAGATTGCGCCACTGCACTCCAGCCTGGGTGACAGAGTAAGACTCTGTCTCAAAAAAAAAAAAAAAAGAAAGAAGAATTTTTCAGAACCCGTCACCTGTGCAGCCTTGTCTGCCCAGACTGCTTTGCCTAAATGAGCTATCGTTGCAAGATACTCTTAGCTTTAGAGGGGAGTTCAGCCTCTCCCAGACACTCACTGCATCAGCCTGGTTTTCTCTAGTTACTTCCCAGCCATCAGACTAAAATCACGAATCTCAAGGAATTTGTTTTTCGCCTTCACCTCCTTGTAGTCAACCACTCTAGCTTTTCTGTGTGATTGGTGAGTAGTTTTCAATCACTTATGGCCCTTATAAACACATCACTTCGTATTTGCTGCGTTGTCTCCCCAGATACATTCTAAATCGCTTATGGGAAGGAACCTCGTACGTGCCCTTTATACCTTTCTATTGCATCTTGCACAGTGCTGTGTACGTTTGATGCCCAGTGAAGGGGCATGTCTTTCCAGTGGAAGAAGACATGGGATAAAGTACAAAATAAAAGTTTTCTAATAGTTAAAAAGCAGAGAGAACTAGAAAGCGAAATTAGGGAAGGGGAGGGAACAATAAAGAAAAGAGAAGAATACTCCTTTGTTCCTTGGGCTGCTAGCATTCTTTCTCATCTGAGAGTTAATGTTGAATCTGTTAAGTGCTGTGTCATAATAAAATGTCCAAAGTGTGTATATTTTATAGTCCATCATCAAAGGCATTTAATGTTTAACCCCACTTTGATTTCTATGTGAATGTTGACTCAAGTGTCCCCCTTTTCACTATGGCAGGAAACTCAATGTTGTCCTTGAATAAGAATTGAATCATTCTTATTCAACACATATTATTTTCAACACAGTATGGCATGGGGGCATTTATTGGATAGTTTTTCAGTATATCTCATTTCCATAAACTAACTTTCTTTCTTTTTTTCTTTCTTTCTTTCTTCTCTCTTTCTCTCTTTCTGTCTTTCTTCTTTCTTTCTTTCTTTTTTTTTTTTTTTTTACAGGATCACTGTCTGTCACCTAGGCTGGAGTGCAGTGGCATGATCTCAACTCACTGCAGCCTCAACCTCCTGGGCTCAAGCAATCCTTCCACCTCAGCCTACTGAGTAACTGCGACTAGAGGTGTGTGTCACCATGCCTGGCTAATTTTTTAATTTTTTGTACAGACAGGGTCTTGCTATGTTGCCCAGCCTGGTCTTGAACTCTTGGGCTCAAGCAATCCACCTGCCTTGGCCTCCCAAAGTGTTGGGACTAGAGGCATGACCACTATACCCAGACCCTATAAAAGCAATAAGGATATAGAAAAAACTTTCCACTATCATGAAATAAAAGGTAGCTACTCATTGCTATTATTTCATGATTGCTATCAACTCTTTGCTATTAAATTCAATTTGACAGTCTATGTTACAGTAGAAGGTTCTCACAACTAATATAATAGCTCTTCACTTTGTCCCTACATATGAAGTGTTGTCTATTATGGTTTCAACCATTCACATGCTAAAATGTAAAGTGTCCTCTTAAATGCAGAGTCATTTATAAAATCAGTACTGTAACTTGGAGACAATTGAAACTGATCTCTTCCATGTAACACCAAAAGCATGTAAAAGTGTGAATACATTTCTCAGCAAGAGGTAGTGAAAAACAGGGCTGATTTCGTCCTCCTATCAGTTCTGAAGCATCAGGCCCCGGCATCTGCTCAGAACCTGGCTGCATGCTCTGGATCAGAGTCAGTTATTTGTCACTGATATGGGTGTAAGGCTTGTCACCATTTATCCAGGATGTTTGACACATCCAGCTCACCCAAGAACGCACTGGCAGAAATCAAAGATTATTTGGGGCTGGGTGCAGTGGTTCGCACCTGTAATCCCAGCACTTTGAGAGGCCGAGGCGGACAGATGACCTGAGATGGGAAGTTTGAGACCAGCCTGGCCAACATGGTGAAACCCTGTCTCTACTAAAAATACAAAAGGGGAGCTGAGGCAGGAGAATCGCTTGAACCCAGGAGGCGGAGGTTGCAGTGAGCCAAGATCGTGCCACTGCACTCCAGCCTGGGTGACAGAGCAAGACCCCGTCTCAAACAAAACAAAACAAAAACCAAAAGAAACCACAAAGATTGTTTGGAACAACCCAGAAGAAAGCTAAACACTTGGAAATAATTTTCAACCCGAGAAAAATTCCTGAATATCAAACATTCCAAGTTCTTTTATTATTATTTCACAATGTAGTCAGATAAAGATCTTTTAACGTGTCTCAATTTTACAAACTTTCCATTTTTTAAGTGCAGAGAATGCCTGTTTTTATGTTGTTGGTGGGTATCAAGGGCATGCCCTAAACGCATGCAAAGAAAACAATTGAGAAGTAAAAATTATGGAGCTGAGGAGATCACAGAAAAAATGTTAATTAAATACCTGGTTTTTATTTTTTCTTTACAAACACACAGACTACGACAGTGGTTCTAGCCCCAGGTCCAGAGGTGAGGGAAGGAACTCAGTCAGACAGCTCTACCAGGAAGTTTATCTGCAAATAGGAAAGTTATTTTACTGACATTTACAGATTATCAGAGCACATGTGTTGACTGTATGCTCTGGGTATGCAGAGGGTCTGGGTAGAGCTGTACACGCCTTTTTGCTGAGTCCTCGTTGCTATCTAAGATGTAATATGTGGTCCTGAACATGGTTTGTTCTGTGACTCTAACAAGAAACCAGATTATGAGCTGGACCTTCTGGGCATAAGTCTAGAGCTGTGTTGTCCAGTAAGGTAGCGACTTGCCATATATAGTTATTTATACTTCGTTTTATTTTATTTTATTATTATTATTATTTTTTTGAGACGGAGTCTCGCTCTGTCGCTCAGGCTGGAGTGCAGTGACGCAACATCGGCTCACTGCAAACTCCGCCTTCCGGGTTCACGCCATTCTCCTGCCTCAGCCTCCAGAGTAGCTGGGACTACAGGTGCCCGCCACCATGCCCGGCTAATTTTTTGTATTTTTAGTAGAGATGGGGTTTCACCATGTTAGCCAGGATGGTCTTGATCTCCGGACCTTGTGATCCACCTGCCTCGGCCTTCCAAAGTGCTGAGATTACAAGCATGAACCACTGCGCCCGGCCTATACTTCATTTTAATGCGATGAAAACTTCAGTTTTCAATAGCCACATTTCAACTGGTCCGTAGTCACATATGATTGATTAGTGGCTCAGGTAGAGATTTCCGTCATCACCAGAAGTTCTGCGGACTGTGCTGGGTCCCTGGGACCGGTATTTATGAACCAGCAGCAGGAATATCGCCTGGAAGCTTGGATGAAATGCTATATCTCAGCTGTGTCCAGACCTATTGAGAGAGAATCTGCTTTTTAATGACAATCCCAGGTGATTTATGTACCATTCAAGTGTAAGAAGCACTGTTCTAGACAATCGAGGTGTAAACCAAAAATAAAATTCTAAGCACCCCCCCAACCATCTGAACGGACTTCCTCCTCGGCCAGAACACTCTTAAAATTTAACCTGAAAAACTGGTTCAGGCCATGACAGGAAGTGGGTATCGGATGTGCCTCATTATACCTCTCTGGCAGTAACATCAACGTAGACTTGAAGTCTGATAAGAAACATTTTACAACCTATTCTCTCTGAAGCCTACCACCTGAAGGCTTCCTCTGCAAATAAGAACTTTGGTCTCCACAATTCTTTATCTTAACCCAGACGTTTCCTTTCTATTGATCCCAGGTCTTTAGAGAAACTCACCCAATTGTTAACCAAAAAATGTTTAAATCTATCTATAGACTGGAGCCTCCCCCACCCCCTTGCACCCCACTCCCCACTCCTTGCTTCCAGTTGTCCTCCTTTCTGAACTACACCCATGTATTTCTTAAATGTATTGGATTGAAGTCTCATGCCTCCCTAAAATGTATAAAACCAAGCTGCACCCTTACCACCTCGGGTGCATGTTCTCAAGGCCTCCTGAGGGCTGTGTCATGGGTCATGGTCACTCCTATTTGGCTCAGCATAAATCTCCTCGAATATTCTACAGAGTTTGACTCTTTTCATCCATAGAGGAAGCATACCCTAAGGCTTAGAAGAAGGAAAGAACCGCATCCAGATTGGGCTATAGGTGCAGTTACTTCCTACAGAAATGCGTCTTTCCTATGGCTTCTTAAAACTGAGAAAAATATTAAGTTATGAGAAAAGAAAAGAACTTTTATCTGAGGAACGCAGGTCCTTTTAATTATTGGGCCCAGAGAGGCATTAAAACGAGGCAGCAACTGTCGCAGAATTTTGCACCTTAGTTCAGTTGTAAATGGATTCTTTTCACACAACCAGGAACATTTAGGCACGAAGGCACATTAAAGGGTGAGTAGAGCAGGATTGTATTGGGTGAAGAGAAAAATGGAAAAAACAGCAAAGCGAGATAGAGTCCTGCCAACAGGCCCCCCACCTCACAGATTGAATCCCAGGCCACCACACAGGAACTGAAGAGGCCAGGCTCCTCCCATTGCCCATGGCTCCGCCCCTCCCCCCAGGGTGCATGTGGGCAGGCTCAGACAAGGTCCTGGGCAGGTTCCCTCATCTGCACAAAAGTATCTAATGTAAACGCTTGTGGGGCAGGTCGAAGATTCTCCGGGGATCTCTTTTTATATGCCCAGGCATTTGACTGTCTCACAATCATGCCCTACTCCCTGCTTTGAGCTACGTATTCATTTCTTGAAATGGCTTGCTATTGCCACAGGCAGCTATAAGTTAATCTAATAATGCCACATGGGACACCATAACCCACACCCTAATGCTTCACAGTGTATAGCTAATCAGTGTTATTTCTGTAAACCAATGGGAATTCCTGACCAACAACTTTGTCTTAGCCCACTCCCTGTCTCCCTTTTTGCCTTTAAAAATTCACTTGCAACTACTGCAAATTGGAGTGTATATTCAGGCAACTTAAATCTATGCTTCTGGGTTGCAGTCCTCAAATGTGGCCTGAGTAAGCTCTCTACTTATATTAGTTTTGCCTCGACTTCTCCCTTTTAAGTCAACTCTTACCTCTGGCTACAATTTAACAATCAGTGTCTGTACAACTGTTTGTGTTGACCAATGCCTTCTTTCTTGACCTGCTCATAAAAATAGCTAAACATTTATGAAGCCCTTACTTTGAGCCATGAACTGTTCTAGGTGCTTCATCCATTTTGATTCATTAATCCTCACAAGCAGCTCTACAGGTGGCTTCTATTAACTTTATTTTACAAATGAGGATTCTAAGACATAAAGACTGGAAAGAAGTTAAAGTGACGATGGAAGCAGGACACAGTGTTTTGCACGTGTAATTTCAGCACTTTGGGAGGCTGAGGCAGGAGGATGGCTTGAGGCCAGGAGTTCGAGACAAGCCCGGGCCAAACAGTGAGATTCCATCTCTACAAGAAAAAAAAAAAAAAAGAGTCACAATGGCTGACTCCAACTCAGCAGTGCCTGGGCCATAGAGAAGTGTGAAAGGAAAATATTGAGGCCCCCAAATTACTAAGCTAAGGGAAAAGTCAGGCTGGGAATTGTTCAGGACAAACGTGCCTCCCGTTCTATTCAGTCATCCCTCTGCTCACTGAAATAGATGCATATTGCTTCCTTTGGAAAAGCTTATCAGAAGCTCAAACAATGCAACTGTTTGTCTCTCACCTACCTGTGACCTGGAAGCCCCCTCCCTGCTTTGAGTTGTCCCCACGGTCACGCATGTCCATGTGAAGAGAGTCCACCAACAGGCTTCGTGTGAGCAACAAGGCTGTTTATTTCACCTGGGTGCAGGCGGGCTGAGTCCAAAAAAGGAGTCAGCAAAGGGTGGTGGGATTATCATTAGTTCTTACAGGTTTGGGATAGGCTTACAAAGTACCTTCTCAAGGGTGGGGGGCGGGGCGAGAATATTACAAAGTACCTTCTTAAGGGCAGGGGAGAATATATGTATCAGTTAGGGTGAGGCAGGAACAAATTACAGTGGTGGAATGTCATCAGTTAAGAGTATTTTCACTTCTTTTGTGGATCTTCAGTTGCTTCAGGCCATCTGGATGTATACGTGCAGGTCACAGGGGATATGATGGCTTAGCTTGGGCTCAGAGGTCTGACATTCCTGTCTTCATATAGTAATAAGAAAAACAAAATAAAATAGTGGTGAAGTGTTGGGGCGGTGAAAATTTTGGGGGGTGGTATGGAGAGATAATGGGTGATGTTTCTCAGGGCTGCTTCGAGTGGGATTAAGGGCAATGTGGGAACCCAGAGTGGGAGAGATTAAACTGAAGAAAGATTTTGGGGTAAGGGGTGATATTGTGGGGTTGTTAGAAGGAGCATTTGTCATATAAAATTATTGGTGATGGCCTGGGATGCAGTTTTTTTTTTTTTGTTTTTTGTTTGTTTGTTTGTTTGAAATGACAGGCTTTTTATTTCTCAGGAACGGCCGAGATGACCTCCAGAGGTTTCCAACGAAGCCGAAGCCGTAACAATCCACCCTGCAGCTCTGTGACAGGGAGGAGGGCGAATCCAATCCATCATCTTACACCAGACTTCAGCCCTGCGGGAGCTGCTGCCGCCAAAGAAAGCCGGGACCTGGGCAGACTGCATCCCTCCCCCGTGTGGAGAACGTGACAGATGTGAAGGTTGGGCTGACAGACACACGGCCTGCAGCAGCCCAGCCAGTCCCACACAGCATCCAGCCAAGTCATTTAAAAAGGATTCAGGCCACTGCCTTTTTCTCAGGGAGGAGCAGCCAGCATGTGCCCCGCAGCTCACTGGGCCTGTCTAATCACACAGCAGTGGCAAAAGGAGTATCTGCCAGATGCTTCCTATCACTCTATTCTGTCTCCACGTCCACCTGAAGTTCACCCCGTTTCCCCAATGACTTAGAATGGCTTTGTGCTTAGTTTTAATTGTAGTTTGTGCTATTCTGTGAATTAACAATTCAAACAAAATAAGAAAGACATGTTGTGAAACAGCAGAGGAGCCAGAGACTGTCTGCATTCCCCTCCTCATCACACACAAGTCATGCATCTACCAAAAAAAAAAAAAAAAAAAAAGTGGCCTCTGAGGCAGCACAGGTGTGACAGATGAGGAACCTGCAGCTCAGATTCGACAGGCACCTGCCAAGTCCACACTCAGGACTGTGTGACAGCCTCAACAATATGAGGTCCAGACACATTCACTGTGGAAGGCTCTGCCCACGCCAACAAAGCCGTCAGCTCTAGCAAAAGGGACACCACCTTCTTCCTCCACCACTTCTCACCTGGTAAGTCCGGGAATCAGGAAGACAAAAATAAGCCAAAAAAAAAAAGAGAGAGAGAGAGAGGCAGTCACTGTTATCAGCAGTACCCTCTGCACAGGTAGAAGCACCTCTGGTGCCACTTTCGAGACAAAACAAGATACAGCTGAAATATCTAATTGGAAAATATTGATCTTCTCCTTTCCCAAGGCATTGCTAAGGGTCCCACAGGAAGGCTGGTGGCACCAGGGAATAAATCCTGGAAGTGGTGCAACCACTCTGGGACCAGGCAGCTCCAGCCAGAGGCCTCAGTCCATGGCAGCCAGCTGCTCGATGGCACAGCGCACTTTCTTTGCAGTTTCCTCAAATTCTTTCTTCTTATGGTTGGTTTCCTTTGCAATTTTGTTCTTGGCTCTTTCTCTGTCCAGTTTCAAAAATTCACCGAGGGTTAATTCTTCAAACTGCTTCTTGACAGAAAGGAAAGCGCAATCGGATGAATGCTTCTTATGTTCCTCTATGGGGTCGTCATCTGGCTCCCAGCCTTCCAGCTCCTTGAAGCAGAAGAAACACTGGGCCAAGTCTGGCTTGTTCTCAGTGGGGCAGTGGATGAAGCCAGCCTCGGCCATCCGCTCCAGGGTGCAGGCGCAGCCCTCCAAGAAGGGCCAGTTCTTGAATGTAGAGATGCGGTGGTCCTTGAGAAAGGGCTGCCAGGCAGGGGGCAACGTCGGGGAACCCATGCCACTGCCGCCACCTCTGCCAACGGGTCCCACGATTCAAATCTGGGATGCAGTTTTTTATGAATTGAGAAATCAAAAGGAAGACACAAAGTCCGAATAAGAGAAGGAGAAAAACAGGTATTAAAGGACTAAGAATTGGGAGGACCCAGGACATCCAATTAGAGAGTGCCCAAGGGGGTTCAGCATAATTATTTGCTTGGTTAGCGAGTTTTGGGGCTCTATCCTTGAGTTTTTTTATGTTGTCATATACCAGGCCAGATTGATTTAGGTGAAAACAACACTCTTCGTTTAAAAATATACAGAGTTGGCAAGGCGCGGTGGCTCACGCCTATAATCCCAGTACTTTGGGAGGCCGAGGCGGGCGGATCACGAGGTCAAGAGATGGAGACCATCCTGGCTAACATGGTGAAACCCCGTCTCTACTAAAAATACATAAAATTAGCTGGGTGTGGTGGCAGGCGCCTGTAGTCCCAGCTGCTCGGGAGGCTGAGGCAGGAGAATGGCGTGAACCTGGGAGGCAGAGCTTGCAGTGAGCCGAGATCGCGCCACTGTATTCTAGCCTGGGTGACAGAGCGAGACTCTGTTTCAAAAAAAAAAAATATATATATATATATATATTTATATACATATATATATACACACACACACACACACAGAGTCCTCCTTTTTCAGCAGTGTGTTGAGGCCTCAGGGATTTTGGAGGAAATAGAAATGCAAAGCCAGCAATTGTTTGTTAAAGAAAGATTAGAAATGGCTAGGAAGAGTGAGTGAGATTGATAGTGTGGTGGAGATAGCTGGGGAGAGGTAGAGGGTGGCATAAGAACAGAAATGAGAATAAGAATGAGTATAAAAGTGAAGAATAGGACTTCATCAGGGAGAGAGTGTTGGAGTGTGTCCTGTCAGCAAAGATCATCTATCCACTCCAAGAGGGAGTCAAGAGTGGAGGATTGGGGACAGATATTCACAATGGAAAGGAAATGAGAGGTTTTAAGAGGGAGGCTAACAGCTTGTAACCTACATGGAAGAGGTTATGAAATGACGACAGAATAGAATGGGCCTGTGAGGATGTAAGCAGATTTTTCCCTTGGTCCAAGAACAATTTGCCTTGTGTGGGAAGAGATTGATAGGTGGAAACTCCAGTAGGAGAGTAAATAGCAGTGACCAATGAGAAGAAGAAAAACTGTCATGAGGGACAGAAGTTGGAACACTAGCTGCTTCTTTAGCTACCTTATCAGCATAAGTGTTGCCCTGAGCGATGGGATCTGATGCCTTTTGATGGCCCTTGCAGTGAATGACTCCAGCTTCCTTTGGAAGTAAAGCGATTTTAAGAAGAGTTTTTATTAAAGAGGCATAAATGATGGAGGACCCTAGCATAGTAAGGAAATTTATTTCTGCCCATATAACAGCATGGTGGTGCAGGATATGGAAGGCATATTTAGAGTTAGTATAAATATTGATGCATAGTCCTTTTGCAAGAGTGAGGGCCCGAGTTAAGGCAATGAGTTTGGCTTGCTGAGAGGTAGTGGAGGGGGCAGAGCAGTAGCCTCAATGATAGATGTGGAAGATACTATAGCATAGCGTGCCTTTGCTGGTGAGTGGCGATTAGGCCTGGTGGAACTGCCATCAATAAACCAAGTGTGATCAGGGTGAGGAACAGGAAAGAAGGAAATATGGGGAAATGGAGGATGATGAATCAGAGAGATACAGTCATGGGGGTCAGGTGTGGTATCCGGAATAATGTGGGAGGCCAGATTGAAGTCTGGGCCAGGAACAATGGTAATTGTGGGAGACTCAGCAAAGACTGAGTATAGCTGAAGGAGCTGGGGGGGCAGAAAGTATATGCGTCAAGTGTGAGGAGGAAAATAGATTTTGAAAGTTATGGGAACTGTAGAGAGTAAGTGGAGCATAGCTTGTGATTTTGAGGGCCTCTGGAAGTATTAAGGCAGCGGCAGCCACCGCACACAGACATGAGGGCTAGGCTAAAACAGTAAGGTCAAGTTGTTTTGACAGAAAGGCTACAGCACGCAGTCCCGGCTCTTGTGTAAGAATTCTGACCGCACAGCCCTGTACTTTGGCTGTGTGTAATGAAAAGGGTTGGGATGAGTTAGGGAGAGCTAGTGCGGGAGCAGCTTTTAGGGCTATGTTTTAAGGAATGGAAAGGGGAGTGAGGAAAGGATTTAGGATTTATGGGGTCAGCTAGGTTTACCTAGAACAGAATGGGTTGTGGAGGGAGGTATTAAGGATAGGAGAGTATATGGGTGTGGCACTGTGGGGTGGATAGGCCAGACAATTTTGTTGATAAGGCACAGATCCTGAACTAACCTATAAGACTTGTCTGGTTTTTCGACAGGTAAAATGGAATTGTAAGGAGAGTGTATAGGCTTTAAAAGGCCATGCTGTAACAGGTGAGTGATAACAGGCTTTAATCCTTTTAAAGTGTGCTATAGGATGGGATATTGACATTGAGTGGGGTAAGGGTGACTAGGTTTTAATGGGATGGTAAGGGATGCATGATCAGTCACTAAGGAGGGAGTAGAGGTGTCCTATACTTGTGGATTAAGGTGGGGAGATACAAGGAGAGGATGTGAAGGAGGCTTTGAACTGGGGGAAAAGGTGGCAATGAGGTGTGGCTGTAGCCCAGGAATAATCAGGGAAGCAGATAATTTGGTTAAAATGTCTCAGCCTAATAAGGGAACTGGGCAGGTGGGGATAACTAAAAAAGAGTGCATAAAAGAATGTTGTTCAAGTTGGCACCAGAGTTGGGGAGTTTTAAGGGGTTTTGAAGCTTGGCCATCAATACTCACAACAGTTATGGAGGCAAGGGAAACAGGCCCTTGAAAAGAAGGTAATGTGGAATGGGTAGCCTCCATAATGATTAAGAAGGGCATGGACTTACCCTCCACTGTAAGAGTTACCCAAAGTGTCTGTGATGGTCCAAGAAGCTTCCGAGGCAATGGGGCAGCATCAGTCTTCAGCTGCTAAGTCGAGAAGATCTGCGAAGGAGTCAGTCAGAGAGCCCTAGGCCAGAGCTCCAGGGGCTCTGGGAGTGGCCGCCGGGTTGGACAGTCTGATTTCCAGTGGGGTCCCACACAGATGGGACATGGCTTAGGAGGAATCCCAGGCTGCAGGCATTCCTTGGCCTAGTGACCAGATTTCCAGCACTTGAAGCAATATCCTTGGGGAGGTGGTCCTGGAGGAATGCCTGGCCTCTGCGGTTCAGACATTTTGAGGTTCTTGTGTGCTGGAGATGTGACTGGGGTTTCTCTCACAGTGGAGGCAAGTTAATTGCAGCTCAGAAATATGTTGCTACTTGACTGCCTCTTCTCTATTATTGTACACCTTGAAGGCGAGCTTAATTAGGTCCTGTTGTGGGGCCAGAATCTAATTTTTGGCACTTTTTCTAATGTTGGGAGCGGATTGGATAATAAAATGCATATTGAGAATAAGATGGCCTTCCTCTGGGGTCTAGGACAGTAAAGTGTCTAAGGGTTGTTGCCAAATGGGCCATGAACTGGGCTGGGTTTTTATATTTGATGAAAAACAGCCTAAATGCTAACTGATTTGGGAGAAGTCAGATAAAGAAAAAAGGAGCGTTAACCTTGACTATGCCTTTAGCTCCAGCCACCTCTTTAAGAGGAAATTGTTGGGCAGGTGGGGGAGGGCTAGTCGCAGAACGAAACTGTAAGCCAGACCAGGTGTTAGGAGGGGAGGTGATAGAAGGATTACAGGGTGGGGGAGCAAAGGCTGAGGAAGAATTGGGACCTGGCTTGGCCTGGCAAGGAGCAGCCTGGGGAGAAGGGGAGAGGTCAGATGATTCCGTAGAAAAGAAGGATTCAAAGGACTCAGAGCTTGGGGTGGAAACTGAAGGAACAGACAGGAAAGAAGAAAGATTTGGGACGAGTTGCACTGGGAGCAGAGACTAGGGAGGGACCGATGTGTAAAAGAATGCCTAGACGTCAGATACCTCAGACCATTTGCCCATTTTTCAACAAACATTATCTAGATCTTGCAGGATAGACAAATCGAAAGTGCCATTCTCTGGCCACTTAGAACTACTGTCGAGTTTGTATTGGGGCCAAGCGGTATTGCAGAAGAAAATAAGGCGTTTAAGTTCTAGGTCAGGTGTGAGTTGAGATTTTAAGTTCTTGAGAATACAGGCTAAGGGAGAAGAAGGGGGAATGGTGGGCGGTAGGTTGCCCATAGTGAAGGAGGTAAGTTTAAAGAGAAAGGTAGAGACACGGAGAAGAGGGTGGGTGAGCAGCCCTGGGCTGCAATGTGGGTGAGCAGCCAAAGCAGGCATCCCCGCAATTGACTTGCCACCAAGGGAATGTGGGTGAATGATGGAGGCAGACGTCCCCACGGTGATCAGACATCAATGAAATGTGGGTGAATAATCAGGCAGACATCCCCGCAGTGATTAAACACCAAAGGAAGACTGTCTTCCTGAGTCCGTGACCAGCGCCGGAGCTTTGGGTCCATGGATAAAATGTGTCTCCTTTGTCTCTACTAGAGAGGAAAAAGAACTGGAATTGGAAAGGCAGGGAGATTGAAGGGTAGCGAGAGAGGCTGGAGAAGAGTGAAAAGACCGCTTACCTGATTTGAAATTGGTGAGATGTTCCTTGGGCTGGTTGGTCTGAGGACCCAAGGTCATAGGTGGATCTCCTCACGGAGTGAGGGCGACGACAGGAGATGACAGGGGACTGGTCTCCCTAAGTGTCATGCGCGTCCGTGTGAAGAGACTACCAAACAGGCTTTGTGTGAGCAATAAAGCTTTTTAATCACCTGGGTGAAGGCGGGCTGAGTCCAAAAAGAGTCAGAGAAGGGAGATAGGGATGGGGCCGTTTTATAGGATTTGGGTAGGTAAAGGAAAATTACAGTCAAAGGGGGGTTGTTCGCTGGTGGGCAGGGGTGGGGGTCACAAGGTGCTCAGTGGGGGAGCTTTTTGAGCCAGGATGATCCAGGAAAAGGAATTTCACAAGATAATGCCATCACTTAAGGCAAGGACTAGCCATTTTCACTTCTTTTGTGGTGGAATGTCATCAGTTAAGGCAGGGGCAGGGCATTTTTCACTTCTTTTGTGATTCTTCAGTTACTTCGGCCATCTGGGCGTATAAGTGCAAGTCACAGGCGGTGCAAGTCACAGGGGATGCGATGGCTTGGCTTGGGCTCAGAGGCCTGACACTAAGGAGTCCTCCTGTCCCGGGTCTTCAGCACCAAATGTCACGTGCGTCCGTGTGAAGAGAGTCCACCAACAGGCTTTGTGTGAGTAACAAGGCTGTTTATTTCACCTGGATGCAGGCGGGCTGAGCCCGAAAAAGGAGTCAGCAAAGGGTGGTGGGATTATTATTAGTTCTTATAGGTTTGGGATAGGCTTACAAAGTACCTTCTCAAGGGCGGGGGGAGAATATTACAAAGTACCTTCTTAAGGGCAGGGGAGAACATATGTATCAGTTAGGTTGGGGCAGGAACAAATCACAATGGTGGAATGTCATCAGTTAAGGCTATTTTCACTTCTTTTGTGGATATTCAGTTGCTTCAGGCCATCTGGATGTATACATGCAGATCACAGGGGATATGATGGCTTAGCTTGGGCTCAGAGGCCTGACACCCACCTTTTCGGACAAACCAATGTACTTATTACATATATTGATTTGATGTCTCATGTCTCCCTAAATGTGTAAAACCAAGCTGTGCCCCGACCACCTTGGGCACATGTCATCAGGACCTCCTGAGGCTGTGTCACAGTGTGTGTCCTTAGCTTTGGCAAATAAACCTCCTAAAAGGAGAGAGACTTGTCTCATCATTTTTCTTGACTGACGGAAGCCACGCAAGACCATCGCTGCAGGCTGCTGGAAGACTATGTTCCTGGAAGACTCCTGGAAGACTATGGCTTTGGGGGCTTCTCACCAGGTGCAAAAAAAAAAGCACATTCACGTTTTACAGTGTGTTAAGGATCTCTCCTGTGTCGTGTGCTCCTCCTGGTTCCACCTGACTCCCTAAGAGGCTCCACGGGTTGAATTTGCCGGCCTATTTCGAGGGATGGCCTTGCAGAGCTCTTCGTTTCCTTCCTATTTGTCTCCTTTAACTCAGCCTGTTGCTCAACTCTTTCCCCAAATCCCCAGGAAGAACCCAAGGAAGAGAAGAAAAAGAGCTGCCAGTTAAAGTCACGCCAAATTCCCAAGGCAACCTGTCCCGCCACCCGCCCCCCCACTCCCGCCGCCCCCTGTTCCCCACCCGGAAGGCAGTCCTGCCCAGCCCCACAGCAGGAGAATCAGCTGTTTCCTGCCCAACCTCAGTGGCTCAGGCTGAGTCATCCTTTTCCCTGCCTGCGCCAAGGCGTGGCTCCTCCAATCCCTTACAAAATGCTTCCACCCCAAAATGCTCAGCCAGCCTGTTAAGGGCTGGAGAGCCAACTCATTCAGTGTCTCCTTTGAATTTCATGAATTAAAAATGACTGCACTTATCCCAAAGTGCCACTGACAGATCTGAGATGAACCCTGTTGGCCTTTGGCAGAAACCAAACTGCCCACATGCATTAAGTCCAGCAGGAGGGCTGGGGGTTGGCCAGGGCCTGGCCTCTCCGATGACTAAAGAGACATGTGAGCAAAGTCAGCTGTGGTCAGCATGAGTCTTTTTTTGAGATGGGATCTCACTTTGTCGCCCAGGCTGGAGTACAAAGGCGCAACTAGGGCTCATTGCAACCTCCATCTCCTGGGCTCAAACAGTCCTCCCATCTCAGTCTCCCAAGTAGCTGGGACTACAGGCATGTGCCACCATGCTCAGCTAATTTTTTTTTTTTTTTTTTTTTTTTGTAGAGATGGCGTTTTGCCACGTTGGCCAGGCTGGTCTCAAACTCCTGGCCTCAAGTGATCCACCTACTTCAGCCTCCCAAAGTGCTTGGATTACAGACTTGAGCTGCCACACCCAGCCAGCATCAGTCTTGCTTGTTTATTCAAAATGTAGGTATGGGGTGTCTTGTTATGAACCCAGAAGGATCTGAGAGAGGACTCACTCAATTTATTTATTTATTTATTTATTTATTTTTTTATTTATTTTTTTTTTTTTTGAGACGGAGTCTCGCTCTGCCGCCCAGGCTGGAGTGCAGTGGCCGGATCTCGGCTCACTGCAAGCTCCGGCTCCCAGGTTCACGCCATTCTCCTGCCTCAGCCTCTCGAGTAGCTGGGACTACAGGCGCCCGCCACCGCGCCCGGCTAGTTTTTTGTATTTTTTAGTAGAGACGGGGTTTCACCGTGTTAGCCAGGATGGTCTCGATCTCCTGACCTCGTGATCCGCCCGTCTCGGCCTCCCAAAGTGCTGGGATTACAGGCTTGAGCCACCGCGCCCGGCCGGACTCACTCAATTTAGAAAGTTTATCTTGCCAAGGTTAAGGACACACCCATGACACAGCCTCAGGGGGTCCTGGTGACATGTGCCCAACGCAGTCGGGAGCATAGCTTGCTTTTATACATTTGATGGAGACATGAGCCATTAATCAATACGTGTAAGATGTGTATGGGTTCCATCCGGAAGGGAGAGACAACTTAAAGATGGAGCAGCTTGCAGGTCATAGATGGATTTAAAAATGTTCCATTTGGCAATTGGTTGAAAAAGTTATTATTAATGGAAAGGAATGTTTGGGTTATAAAAAGGGGTTGTGGACAAAGGTTTTATCATGCAGAAGGAGCCTCTGGGTAGTAGGCTTCAGAGAGAATAGATTATAAATGTTTCTTATCAGACTTAAGGTCTGTGTTGATGTTAACGTTGGTCAGCTTTTCCTGAATTCCAAAGAGAGGAGGGGATCATGAGGCATGTCCAATGCCCTCTTCCATCATGGCCTGAACTAGCTTTTGTCAGGTTAACTTTCAAATGTCGTTGGCTGAAAGGAGGGGTCCATTCAGATGGTTGGTGGGCCTTAGAATTTTATTTTTGGTTTGCACTGTGACACATTGCTCAGAACCAACATGGCACACCACCAAGAACACCTTCTGCCCCTCCTCTCCAGCACTCCGCTTGGCTGGTTTTAAGGTGCTAAATTCTGGAAAGGTAGAGATTGTGTCTGTGTACCCCCATAGGTGACCAGCAGAGAGCCCTGCATGCAGTAGGTGCTCAATTGATGCTTATTAAGAGAAGAGATACAAATGAATGGGGATTCTAATGATTCCTATTACAACTCAATAGCTAACAAGAGCTTCATAATACTTGGTAGCTCTTTATACTCCTTCTCCAGTAAACTTAATTTCAGATCATCAGTGCTTATGCAAGTCCTGTTTGATAACTGGGAAGGCTGAAGTTGATGAGGTAATGAGTTGGCTTCCACTCAATATGACAGAATAAAATTCAGTCTTCCTTGTTGGCACCTTAAAGCTTTATTGTTTAGGAGGAGCAGAGATATAAGAGGAAAATGAATGTCATAACCGGTCACTTGGGCTGGCTGATTCAAGCTTATCTGAAGGTGATGTGAGACAAGAAAATTGCGTTTGTTTCTGTGGCTGCAGAATTTTTTCAGGGGCAGATGCACAGCCAAGGTGCAGGGCCTCTGGGGTCCTTAGGGACGGCTGTGTTTTTCATGAGAAGCCTGGAAAGGAAGAAGGACTGGGAAGTGGGGGTGAAATGAACAAATGAAAGTAGGAAGCCACCCTGTGATGGGCACGTGCCGGGGCTGGCCTCCATGCCTTCCTCTCTGTCGGGAGGCACAGACGTCCCGGAGCCCCAGACAAGAGCACTTATCTTAAATATTTCCCAATATCTTCACACTCATGGAAACAGAGGAAATGTTTCAAGGAGGAGACGGTGACATCATGCTCACTTTTGCGTGTAGCTCCAAGTTGTGCTGCGCCCTTTATTGTCAGTGTGCAAACTCCCACGCTTAATTTTTCCCTTCAAGCCAGGGAGGTGGAGTAAATGGAATCCTCTAAGTCCAGATAGCACTCTGATTCTCTCTCTCTCTCTCTCTCTCTCTTGCTGTTTGTTTGTTTGTTTGTTTGTTTGTTTTTTTGAGATGGCGTCTCGCTCTGTCCCCCAGGCTGGAGTGCAGTGGCACAACCTCCACCTCCCGAGTTCAAGAGATTCTCCTGCCTCAGCCTCCCGAGTAGCTGGGATTACAGGTGCCCACCACCACGCCCAGCTAATTTTGAATTTTTAGTAGAGATGGGGTTTCTACTGGACTGATTGTCTCTTTTTTTTTTTTTTAAGACACAGAAACTCACTCTGCCACCTGAGCTGGAGTGCAGTGACACAATCATAGCTCACTGCAGCCTCAAACTCTTGGGCTCAAACTCCATAGCTCACTACCTCAGCCTCCCAAGTAGCTGGGACTACAGGAACGCACTACCATACCCAGCTAATTTTTGTATTTTTTTTTTTTGGTAGAGAAGGGGTCTCTCTTTATTGCCCAGGCTGGTCTTGAACTCCTGGTCATCCTCTTGCCTTGGCCTCCCAAAATGCTAAGATTATAGGCGTGAGCCACCATGCCAAGCTAGGACTCTGATTCTTAAATGGCTACATTAGTGAATCACTATTTTTGGAGAGTCATTGGTTAGCAGGTCATTATGCACAAATTTTGCAAAAACTCACCTGGAGAAAACCACTCACACTGTGGCCTTAAGCATTGGTGTCATCAGCACATAGCCCAGAGGGACCAGCTGTGAGTAAAGCCCATGACGAGGGAACTTTCCATCTCAGGGGGAAGTTAGGGCTTTGCATGATGGCCTATGGATGACCCACAACTTTTATCTTCATTAATTAAAAGCAGTAAGAGTTTAAATTATGATAGTAGTAATAGTAATTATACATAGCCTTTTATTTTTTCAAAGCCCTGAGATATTGCAGCATTCCCCTCCTTTAGCCCCAGGAATAATCTATTCCTTCCTCTGTGTCCTTATTTAGAGCTTATCTCTAGGTGGCATGAAAGAGACCCAGCACACTAAACTAGAAGTCCTGAGTTTGAATCCTGATCAATCACTTATTAGTTAGAGGGCCTAAAATATTCACTCAAAATATTTTATTCTCTGAACCTTGGTTTACTAATCCGTAAACTAAAGATAATCATAAAATGTATCTCAAAGAATCATTGTGAGGGTTATATGAGGTATCAACTAAGAAGTCAGGCTTTACCATATCCTAATGGATCAATCAACATGTCTCAACTGGAACTGGCTTCATGCCGGTGATGGGACAGGACTTAGTCATCTTTGTATCCCTGGCACCCAGCAAGTGCCCAGCCCATAATAGGTGTTGAATAAATGTTATTGAATCAATGAATGAATGAGCCTTGTAACTCATGACACTACTAGGGCAACTAGTCTGGGCAATGTTGTCAAGAGCTCTGCTGAGCAGGTGAGGGCTGAACTGCCAGGGGGTTGGAGTAGCCGATTAGCACAGCAAGCTAAAATGAAAGTGAGAATCTTGGCCAGGTGCAGTGGTTCACCCACAGCCTCGAACTCTCGGGCTCAAGTGATCCTCCCACCTCAGTCTCCCAAGTAGCTGGAACTATAGGAATGTACCACCAATACCTGGCTAATTTTTGTATTGTTTATAGAGATGGGGTCTTCTTATGTTGCTGATCTTGAACTTCTGGTGATCCTCCTGCCTTGGCCTCCCAAAGTGTTGGGATTACAGGCGTGAGCCACTGTGCCAGGCTAGAACTCTGATTCTTTTTTTTTTTTGAGACGGAGTTTCACTCTTGTTGCAATGGCACGATCTCGGCTCACTGCAGCCTCCACCTCCCAGGTTCAAGCTATTCTCCTGCCTCAGCCTCCCAAGTACCTGAGATTACAGGCATGCGCCACCATGCCCAACTAGTTTTGTATTTTTAGTAGAGACGGGGTTTCTCCATGTTGGTCAGGCTGGTCTTGAACTCCTGGCCTCAGGTGATCCACTTGCCTCGGTCTCCCGAAGTGCTGAAATTACAGGTGTGAGCCACTGCGCCCAGCCAGAACTCTGATTCTTAAATGGCCTCATTAAAGAACCAGCATTTTTGAGAGGCATTGCATTCATGGGGTCATTGTGCACTCATGCTTTAGGACATTAAGCTGGGCACGGTGGTTCATGCCTAGAAATCCCAGCCTTTTGAGAGGCCAAGACAGGAGGA
This sequence comes from Macaca nemestrina, assembly GCF_043159975.1. Classification (NCBI taxonomy): domain Eukaryota; kingdom Metazoa; phylum Chordata; class Mammalia; order Primates; family Cercopithecidae; genus Macaca; species Macaca nemestrina. The sequence continues at coordinate 111,860,304 of NC_092133.1, read as the reverse complement.
TGGCTTGAGGCCAGAGGTTTTAGACCAGCCCGGGCAACATAGTGAGACCTCATCTCTACTAAACATAAAAATAAATAAATAAATTAGCTGGGTGTAGTGGTGACAGGGCTTGGCAGTTCCGTGCTTCAGGACATCATCTGGTCAAAAATATTTCCTTTGGCCGGGTGCAGTGGCTCATGCCTGTGATCCCAGGACCTTGAGAGTGTGAGACAAGAAGACTCCCTGAGGCCAGGAGTTCAAGACCAGACTGGGCAGCATAGCAAGACTCTGCCTCTACCCAAAAAATTTAAAAATTAGCCAGGTGTGGTGACAAGCACCTGTAGTCCCAGCTACTCAGGAGGCTGAGATGGGAGGGTCACTTGAGCCCAGGGGGTTGAGGTTGCAGTGAGCTGTGATTGTGCCAGTGCACTCCAGCCTGGGTCATAGAGCAAGACCTTGTCAAATAAATAAATAAACCAAATAAAGCGAGAGCCCACCCTTTATTCACTTACCACAATAGTGTAAGCAAGATGCTAAGTGGAAGAAAACACCAGCGCCCCTGGTTCCATCTCCCACTGTGGAACAGCATAGAGTATTGGCTGGTGCACTGTGTCAGTGCGGAGACAGCACACAGGTGAGGCGTCTCGCTGCTGAGGGAGCCCAGAGCAAAGGGCTCCTGCAGTTTTATGGTCCTGGGGGACTAGGGTGGAGACAGGGAATCAGGGACAAAGACTCTGAGTGGAAAAATACTGAATACCGTCAGGGTAGACAAGAAGTTTCTTCATGGTTTTCCTCTCTCCCCTGATAAGAGGTCTTGGCCTGAGGAAGGGGCACCTGGGCTAAGAATGACAGCTATGTGTAGGAGCATGGCTGGCCAGCGGGGCCTGAGCCCTCGACTGCAGCTCCCTTTGCAGACTGCAATGCCCTGGCTGTGCACCACACCTGGTGTGGGGAGGACAGCTTTTCCCAGGGAGGCCTGCCAGGTAAAGCCTAGGTAACTGCCTAGGGTTGGGCCAGAAAAAAAACCCACACATAGGTATTTGACCAGGAGCCAGACTCCTCCAGGATGCTACGTCTGACAGATAAAGTAGCCAGAGACGGACTTACTTACTTACTTACTTAATTAATTTATTTATTTAGGAGGGGACAGGGTCTTGCTCTGTTGCCCAGACCAGAGTACAGTAGCATAATCATTGTTTACTACAACCTTGAACTCCTGGGCTCGAGCAATCCTCCCATCTCAGCCTCCTGAGCAGCTGGGACCACAGGCACATGCCACCTAGCCCAGCTAATAAAAAAAACTTTTTGTACAGACGGGGGCTCTCTATGTTGCCCAGGCTGGTCTTGAACTCCTGACCACAAGGGATTTTCCCTGCCTCAGCCTCCCAAACTGTTGGGATTACAGGTGTAAGCCACCGTAGCCTCCCACAGTAGGCCAGTCAGAGACTTTAAATGACTTGTCTAAGTTTCTTCATTTTGGTGGCTGCAGAGCTGGGACCAGAATAAAGCTTTTTGGGCTCTACCCTGGTTATATCACATTGGGCCATAAGTGGCTACATGAACAGTTGTAGCCTCACATATGACAGGAAGTCGCTCTTCTGCTTTAAGAGGTTGTCCAACCCTGGCCAGCCAGAGTGAACTGTCAATTTCCGAAGCCTGTTGTGGGAGGCAGACTTTCAATCCCATGACCTGGACGTGCCTACCTGATGTAGGGCCCACAGAAATTGTGGGATAATAAATGGGTGTTGTTTTAAGCCACTGACTTGGCAGTCATTTGCCATGGTAGCAACAGAAAAACAAATATGCATGTCCAAAAGCGCAGCGTAAGCTCCATCCTGCCCTTTCCTCCTCACCATCCTGTCACGACCACTCTCAGACCTGGCCACCATTCCCACCATCAATTGTCCCTTTTGGGTCCTCTGTGAAAACTGTTCTTTTAATGCCCAGTCCAGACATTCCTCAGTGCAGCTCCAAGTTCATATTAAGCTGCCAGATTAGGAAGGCATTGGGCCCATTCTCTGACGTCAGGATGCCTGATGATGGCATCCCATCCCTTCTGTCTGTGAGATACCCTGTGGAAAACTCTCAGATCAAGGAACTAGTGTTGCCAAGGTAAGATACAGGATGCCCAGTTAAATATGAATTTCAGGCTGAGTGCAGTGGCTCACGTCTGTAATTCCAGCACTTTGGGAGGCCAAGGCGGGAGGATCGCCTGAGGTCAGGAGTTTGAGACCAGCCTGGCCAACACAGTGAAACCCCATCTCTACTAAAAATACAAAAATTAGTTGGACATGGTGGTAGGTGCCCATAATCCCAGCTACTCCAGAGGCTGAGGCAGGAGAATCGCTTGAACCCAGAAGGCGGAGGTTGCAGTGAGCCAAGATCATGCCATGGCACTCCAGCCTGGGCAACAGAGTGAGACTGTCTCAAAAAAATAAATATATAAAAAAGCAATGGAGAAACAAATGATTTATTAGTGTGTCCCAAATATTGCAGGGGACATACTTACACTAAAAATGTTTCATTTTTTTCAAGACTGATAATCCTAAAGGGAGCAGATATTAAAACTAGAGTATTCTAGAGCAAGTAAAACTTACCAGGAAAGTAGTAAGTCATGACCTAAATTTGATCTAGCCTCCCCTTTCTGGGATAAGTGCCCTTTTGTTCCTGCCACCACCAAATCTGATATCAGAAAAGGATCTTCGGTCAGATGCTTACACTTCAGTGGGGATTTTTTTGTCAGCAGCGAGTGCCTGCATCTTTAAACCTGTATTCTTTTTTCCTTATTTTTATAGTCTTAGGGCCTACAAGTGCAGGTTTCTTACATGCATCTATTATGCCGTGGTAAAGCCAGGGCTTTCAGGGTGCCTATTACCCAAATAGATTGCACCCAATAGGTAATTTTCAGCCCTCACCTCCTCCCACTCTCCCATGTTTTATAGTCTCCAGTGTCTATTATTCCACGCTGTGTGTCCACGTGCACCCATTGATTCAACCTATAGTCTTTCTTTCTTTTTTTTTTTTTTTTGAGATGGAGTCTTGCTCTGTCGCCCAGGCTGGAGTGCAGTGGCATGATTTCGGCTCTCTGCAACCTCCGCCTCCTGAGTTCAAGCTATGCTCCTGCCTCAGTCTCCCAAGTAGCTGGGATTACAAGTGCCTGCCACCATGCCCGGCTAATTTTTGTATTTTTGTGAGACTGAGTTGAACTATGTTGGCCAGGCTGGTCTCCTGACCTCAAGTGATTCCCCTCACCTCGGCCTCTCAAAGTGCTGGGATTGCAGGTGTGAGCTACCACACCTAGCCTCCTTTTATTTTTTTTTAGTTTAGGGGATAGAAGTGCAGATTTCTTACAAGCATATATTGCATAGTGGTGAAGTCTGGGCTTTTGGTGAACCCATTACTTGAATTGTGAACATTGTACCCAATAGGCAAATTTTCAACCCTCACCCTTTCCCACCTTCCCACCCTTTGGAGTCTCCAGTGTCTAATATTCCACCTGTATGTCCACAGGTACCCAGTGCTTAGCGCCCACTTTTAAGTGAGAATGTGCACTATTTGACTTTCTATTTCTGAGTGATTTCACTTAGGATAATGGCCTCCAGTTCCATTCACGGTGCTGTAAATGTCATGAGTTCGTTCCTTTTTATGTCTGAGTAGTATTCCATAGTGTATACATGCCACAGTTTCTTTATCCTGTGTTGACGGACACTTAGGTTGACGTCATATTTTTGCTACTGTGAATAGTGCTGCCATAAACATGTGAGTGTGGGCGGGTAGATTCTTTTTGATACAATGATTTATTTACTTTTGAGTAGATACCCAGTAGTGGGATTGTTGAAGCAATGGTAAATACTTTTTGAATCTTAGTATTGTTATGTTTAATATCACTTGATCCTGTCAGTTTCATTCTGGAGAGGATGAACCTCACAGAACTGACATGGTCTGGTACTCCCATGCTTCAGGACATTGTCTGCTCAAGAATGTCCCCTTTGGTTAGGTGCGGTGGCTCATGCTGGTAATCCTAGCACTTTGAGAGGCCGACGTGGGAAGATCGCTTGAGGCCAGGAGTTTGAGGCCAGCCTGGGCAAAGTAGGGAGACCTTGTTTCTATAGAAAACTTAAAAAATAAATTAGCTGATTGTGGTGGTACCTGCCTGTAGTTCCACCTACTCAGGAGGCTGAGGTGGGAGGATCACTTGACTCTGGGAGGTTTTTTTTTTTTTTTTTTGAGACAGAGTCTTGCCCTGTCGTCCAGGCTGGAGTGCAGTGGCATAATCTTGGTTCACTGCAACCTCTGCCTCCCAGGTTCAAGTGATCCTCCTGCCTCAGCCCCCCTAGTAGCTGGGATTGCAGGCATGTGCCACCATGCCCGGCTAATTTTTGTGTTTTTGGTAGAGACGGGGTTTCACCACATTGGCCAGGCTGGTCTCGAACTCCTGACCTCAGGTGATCCACCCGCCTCAGCCTCCCAAAGTGCTGGGATTACAGGCATGAGCCATTGCGCCCTCCCGTTAACTCTGGGAGGTTGAGGTTGCAGTGTGAGTTGTGCTCACACCATTGCACTCCAGCCTGGGCAACAGAGCAAGACCCTGTCTCAAAAAAAAAAAAAAATGTTCCCTTGGGGCCTCAGATAAATTCCACCCACCCACCTCCCCACCCCCTGCCGAGGAGCTGCCTCTCTGGCCTCTGTCTGAGGCTCCCTTTTCAGCAGGTGGGGTGCTCACCCCTGAATAGGATACCAGGAGACAAGTTTTGTCCAGCACCTCTGATACAGCGCTCTCTTGTGTGTTTGGTGACAAGTGAATCAGGTTTCCATTTAAAACACTAATGCCAAAAGGGAGAGAGAGAAAAAAAATAACAGGCCCGGATGACTTTGGAGGATGATTCTTTGTCTTGATTCTGAAGGCCAGAATGGAAAGTTGGCAACTCATCCTGAAAGACGAGAGTGCTACAGGCAGCTGCGTAGCTAAGAGATAAAAACTACCAACGGGAGCAGCTCATCTAACCTGAACCGTAGTGGAGAAGGGACGGACAGGCGAGTGCTCCATTTGAATCTAGGTCTCAGCCTCCCAGGGTGGGATCGTGTTGCCCAATCGTGACGTCACTCAAATCATTCCCACGCCTGTGGCCCATTTTTGAAATTACTTCACAATGGACGCAGAAGCCAAATTTGAAATAAATGACTCCATGACTCAGACTGTTAATCTCTGTTTTGACAACCAACAAGAAGTCATTGGGAACTTTAACTTATATTTGGTAGGGAACATCACAACTTCATGCAAAGGTCTCTTTAACTTATCCTCCCACCCCAAGAAAGTGTCAATTGTGTACAGGCAAGAAAGCAGATTCCCTTGTGTTTGGTGACAATAGCCAGGCTTCCTCTTCAGCAGAAAGCCTTGAGGAAGAAGTTAAGAATGCAGCCTTTGGAGTCAAGCCTGTGCTTGCACATGAATCTATACCCCACTGTCCTCCTCTGTAGGTGGCAATAATAATATCACTCACTTCCTAGGATTGTTGTGATGATGCAATGAGATCAAAAGTTTTAGTAAGATATCCTGTAGCCACACAACAAATGCAGGCAATTTTGATGTATGCTTGTATTTGTAAACACAGAGTGTCAGAGCGAAACAAAACCAAAAAAAAAAAAACAAAAATGAAGAGAAGTCCGGCCGGGCGCAGTGGCTCATGCCTGTAATCCCAACACTCTGGGAGGCCGAGGCGGCCGGATCACGAGGTCAGGAGATCGAGACCATCCTGGCTAACACAGTGAAACCCCGTCTCTACTAAAAAATACAAAAAATTAGCTAGCCGTGGTGGCAGGCGCCTGTAGTCCCAGCTACTTGGGAAGCTGAGGCAGGAGAATGGCGTAAACCCGGGAGGCGGAGGTTGCAGTGAGCCGAGATCGTACCACTGCACTCCAGCCTGGGCGACAGAGCGAGACTCCGTCTCAAAAAAAAAAAAAAAAAAAAAAAAAAAATGAAGAGAAGTCCTTGGTCCTGCTGGTTATTGTTTTTATTTCTTGTAGGTGAGGTGCTTATTAGCTACCTGTCAACAATAATGCCCTGCACACCTGGGAGATTTGAGGAAGCATGCAGAACCGTCCCACTAAGTCTTTTTTGTTGTTGTTGTTTTTATTTATTTATTTAGAGATGGAGTCTCACTCTGTTGCCCTGGCTAGAGTACAGTAGCATGATCTCAGCTCACTACAACCTCCACCTCCCAGGTTCAGACGATTCTCCTGCCTCAGCCTCCCAAGCAGCTGGGATTACAGCTGTGCGCCACCAAGCCCGACTAATTTTTGTGTTTGTTTGTTTGTTTGTTTGTTTGTTTGTTTTTTAATATTAGAGACGGGGTTTTACCATGTTGGCCAGGTTGGTCTCAAACTCCTGACCTCAAGCGGATCCACTGGCCTCAGCCTCCCAAAGTGCTGGGATTATAGGCATGAGCCACCATGGCCAGCCATTGTTGTTTTTTAGAGACAGAGTTGCTGTGTACCCAGGCTGGACTCAAACTCCTGGGATCAAGTGATCCTCTCCCTCAGCCTCCCAAGTATCTGGGACTACAGGCACACGCCACTGCGCCCAGCTTACCAAGTCACTTAACAGGAGTATTGCTGGCTAGAGACAGCACAGCCTAGCCTCCTCACCGAGGGCTGTGGGATCTGCGTGTAGAAGCATTTTCCTTCTCTGATACAAGTTGCTGTGAGAAGCAAAAATTAAACTCCGACTAACACCAGATGATGACCTTCAAAATGTTCTCTTGAATGACAGAAAGCTTGTGCGACATCCCATCCTTTTCTTCGATTTATTCCTGCTGTTGTTTTTCTGACTCCTTGTCTGATTTCTGAGTTGGCTCCCTCATTCAGCCTTACCTTATCTGAAATGGATCCATGAAGTAAAAACAATTTCTTGTGGTTTTTACCTTGTTTTACCTCTAACTAGAAGTAAAATCACTCATGTTTACCATCTGCCTACAACCTGCTGGGGGTTCTGAATTCAACACAGGAATCTGAATTTTCACAAAAGCTTTTCAAAGTTTCAGAAGCTCTTTTGACTCTTATTTCGAATGCATCCTGGAAGCTGTGTTAGTTCACCCACAGGACCTGAAATGGCTTTGCCCAGGAGATATGATTGGCCAACTCTGCTGCTTCCCCTCTCATTTCTCTTATTTACTCTCCTGTCTCTCTCTCTCTCTTTTTTTTTTCCTTTTTTTTTTTTTTGAGGCAGGGTCTCATTTGGTCGCCCAGGCTGGAGTGCAGTGGTGAAGGTTCACTGCAGCCTCGATCTCCCTGACTCAAGAGATCCTCCCATCTCAATCCCGCAAGTGGCTGGGACTATGGGTATGCGCCACCATGCCTGGCTACTTTTTATATTTCTTGTAGAGAAGGGGTTTCACCATGTTGGCCAGGTTGGTCTCGAACTCCTGGCCTCAAGCAGTCCTTCCGCCTTGGCCTCCCAAAGTGCTGGGAAGGTATAGGCATGAGCCACTGCTCATGGCCTTATGGGATGTTTTATGTTCTTTTGTGATCTTTCTCTCCTTTTAAAATCCTAACATTTTTGTACAATTATGTTCATAGCAACATTATTCACAATAGATAAAATGTGGAAGCAACCCAAGTGTCCATCCATGGATGAATGGCTAAGCAAAATGTGATATATCCATGCAATGAAATATTACTCAGCCTTGAAAAGGAAGGCAATTCTGTCACATGCTACTACATGAATGAAGTTTGAGGACATTATGCTAAGTGAAATAAGCCAGTCACAAAAAAACAAATGCCATATGATTCCATTTGTATGAGGGACTCTCATCATTCTCTCACTTCTGTAATCCCTGCAGGACACTGGTGGCTCTGGAGTGGACTCCTAGTGTATTTGCTGGCCAACATCCCTTCCTTCTTCTATTACAGCATTTCCTTACCAATTCTATTTGGTGGGTGGGGCAAGGGGAAGGGCTGTCACTCACAACACTCCATCTCCAGGCCATAGTGATTGGCCCACGATAGGCATGTGACCGAGCCAGGCAAACTGGAGTGTTCTCCAACTTGTGGAGACATTTGGAGGTCTCCAACGTTACATTTGGATGTTAGGAAGGGTAGAGAGACTCTCTTGTTCTTGGATCTTAAGCTCTAAGATTGCTAATCCTTAGTCATGTTCCTCGGAGGAGGCTTGGCTGCTGCAGCATAAAATGAAACGAGTCCACAGACAGAAGCAAAACTAAGCGATGAAGTTAATGTGTATTAATAAATTTCTGGTTAAAGTGGTTGGATTCAGGTTTCTGCCACTTGCAACTAAAAAAGTCCTGATTAAGATATAACCTCAGCTTATGCCTGTAATCCCAGCACTTTGGGAGGCCGAGTGGGCAGATCATGAGGTCAGGAGTTCGAAACCAGCCTGGCCAATATAGTGAAACCCCATCTCTACTAAAAATACGCATTAACCGGGTGTGGTGGCGCATGCCTGTAATCCCAGCTACTCTGGGAGGCTGAAGCAGGAGAATTATTTGAACCCGGGAGGCAGATGTTGCAGTGAGCCAAAATTGCGCCATTGCACTCCAGCCTGGGCAACAAGAGCAAAACTCCATCTCAAAAAAAAAAAAAAAGATATAACCTCAATTTTAGGAACATCTAGTGCCTTCCATTCATATTTTAACGAGGTGTACTACATTCACTTTATTTAAAAAATCTTTATTTAAAAATAATTATAAATTCTTAGGAAGTTGTAAAGGTAGTATAGAGAAGTCTGTGTAGCCTTCACCCAATTTCCTTCAATAACTACATCTTTTGTAACTACGGTACACTATCAAAAACAGGAAATTAACATTGGGACAATGTGTGTGTGTGTGTGTGTTTGTGTAGTTCTCTGTCATTTTACCACATCAGATTCATGTAACTAGCATTGTAATCAAAACACAGAACTTGGCCGGGCGCGGTGGCTCAAGCCTGTAATCCCAGCACTTTGGGAGGCCGAGATGGGCAGATCACGAGGTCAGGAGATCGAGACCATGCTGGCTAACACGGTGAAACCCCATCTCTACTAAAAAATACAAAAAATTAGCCGGGCGAGGTGGCGGGTGCCTGTAGTCCCAGCTACTCGGGAGGCTGAGGCAGGAGAATGGCGTGAACCCAGGAGGCGGAGCTTGCAGTGAGCTGAGATCCGGCCACTGCACTCCAGCCTGGGCGACAGAGCGAGACTCCGTCTCAAAAAAAAAAAAAAAAAAAAACACACAGAACTTTTCCATTACTATAAAAATGTTACTTGTACTACTCATTATCATAGTCTACTAGTGTCAACATTTTACTAGTTTGAATGAAGTGTACAAACCTCACCTCTCTTTACATTCTTTTAACCTCCCCATTATAGGATAATTGTCTTAACTATTTCCTCTTCATGCATTGAAACCACATCTGACATTGTTATAATTTTCGCTTCAACTATGAAACACAATTTAGAAAACTCCAGAAGAGAAGGAAAGTCTGTTGTATTGACTCCTATTTTTACTTTTGTTGTTATTGTTTTCTTTTCTGATATTCTAGTCTTTTTTCTTTTATTACTTCTTTTCTCTTAAGAGAAGTTTCTTTAGCCATTCTTTTAAAGCAGGTCTACTAGTGACAGATTTTCTTAGTTTTGTTTCATATGAGGATGTCTTGATTTCCCTTTTATTTCCGAAGACTGTATTAACTGGATGTAGAATTCTGGGTTGACAATTCTTTTCTTTCAGAACTTGGAAAATGCTGTGCCAATTCCTTCTGGCCTCATGGTTTCTGATGAGAAATCTGCTGCCACTGGAATTGTTTTTCCCTTATACATAAGGAGAATTTCTCTCATGTTTCTTTAAAATATTTTCCTTTTTCTTTAGTTTTCAGAATTTGACTGTGATGTGTCCTGGTATGGATTCTTTGGCTTTATCCTGTTTGAGATTCTCCAGGTTTCCTGAATCTTTAGGTTTATACATCTTGCCTAATTTGGGGAAATTTCAGCCATTATTTCTTCAGATACTTTTCTAGTACTTTCTGCCCCCTTTTTCCTCTCCTAGGACTTTGTTGACACAAATATTTTGATATTTTTTCCACAGCTCTCTGAGGATCTCTTCTTTTCTTTTTCCAGCCTATTTTCTCTGTTTTGCTATTGAACCCATCCACTGAGTTTTTCACTCGGTTATTGTATTTTCAGTTCAAAATTTTTGACTTCAGTTTTTTTTATTGCTTTATTTCTTTGGTCAGATTTATATTTTTTTCCATTTGGTTCAAGCATGTTCATAGTTGATCATTAAAGCTTTTTTCTTTTTCACTAAGGGACTATGATTGCACCACTGCACTCCACTCTGTTGCCTAAGTTGGAGTACAGTGGCGCAATCATAGCTCACTGCAGCTGTGGATTCCTAAGCGCAAGTGATCCTCCCACTTCACCCTCCCAAGTAGCTAGGAGTGCAGGCACATGTCACCACCCAACTAAATTTTTTAGTTTTATTTTTTGTAGATGCATGGTCTTACCATGTTGCCCAGGCTGGTCTTGAACGCCTATCCTCAAGTGATCCTCCTGCCTCAGGCTCCAAAGCACTGGGACTACAGGCATGAGACACCATGCCTGGCCTCATTAAAGCATTTTTTTTTTTTAAGATGGAGTTTCGCTCTTGTTGCCCAGGCTGGAATGCAATGGCACAATCTGGGCTCATTGCAACCTCTTTCTCCCTGGTTCAAGCAATTCTCCCATCTCAGCCTCCCAAGTAGCTGGGATTACAGGCACCTATCACCATACCCAGCTAATTTTTGTATTTTTAGTATAAACGGAGTTTCACCATGTTGGCCAGGCTGGTCTCAAACTCCTGACCTCAGGTGATCCGCCTGCCTCGGCCTCTTGAAGTGCTGGGATTACAGGCGTGAGCCACTGCGCCTGGCCTAAAGCATTTTTATAATGGCTATCTTAAAATTCTTGTCAGATAATTCTAACATCTGTGCCATCTTGGTGTTGGTGTATCCTGGTTATGCTTTCTCATTGCAATTGATATTTTCCTGGTTCTTGGTATGATGAGTGATTTTCTATTGAAACACAGACATTTGGAGTATTATGTTAGACATTGTGTCTCTTATTCAAATCTTCTGTTGAACAGACCTCCTCTCACATTGCTCTACTCATTACTACTAGGTATGTGTTGACCCGAGGTTACTCACTCTGCCTTCACTGATGCCTGAGATACCTCCTTGTTTTTGATAAGCAGGGGTGGAAGATCAGCCCCCCTACTAGGCCTTCACTGATTATCCTAGATGGGGGACACAGGGGTGCCTTGTTACTGCTCTGTACGTGGCACCTACTGAGGCCATGGGGGGTCACTTCCTTACCCTGGGCAGGGCTGAAAGTCTTGACTCTCCACTAGGCTTCCTCTGACACAGCCCCAGTGGTGTCTGTCTCATCACTGCAAGCTTGGCAACTGAACCCTCCAGTCAGCCTTTGCTGGTGGGAGTGAGTGTGGAGCCACAGCTTTATCTGTGACATTTGGCTGGAGTAGAGTGGTTGTTTGTCTAAAAGTTTTCCTTCTTGCCAGGCTACCCCTTTTCTCTTCCTTCAGCTAGAAAGAGCAGATTTTTCTTGAGTTTTGTTTTGTTTCTGATTTTTGTTCCTGTTGGTGTTTGTGTGTTACCAGCTTCTCTGGCATCCAGAATGGGGAATATGAGTCAGAAGGAAAACCCAGGAAACTCACTCATTGTTGTTCTTCAGGTTCTGAGGTCCCTGGTCAGGCTAATTTCTTCTCTTTACTTTTCAGAGTCTTTCTGTGTTTTATATGTGAGGTCCAGGGTTTTAGCTGTACTTGGTGAGATGAATAGGGAGAAGTCCATCTGCTCCATTTCTTTCTGGAAGTCAACATCCCACATTTGTTTTTGAAACTATATTAACTTCTTCTGGAATATGCAAGGATATGCATAAATAAATGGTGGCAGATGTCTTTCAAGTCCCAACTCAAATCTCATCTTCTCTATGGAGTCTTCCCTTAGGGTCTTCTTCTGGTTGCTTACTGAACTCTATTTCTACTTCCATCGTTGTAGTAGTGTTATTATGTTAGTGCCCATCTCTCTATGCTTTCATAGAACACAGACTGCACTCAGATTTGCTGGTGTATTTGTTATATGAGTGCATCCAAAGGAAGGATGCAGTAGTAAACTTTCGTAACAAGTAAGAAGCTAGAATTCAATCACAAGCTGTGCTGTCTTAGGGATTCTTGTTTGTATACAAACTTTTCCATGTATCTGTGCTAAACTTTATTGCTATGACTTTTAGACATCTTCAATCATATAATTCAAACTTATCCGTAGATCTGGCCAAACAAGTTATACATTAAGTCTTCTGTAAATATTAGTGTAATGTATACTGGTTGGGGGAAAATCTCTTTCCCGATGTCCAAACAAATCCCCAAAGCTCACCTGATGGAAAGCTCCGGAGGCTATGCTCTTTAATCTTTGTACCACTAGCTTCTAGCACTCTATAGGATACATGAAAGGTAAAAGAATTTTCACTTGTTAATTTTAATTTTCTCTGTGAAGTAAGAGGCAAGGTCATTTACTGAAAGAGAAAGCAAATGGAATAGGCATCTTGAAAGACAGGTGATGAGCTGGGTGCAATGGCTCACGGCTGTAATTCCAACACTTTGGGAGGCTTTGGTGGGAGGATCACTTGAGGCCAGGATTTTGAGACCAGCCTGGGCAATATGGCGAGACATCATCTCTACGAAAACTTTAAAAATTAGCCAGGTATGGTGGCTCATGCCTACAGTCCCAGCTACTTGGCAAGATGAGGTGGAAGGATCCCTTGAGCCCAGGAGTTCCAGGTTACAGTGAGCTATGATCAGGCCACTGCACTCTAGCCTGAGTGACAGAGCAAACTTCTCTCCTAAACAAATAAAAATTAAAGAAAAAATAGGCCAGGCACTGTGGCTCACGTCTGTAATCCTAGCACTTTGGAAAGTCGAGGTAGGTGGATCACCTGAGGTTAGGAGTTTGAGACCAGCCTGGCCAACATGGTGAAACCCTGTCTCTACTAAAAATACAAAAATTAGCCAGGCGTGGTGGTGTGTGCCTATAATCCCAGCTACCTGGGAGGCTGAGGTAGGAGGATTGCTTGAACCCAAGAGTTCAGGGCCAGTCTAGGCAACACAGTGAGAACCTATCTCTACAAAAATTTAAAAATAAAAAAAATTAGCCAGGCATAGTCGTGCATGTTTGTAGTCCCAACTATTTGGGAGGCTGAGGTGGGAGGATTACCTGAGCCCAGGAGATTAAGGTGGCAGTGAGCCATGGTCACCCCACTGTACTCTAGCCCGGGCAACAGAGCAAGACCCTGTCTCAAAAACAAACAACATGGCTCACACCTGTAATCCCAGCACTTTGGGAGGCTGAGACGAGCGGATCACGAGGTCAGGAGATCGAGACCATCCTGACTAACACGGTGAAACCCCGTCTCTACTAAATATACAAAAATTAGCCGGGCGCAGTGGCGGGCGCCTGTAGTCCCAGCTACATGGGAGGCTGAGGCAGGAGAATGGCGTGAACCCGGGAGGTGGAGCTTGCAGTGAGTGGAGATCGCGCCACTGCACTCCAGCCTGGGTGACAGAGCGAGACTCCGTCTCAAACAAACAAACAAACAAACAAACAAAACAAAACAGGCTGGGTGCGGTCTCATGCCTGTAATCCCAGCACTTTGGGAGGCCAAGACAAGTGGATCACCTGAGGTCAGGAGTTCAAGACCAGCCTGGCCAACATGGTGAAACCCCATCTCTACTAAAAATACAAAAAAATTAGCCGGGTGTGGTGGCAGGCGCCTGTAATCCCAGCTAATCAGGAGGCTGAGACAAGAGAATTACTTGAACCTGGGAGACGGAGGTTGCAGCGAGCCAAGATTGTGCCATTGTACTCTGGCCTGGGCAAGAGACAAGAGTGAAACTCTGTCTCAAAAAAAAAAAAAAAACCCCAAGAAGAACAACAATAAAAATGTAGAGTACTATATACAGTTAAACATGAAAGTTTAAGCTACCTTATATAATGTCTTCTCCCCCTGGATAATTGCTGTTAACATTTTGGTATACACAATATAATTATAGTCTTTTTAAAAGCAGAAATATACTTTTTAAATGGTATCATAGTTTTCATATCATTTTGTTGACTACTTTTTGTGTTTTTATAAATCATGAATAATTTTTCATGTCATAATTGTCTTTCCTACAACAGCATGTTTAATTGCAGCAGATCGTGCTCTATTATATACCTAAATTTTTTTTTTGAGATGGAGTTTTCTTGCTCTTGTTGCCCAAGCTAGAGTGCAATGGCATGATCATGGCTCACTGCAATTTCTGCCTCCCAAGTTCAAGCAATTCTCCTACCTCAGCTTCCTGAGGAGCTGGGATTAGAGGCTCACACCACCATACCTATCTAAGTTTTTGTATTTTTAGTAGAAACAGAGTTTCACCGTGTTAGCTAGGCTGGTCTCAAACTCCTGACCTCAGCTGATCTGCCCAATTCGGCCTCCCAAAGTGCTGGGATTATAGGCGTGAGCCCGGCCATACCTACATATTTTATTTAAATAATTTCCCCTATTTATTGAGCATAATGGTTTTACAGCTTTTTAGTATTATAAACAGCACAAGTGTGACCCTCTTTGTCACTATGACTTAGAGCACAATCATGATACATTCTAGAAGTAGAATTCCTAAATCGAAATTTAGGCAAAAGTCTAAGACCCTTGAAATGTATCGCAAAATGCTTGTTGAATATCTTGATATTACTGTGACTTTTATATTAGCCAACTTAAATGACCACTAGCAGTTTGTGAGAGTGAAGAAAGCATTTCTGTTAAGGGAGATGTGAGCATTTCTTCTATGCTGAATGGAAGATGACAGCATAAAAGAAGTTGCAATTATTTTTATTTTTATTTTTTTGAGACAGAGTCTCACTCTGTCCCCCAGGCTGGAGTGCGGTGGCATGATCTCAGCTCACTGCAACCTCTGCCTCCTGGGTTCAAATGATTCTTCTGCCTCAGCCTCCCAAGTAGCTGGGATTACAGGTGCACACCACCATGCCCAGCCAATTTTTGTATTTTTAGTAGAGATGGGGTTTTGCCATGTTGACCAGGCTGGTCTCGAACTCCCGACTTCAGGTGATCCACCTACCTTGGCCTCCCACAGTGCTGGGATTACAGGCATGAGCCACTGTGCCTGGCCAAAAGTTGGAATTATAGGAGAGGGCCGGTCGCAGCCTTGAGGAGATGGGACGAGGTGAATGTGGAACATGAGAATATGGAGATGAAGGGACGCTTCTGAGATGGGAAGGAAAAGAAAATATGGGTTTGTAGTGAACCTGCAAGTATGGGTGGGGTGGGACATGGATGAAGTTCCCCTGACACACTCAAGTTTCTCTGTGAAGTAAAAGGCAGACTCAGTTGTTGAGCAAGAAGAAGGCAGGAATGAGATATGACCTTGAGTAGGGTGGAAAAGTTTTGGAACAGCCAATGAGCAACGCAGGTGAGGGAGCCTGACCAAATACCTAAGAGGATTGCCAGGATGTTCTATGCACACATCCCAGGGCGGCGATCATGAGTGTATAGTGTTACCCATCTAGAGAGCTGTTCTTCAACCTGGAACTGCCCTGTGGCTGGGATCTTCCCATCATTCAGACCTTTAGTAAATTGACATTCTCAGAGAGAGCCTCTCACATCATATTATCTGAAGACACACCTGTTCTGTGCCTTTGGCACGCCATTCCATTATCAAAGTACTTGTCGCCATGGGAAGGATGTACTTTATTTATGTGCTTCCATTTACTCATTTGTTTTTATTTGTCCTTCACTACATTGTAAGCACCTGAGCAGACATCTGCTTATGTTATTCATCACTGTGTTCTCAATGTATAGAACAATGTCTAGCGCATTACAGACCTTTAAAATAAATATTGATTTTAAAGTTTTAAGGACTTTTAAAATAAATATTGATTTTTTTTTTTTTTTTTTTTTTTTTGAGACAGTCTCACTCTGTCACCCAGGCTGGAGTGGTGCAGTGGTGCAATCTCGGCTCACTACAACCTCCGCCTCCCGGGTTCAAGCGATTCTCCTGCCTCAGCCTCCTGAGTAGTTGGGATTACAGGTGTGCGCTACCACGCCCAGCTAATGTTTTGTATCTTTAGTAGAGACAGGGTTTCACTACGTTGGCCAGGCTGGTCTCGAACCCCTGACCTTGTGATCCACCCACCTTGGCCTCCCAAAGTGCTGGGATTACAGGCATGAGCCACAGTGTCCAGCCTGATTTTTTTTTTTTTTTTTTTCCTGAGACAGAGTCTCACTCTGTCTCCCAGGCTGGAGTGCAGTGACGCAATCTCGGCTCACTGCAGCCTCAACCTCCCAGGTTCAAGAGATTCTTGTGCTTCAGCCTCCTGAGTAGCTGGGATTATAGTGTGTGCCACCAAGACCACCAGGCCAGGAGTTCGAAAGCAGCCTGGCCAACACAGCAAAGCCCCATCTTTACTAAAAATACAAAGAATTAGCCGGGTGTGGTGGCGCATGCCTCTAATCCCAGCTGCTTGGGAGGCTGAGGAATGAGAATCACTTTAACCCCAGAGGCGGAAGTTGCAGTGAGCTGATATTGCACCACTGTACCCCACCCCGGGTGACAGAATGAGAATCTGCCTAAAAAAAAAAAAAAAAAAAAAAGACAACAACAACAAAACGTGGCTGCGGTGGTGCCTGTAGTCCCAGCTACGTGAGAGGCTGAGGTGGGAGGATCTCTTCTGCCCTGGAGTTTGAGACCAGCATGGACAACATACTAATAGCAAGACTCCATCCCAAGAAAAAAAAAAAAGAATGGTGTTTAAATATTTACCAGAGGAAGCCGGGCGCGGTGGCTCACGCCTGTAATCCCAGCACTTTGGGAGGCCGAGGCAGGTGGATCATGAGGTCAAGAGATCGAGATCACAGTGAAACCCCGTCTCTACTAAAAATACAAAAAATTAGCCGGGCGTGGTGGCGGGCGCCTGTAGTCCCAGCTACTCGGGAGACTGAGCCAGGAGAATGGCGTGAACCCGGGAGGTGGAGCTTGCAGTGAGCCAAGATCGCGCCACTGCACTCCAGCCTGGGTGACAGAACTAGACTCCGTCTCAAAAAAAAAAAAAAAAAAAAAAAAAAAATTTACCAGAGGAAAATGAAAGGGGTGTATTCTTGATAAGACATGGACTCTACATGACATGAAACATTCCTCTGAGGACTGAGCCTTGTATCATTTTTACGTGACCTGAATGTCTGACATCCCACCAAGTAGTTGGGACTACAGGCATGAGCCACCATGTCCAGCTAATTTTTTGTATTTTTAGAAGATATGGGGTTTCATCATGTTGGTCAGGCTGATCTTGAAATCTTGGCCTCAAGTGATCCACCTGCCTCAGCGTCCCAAAGTACTGGGATTACAGGCGTGAGCCACTATGCCTGGCTTATACTGTTGATTGAATAAAATGAGTTAATAGTTAGAAACGCGATGGAATTTATTTGTGATAAATAAACAAGGGAACAGCAAGGATGGTTGGTTGGGGAGAAAATGCAAAGCATCATGGACTAAGAGGATGGGAGGAGAGGGAAGAGCTGGGAACTTGCGTTTAAGGCAGTGTTGCAGGAATCTGGAGACTAGCATTTGACAGCTCTCAGGATTCCAGGCAGTGGAGGTGGGGAGCCCCAGTGCTGCAAGTGGCCTGGACACATTGGGCAACAGCTGCCTGGTACTTAGATGAGGAGTGACTGAGGAGGGGAGTATTCACATATTGGGACAGATGATGGATGGAGTGAGTCCCTGTGATATGTCTCAAAAAATGCCACAAAAGGGCCTTCTCTTCCACATATCCTAGGCAGAAAGGTGTGCCCTATTGAAAGGTGATGAGGGGGAGGCTGTCCTAACAATTCCACTTGACACCATCAAGGAGATTCCATCTGAGAGCCAGGAATAAGTGCAATAGAACATTCTGAGCTGGCT
Source organism: Macaca nemestrina (assembly GCF_043159975.1). NCBI lineage: Eukaryota > Metazoa > Chordata > Mammalia > Primates > Cercopithecidae > Macaca > Macaca nemestrina. The sequence goes on along the minus strand of NC_092133.1, from coordinate 111,842,335 downwards.
GAGCTGGGCCACAGCTGGCTCTATGTCAGTCCATTTACGTGCACAAAAACTTTTGTTCTGTAACCAGGAGAGGAAGGAGGAGTTTTGAGTAAACTCATGGGAGGGTAGAGGGTAGAGGGGAAGAAAGAGTCAGGCATTGCAATCACTTCCTTTGTGTGTGTGGGCCCTTGGACTGGGCTCAGAGGGCTAGAAATAGATGCAATTGATTCTTGTGGGATTCAGGGCAAGGGGTGATGGCCAGAAGATGATGAAACAGGACCTGAAGACTTTGTAGGATGCTAGACAGAGCAGAGCTGTTTTGAAACTCAAAGAAAGAGGGATGGGCTAGGCACAGTGCCTCATGCCTGTAATCCCAGTACTTTGGGAGACCGAGGCAGGAGGATCACTTGAGGCCAGGAATTCAAGACCAACCTGTGCAGCGTAGCGAGATCCTGTCTCTACAAAAAATGAAAAAATTAGAGGGCATGGTGGCACACACCTGCAGGCCTAGCTACTCGGGAGGCTGAGGTGGAGGACGGCTTGAGCCCAGGAGTTGGAGGCTGTAGTGAGTCATGATCACACCACTGCACTCCAGTGTGGGCAACAGAGAGAGAGACCTTGTCTGAAAGAAAAGGGGGTTAACTGAAGATGCCCAAGTTCCCCAGGCTTGGTGATGGTGGGCAGGGAGTGGCCGACCTTCCCACCCAACTCACTGTGGTTCCTGTCTGCCTCTCTGCAGACAGTTCAACCTGCGTGGGCTCCCTCCCCGAATGATTTGGAGACTGTGAGGGGCCCGCACATGCTGCACTCATTCCTTCTAGCTGTTGCTCCTCTTTGCTGCTCCTCTGTTGCTACTCCTTGCCAGCTGGTGACAGTAATGTGACCGTGCTCTCAAGCACTGGACGGGCCTGGCTCCAAAGTGTTGCTAACTCCAAGCTGTCCTGAGGACTCAACTTTACTGATATCTTGAGACTAAAAGGGATTACAATGCAGAAAATAAAAACTCAAAATTCAGTGTTGATATACCTGCTAGGAAGTCCCCAGCTTAGCCCCCGACCTCCCTGGCGTCGAGGGATCACTCTTTCCAGAGTGTAAGCCCCCTGTTAGAGCCTGGGCACCCCCTCCATACCTGCAAGGCTGCCTCCTTTTCCACCGTAGGTCAATCAAAGGTGGGAAATAATCCTTCCTTTCTACAGGTCATCATGTGGTTCTGCATAGCCCAGCTGAGGCGGTTGTAAGACCTGAGAGTATATTTCTCCTGGTCTGAGTTATTATTCTTAAGTGACATCATGTGTAGGATTTCAGCAGCTCTGGACTTATGATCTCCCAGAAGCAAATACCTGAGCAAATATCACACACACACATACACACACACACATGCACATACACACTATTTCCACCACTACCACCAATGACACACAGACCCCTTTCCCAAAAAATTCCAATAATTTTCAGGGACATTCCAATCAAAATGCATGCTTTAGTCCAGGCGTGGTGGCTCACACCTGCAATCCCAGCACCTTGGGAGGCCGAGGCAGGCAGATCACTTGAGCTCAGGAGTTCGAGACCAGCCTGGCCAACATGATGAAACGCTGTCTCTACTAAAAATACAAAAAATTAGCTGGACATGGTGGCACACGCCTGTAGTCCCAACTACTTGGGAGGCTGAGGCAGGAGAATTGCTTAAACCTGGGTGGCGGAGGCTGCAGTGAGCCCAGATTGTGCCACTGCACTCCAGCCTGGGCGACCAAGCGAGACAAACAAACAAAAAACCAAAATACGTACTTTAAAAAATATATCTGCAAAATTACAGAGCTGCTAAAAATATATCCAGCTTACATAATTGAAAAATAATTTTAGCATCTCAGTCTGAAGCATCTTGATTTGATTTCCTTCCCCGAGTCAAGCCTTCCACAATGGGACAAGAATGGTTCCTCAGTGAGAATGAAGGATGGTGTGCCCCAAGCCCAGAAAGAGCTTCTACCCTAGGATGCAAAACCCAGCTCTCACCTCTCATACAGCAGCTTGCCAGCCTCCACAAAGGCAAGATACACACTTTATCTCCAGCCATAGGAAGAAGCTCCTGACAGTCCTAAAATAACAGTTTGTGCCATTAAAAGTGTGGTCCAGGATAGAAGAGTTGAGAGGCGGGCATTTGCCTCACCTCTCCATGAAAGCCAAGTCAAATCTAATGCTCCCCAGGACTGGAAATTTGGCGAAACCCAAAAGCAGCATCCTGGAACGACTCATGGCCTTCTTGTGGGGGTAGGGGTCGTGGTGAGGCTTCTCCCAGAAATGGTGTGGGCAGCAGCTGTGGACGACTGGAACGACTGGAATGGCTCATGGCCTTCTTGGGAGGGCAGGGGTCGTGGTGAGGCTTCTCCCAGAAATGGTGTGGGCAGCAGCTGTGGACCTAAAGGAAGGGAAGGAGACAGCAAATGCTTTGTGGCGACTGCAGCTAAGAGGGTGTGGGCACGTGGGAAGCACTGTGGTCCCTAGAAATCCTGCAGTGGGGCTGGGAGAATCTGAGGCAAAATTGTTTCTTATAATCAAGCCAGTGGACAGTTGTGACACTGGACGTTGAGCATCAAAATAGAGTGCAACCTCCCCTGCGGTCACAGGTGGTGGGATGTCAGATATTCAGGTCACGTAAAAGTGATACAAGGCTCAGTCCTCAGAGGAGTGTTTCATGTCATGTAGAGTCCATGTCTTATCAAGAATACACCCCTTTCATTTTCCTCTGGTAAATATTTAAACACCTTTCTTTTTTTTTTTTTTTCTTGGGATGGAGTCTTGCTATTAATATGTTGTCTGTGCTGGTCTCAAACTCCAGGGCAGAAGAGATCCTCCCACCTCAGCCTCTCACGTAGCCGGGACTACAGGCACCACCGCAGCCACGTTTTGTTGTTGTTGTCTTTTTTTTTTTTTTGAGACAGATTCTGACTCTGTCACCCAGGGTGGAGTACAGTGGTGCAATATCAGCTCACTGCAACTTCCGCCTCTGGGGTTAAAGTGATTCTCATTCCTCAGCCTCCCAAGCAGCTGGGATTAGAGGCATGCGCCACCACGCCCGGCTAATTCTCTGTATTTTTAGTAAAGATGGGGCTTTGCTATGTTGGCCAGCCTGCTCTCGAACTCCTGGCCTCAAGTGATCTGCCTGCCTCGGCCTTCAGAGTGCTGGGATTACAGGCATGAGCCACCGAACCTGGTGTTAAACATCATTTTTTTTTTTGAAACGGAGTCTCACTGTCGCCCAGACTAGAGTGCAGTGGTGTTATCTCAGCTCACTGCAACCTCCGCCTCCCGGCTTCAAGCAACTCTCCCACCTCAGCCTCCAGTGTAGCCAGGACTACAGGCGCGCGCCACCACACCCGGGTAATTTTTGTATTTCTAGTAGAAATGGGGTTTTGCCATGTTGGCCAGGCTGATCTTGAACTCCTGACCTCAGGTGATCCACCCACCTCAGCCTCCCAAAGTGCTGGGATTACTGTCGTGAGCCACTGCGCCCGGTCTCCTTAAATCTACATGTTAAAACAAGCATCCTCTGCTGGAGAAAGTCGTTTGGCTTTTTCTTGTTTGTTTGTTTGTTTTTGAGACAGAGTCTTACCCTGTCGCCCAGGCTGGAGTGCAGCAGCGTGATCTTGGCTCACTGCAACCTCCCTCTCCCAGGTTTCAAGCGATTCTCGTGTCTCAGCCTCCCAAGTAGCTGGGATTACAGGTGTGTGCCACCACTCCTGGCTAATTTTTGTATTATTAGTAGAGACGGGGTTTCACTATGTTGGCCAGGCTGGTCTCAAACTTCTGACCTCAGGTGATCTGCCTGCCTTGGCCACCCAAAGTGTTGGGATTACAGGTGTGAGCCATCGCACCTGACCAGATCATTTCTATTTGCCTTTTCAGACCCATTCTCCATCCTTCTTCATCCCACCCTGCGCCCCAGGATTCAGATCCTTTCTCCATCCCTCTTCATCCCATCTTGAGCCCCAGGAGATGACGGTTATGGACTGCTTCAACTGTGCTTTCCTGTGCTCTGGAATCCAGCTGGGTCTAGTGCATGGTACACTCTGGCAGCACATGAGAGAGTGGGAGGAGAGGTAGTTGGGATATTGATTCCCCCTTGGCCATTTCCCTGCCAGGCTGCAGGTTAGCAGTGGCCAAGTCCTCTTCTACGCTGCTCCCTCCAGGTTCCTCTAGCCCTCCCTTTCCCCAACCCTTCAAGCCTAGAGATGCCCAGTGCCCAAGGTGCACCTAAGACCAAGTGAATCAGAATCTCTAGGCAGGGGCACCCAGCACTCATACTTTAAAGCTTCCCCCAGGAGGTTCTACCGTGCGGTCCAGGCTGAGAAAAAAAAAACAGCTCTAGAGCTTTTGTTTTTGTTTTTAGGTGGAGTTTCGATCTTGTTGCCCAGGCTGGAGTGCAATGGCGCTATCTCAGCTCACCGCAACCTTCGCCTCCGGGGTTCAAGCGATTCTCCTGCCTCAGCCTCCCAAGTAGCTGGGATTACAGGTATGCGCCATCACGCCTGGCTAATTTTGTATTTTTAGTAGAGACGAGCTTTCTCTGTGTTGGTCAGGCTGGTCTCGAATTCCTGACCTCAGGTGATCCGCCCACCTCAGCGTCCCAAAGTGCTGGGATTACAGGCATGAACCGCCGGGCCTGGCAGAACAGACGCCGAGTCAGCTGTCTCTGATGGAGTCTGAAATTCTGCATGTCTAACAAGATCTCTGGGTGATTCACATGCACATTAAACTTCGAGAAGCACTGTCCTCATTGATTCCTTCACTTAACAGATTTAAAAAGGGAAATCGAGAGACATAAAGCAACTGGCCTGAGAATACACAGGACCAGAACCAAGTCCTCCAAGTCTAATGGTTTTGGCATGGCCTACGGTGAAGTCACAGGCTGGAGACCTGAGATGACCCTGAGAGGCAGCAGCGAAGAGTCAGAGAAGAATACTTGCCTGAGGCTGGGATTCTACTAAGAGGACTTTCTTTAAACAGGGTATTCCACAGGCGCTACATTTGTTTGTTTGTTTTTCTTCCAAGACGGAGTCTCGCTCTGTCGCCTAGGCTGTAGGGCAGTGGTGCAATCTCAGCTCACTGCAGCCTTCACCTCCTGAGTCCAAGCTATTCTGCCTCAGCCTCCCGAGTAGCTGGAATTACAGGCGTGCGCCACCATCCCCAGCTAATTTTTGTATTTTTAGTAGAGACGGGGTTTCACCATGTTGGCCAGGCTGGTTGTGAACTCCTGGCCTCAAATGATCTGCACCCCTTGGCCTCCTAAAGTTCTGGGATTACAGGCACGAGCCACCATGCCTAGCCAACAGGCGGTATGTTTGTATATATGTAACCCGTAGATATTCGAGAGCTAAGGAAAGAGGAAACTTCCTGAGGCTTCACAGGAGCAGGTGCAAAGAGCAGCTGTTGGGAGAGGTCTCTGCTGGGAGCTTTTTGTGGAGGGAGGGAGGACGGGCCAGATGGTGTCAGCTCTTCCAGAGCCCGAGTCTCAGGAGTCCCAGAGTAAGTTCTGCAACACTTAGATCATTAGAAATGTGCTAACAATGTCACATCACTGGAACCAATCTTTGGGCAGGAAAAGACAAGCCCCTGTCCTCTGGTTCACAAATTTCCCAAGACTTTCCTTTCCTATTAAACATTTAGGGCCTCTTAGCAGATGGGGTAGGTTGTGTATAAGAATGGTCAACATGGCTCAGTGTGGTGGCTCACGCCTATAATCCCAGCAATTTAGGGGGCCAAGGTAAGAAGATCACCTGAGATCAGGAGTTTGATACCAGCCTGGCCAACATGGTGAAACCCCGTCTCTACCAAAAATACAAAAATTAGCCAGGCATGGTGGTGGGCACCTGTAATCCCAGCTACTCAGGAGGCCAAGGCAGGAGAATTGCATGAACCTGGGAGACAGAGTTTACAGTGAGTCGAGATGGTGCCACTGCACTCCAGCTTGGGTGACAGAGTGAGACTCCATCTCAAAAAAATAAATAAATAAAATAAAAGAATGACCAGCATAATTCCTCTCCCTCCGTACTTATGTTCTTTTTATTTTTTCTTTTTTAAAAATGATATAAGGTCTTGCTATGATACCCAGGCTGGTCTCAAACTCCTGGCCTTAAATGATCCTCCTGCCTTGGCCTCCCAAAGTGCTGGGATTACAGGTGTCAGCCACTGCACTGGCCCCATGTTTTTGAGTAGTCATCGCTCATACTGACTCCAGGTATGGCCACATGGCTTGTCTTGGTCAGTGGAACAAAAACAAACATGCCACAAGCAGAGATGCACACTTGGGCTTGCCTCTCTTTCTGTTCTTTGGAACCTTCGGAGCACCATGTGGAAAGGCTGGGGCCAGACTACTGGCAGATGAGAGCCCCCACGGAGCAGGGACAAAACACCCCAGCTGAGACCCTCCCGCCCCCAGGCCAACCAGCCTGCCAACCCTGTCACGTTCTGGCCAACTGCCAGCTGACCAAAAACACACACGGGCACCCAGCAGAGATCAGCAGAGCCAGCCCAGAGCTTAATGGTACCACCTGGCTGACCCTCAGCTAAGTCAAATGATCACTGGTTTAAGCCACTAACTTTTGATGTGGCTTATGATATAACCAGACCTAATAGATCCAAACACAGCAGGTTAACCTGAAATATTATAAACTGCTTGTCGGCCAGGCATGTCTTGCAGCACTGTTTATTATTGGCAGAATAATAGAAATAGAGAACACGTGAGTTGTGCCCTGCCATGGGATAACACTCAGTCATTGGAAGGAGCCATTAGGAGGAACCACCCACTCATTTAAAGGGGTTTCAGAGAAGTAACAGTAAGTGAAAAAAACGCAAAATCACCAAGTAGTGAATATACAGTAAGAACTTTTTTTTTTTCTCTCTCTCGCTAGGAGCAGTGGCTCATACCTGTAATCCCAGCACTTTGGGAGACCAAGGTAAGGTGGATCACCTGAGGTCAGGTGTTCAAGGCCAGCTTGACCAACATAGTAAAATCCAGTCTCTTCTAAAAATACAAAATTAGCTGGGCATGGTGGTGCATGCCTGTAATCCCAGCTACTTGGGAGGCTGCGGCAGGAGAATCACTTGAACCCAGGAGGCAGAGGTTGCTGTAAGCTGAGATTGTGCCATTGCACTCCAGCCGGGGCAACAAGAGTGAAACTCCATCTCAAAAAATAAACCCCCCCAAAAAATATTTTTTTTGGCTGCGAGCAGTGGCTCACACCTGTAATCCCAACACTTTGGGAGGCCAAGGTGGAAGGATCGATTGAGTTTAGGAATTTGAGATCAGCCTGGGCAATATAGTGAGACCCCCCATTTCTATTTTTTTTAAAAAAAGAACCTATTTTTGTCAAACAGTGACAGAGTCCCATACAGATATGTTTGCTTATGCAAGCTAGGAGAAAAATATGGAAGGACATACACCAGAGAGTGGTGGAGATGCTGGTAGGAGTGGGGGAGGATAAAAGCAGGGGACGGGGGAGAAAAAAGAAAGAAAAGACAGCATTTAAGTATCCTCATTTGGTAGGCAGCACTTTGGGAGGCAGAAGCAGGAGGATCAGTTGAGGTCAGGAGCTCAAGACCAGCCTGGACAACATATCAAAACCCCATCTCTACAACAACCAACCAACCAAACTAACAAACAAACAGAAAGTCCCACAAAATGTATGATCCTGCTTATGCAAATGTATTCATGTGTATTCATGCTTAAACATTTCCTGAAATGACAGTATCTAAACTGTTAATAAGATAACCAAACATCTCAGGTGATAGGATTTCAGTGACTCTTTTGTTTTTTTCTTTTCTTTTTTTTTTTTTTGACAGGGCCTTGCTCTGTCACCCAGACTGGAGTACACTGGCATGATCTTAGCTCACTGCAGCCTCGAAACCCTGGGAGGTTTTGAGCGCACAAGCAATCCTGCTGCCTCAGCCTCCTGAATAGATATGACTACACTTGTGAGTCACTGTGCCCTGTTTTCTTTACACTATTAAGAATTGTAGTCCTGGCGTTGTGGCTCAAGCCTGTAATCCCAGCACTTTGGGAGGCTGAGGTGGGTGGATCATCTGAGATCGACAGTTTGAGACCAACTTGACCAACAGGAGAAACCCTATCTCTACTAAAAATACAAAATTATCTGGGTGTGGTGGTGGGTGGGTGCCTGTAGTCCCAGCTACTCAAGGAGGCTGAGGCAGGAGAATCGCTTGAACCCGGGAAGAGGAGGTTGCGGTGAGCTGGGATCATGCCATTGCACTCCAGCCTGGGCAACAAGAGCGAAACTCTGTTTTGAAAAAAAAAAGAAAAAAAACAAAAACAAAAACAAGAATTGTTCAAATGTTATATTGAGTATATGGTATTTAATAAATTTACTAATTTATAAAGCTATTTTCCTGCTGAAAAAAAGTGCTCCACACCTAGAGGGTGCTACATCGGGGTCAATGTGCAATAGAATCACCAGTGTTTTTTCTTAAAAATCTGAATTCCTGTGTTTCACTCTGGGTGTCCTGAATGATAAGTTCTGGGCATGGGGACCTGGAGTCTGCATTACAATGAGCACCTGGGGCAATTCTAACTGGCACTGAAAGTATGAGAGGCACTGCCAGAGCTTCTCCAGAATGAATAATCCGCAGTGCTTATTGAAAAGCTGCCCACACTCTGGGCAGCTAATCTGAAAAGCCGTGAACAGCTAAAGCAGCTGACGGACATTTAATCTGTAAGCATGTTCAAGGTCTTGTGCACTCAACAGAATCTTGCACCGCTCCTTCCTGACCTCTGGTTTCCTCCGCTTCCTCCCACATCCAGGTGTCCAAGCCTCCTCTTTTCATTCCTGGCTCCCCCATGATCTGGGACCATCTCCGCCTGGGCTCCTCTCCCAGGGCCACCTTCAGGGACCCTTTTCTACCCACCTTCTCATAAACCATTTGCAGTGGGTGCAAGCTCTACCGTTTTTGCTTCTTTTTTCTTTTTTCGAGATTTCGGGGGTACAAGCACAGATTTCTGCCATGCGCATATTGTGTAGTGGTGAAGGCTGGGCTTTCAGTGAACCCATCACCCAAACAGTGAACACTGTACCCAACAGGTAATTTTTCAGCGCTTACCCCCTCCCACCCTCCTTCCTTTTGGAGTCTCCAGTGCCCATTATTCCATTCTGTATGTCCATTGGGTGCCCATGGTTTAGCTCTCACTTCTAAGTGAGAACATGTGGTATTTGACTTTGTGTTTCTGAAGCGCTACTTTTTTTTTGAGATGGAGTTTTGCTCTTGTTGCCCTGGCTAGAGTGTAATGGCGTAATCTTGGCTCACTGCAACCTCCACCTCCCGGGTTCTAATCTCCTGCCTCAGCCTCCTGAGTAGCTGGGACTGTAGGTACATACCACTATGCCTGGCTAATTTTTGTGTTTTTAGTAGAGACGGGGTTTCTCCGTGTTGGTCAGGCTGGTCTTGAACTCCCGACCTCAGGTGATCAGCCCGCCTCAGCCTCCCAAAGTGCTGGGATTACAGGCGTGAGCCACCGCATCTGGCCAAAGCGCTACCTTTTAAGGGTCCTCTAGTTACCTGCATATTCATGTGAAGTCCTAGGGACACTCCTAAATGCGCTGGGTCCCCAGTGAGAGGATATATCTGGAGGCAGGGTGTCAGGGAAGCTGACTGAGGTATGGGGGTCAGGCAGGTGGCTGTCTATGTTACTGGGTACAAGGCAGAGAGCCCAGATGTGAACTTGTGGCTTGTTTTCAGAATTCGTGGCTAGGTATAAGTCGTGCCATTTTTTCTGACTTAGCACAAAAAAGGATTTGAAGACCTGTAAGCTTTTATATTGTCTGATTTACTTTTAAGTGGTATACTTCAGCAAAGGTTGTGTGTGTGTGTGTGTGCATGTATGTGTGCGCATGTGTGTTAGGTTTGATTTTCACAATTCTCAATTGGAAATACACAATTTGGGGATATTTGTTAGCATCTGAAGGGCTAATCAGGAGCCCCTATTACAGAGAGGAAACCCTAAGCCCTTCGGTTAGCTTTGTTAATTGGCGTAGTGGATTTACAAGCAACTTTATATTGGTGGGATGGCTGGGTTTAAGCTCCTTGGACTGGCTTCGGATATTGTTCTGCGGTGATCCTCCTGCCACTGCAATTCCAGTAGCCTTTATACTTTGCATGGTGCCCAAGATTTCGGGCACAGCCCTGTGTCCTGGTCTTTCAGAGGCTTCCCTCATCCAGCCCTGATAAGTCTGTACAGTCCAGCTCCTGGGATATCGTTTGAATCTGCCTTAGGTAAACATTTCCTGCAATGTCCTGAAAGAACAGAGAGCTGCCATTCCACGGAACTTACAGAACAGGCTCTGCAGCTGTTACTTGCCAGCTTGCTGGTCAATATTTGTAGGTGGGACAAGAGCTATAGTCTCTGAGACTTGCTTTCATTTTAACAAACTGCCTCATGGAGCCACAGTTTCCTTGTAACAAACTGCAAATCGCCATCACCTACTTCTAACTTTTTGTGGTGAGCCATATCAATTAATTTTTTTTTTTTTTTGAGACAGAGTCTCGCTTTGTTGCCCAGGTTGGAGTGCAGTGGTGCGATCTCAGCTCACTGCAGCCTCTGCCTCCCGAGTTCAAGCAATTCTCCTGCCTCAGCCACCAAAGTATCTGGGACTACGGGCATGCACCACCACCCCTGGCTAATTTTTGTACTTTTTTAGTAGAGATGGGATTTCACCATGTTGGCCAGGCTGGTTTCGAACTCCTGACCTCAGGTGATCCTCCTGCCTTGGCCTCCCAAAGTGCTGGGATTACAGGCATAAGCCACCACGCCCGGCCTCTATTAATTCTTAAAGGGCTTAATAAGGCCGGGTGTGGTGGCTCACACCTGTAATCCTAGCACTTTGGGAGGCTGAGGCAGGTGGATCACATGAGGTCAGGAGTTCGAGACCAGCCTGGCCAACATGGTGAAACCCCATCTCTACTAATAAAACAAAAATTAGCAGGGCTTGGTGGCGCACGCCTGTAATCTCAGTTACTCCAGAGGCTGAGGCAGGATAACTGCTTGAACCCGGGAGGTGGAGGTTGCAGTGAGCCGAGATCTCACCACTGCACTACAGCCTAGGTGACAGAGTGAGACTCTGTCTCCAAAAGAATAAAAAATAAAAAAGGGGGCTTAATAAATGTGAATGGCCAAATTGGCTTAGGTGAGTCGTGACGTAGATGATCTCAATAGACGATCTCAAAAAAAGTGTCTTCTTAGACCTGCCCATCCTCCCACAGAACCGGATCTGCTCTGAGGGAGCTTCCTGGGAAAAAGCAGCTTCCTTCAGGGGCATCAGCCCATCCCCTCCCCACCCCTGAGAACGTAGCCCCATAATCACTTGGCCCTGAGCTTGTTCGGGGAGAATTCGAGGCTGCCTGTGCCTACAGAGAAGAAAAAAAAAAAGGGCAGAAACTGGAACAAAACTTCCAAACAGTCCCACATTATACTTCTGTGGCATAGGAGGAGGTCAAGGGACCTCAACTGAACTCAAAAGCGATTCCTGAGCTGAGCTGGTGCAGTGGGGCCAGGGGCTTGGGTGGGTGGAGGGACAGTAAAGGTAACGAAAATGTGGGTCAAACCTACCTTATTAAATAATATAATTACTGAGATATTTTGTGTGTTTACTGTGTGCCAGGAACTGTGCCAAGCACTTTAAATCAATGATTTAATAAATCTTCTCAATAAATGATGAGGTACGTGTTATTATCCCTTTAATGGAGGAGGAAACTGAGCAGATAAGTCACTTGCCCAAGGCACAGAGACAGTAAGTGGAGGAGTAAGAGACTCAGACTGGCTAGTCAGGGGGGCTGTCACCTGTAATCCCAGCAGTGTGGGAGGCTGAGGCAGGAGGATGGCTTGAGGCCAGGAGTTCAAGACAACATGGGTAACATGGGCAACATGAGACTCTGTCTCTACTAAAAATACAAAAAATTAGCTGGACATGGTACTACACACCTGCAGTCCCAGCTACTCAGGAGGTTGAGCCAGGAGAATCACTTGAGCCCAGGAGGCTGGGGCTATAATGAGCCATGATTGCACCACCGCACTCCAGCCTGGGATACAGAGTGAGATCTTGTTGTCTCAAAGAAAAAGACTCAGACCTAGGATGTTGGAGCTCAAACTCTCAATTACTGTTCTTAGAAGGACTAAAACTTCATATGCATGGAGGGCTGAAAGAAGCTGAAGTCCTTGGAGAGTCCCATTAGCAAAACCAGCATAGATACTGCTCTATGGCCTGTGTCTAGTGTGTTTGCTGAAGCATGCGAGTCATGGTGATGAGGGCATGGCTGGGTCCACGCTGTTGATGAAACTGACTGGTGTGTGCTTCCTCTTCTCTTTTGATGTGTGTTTCTTGGGTCTGGGGTGGTAGGAGGAGGACAGCCTCTTCCCTTGATAAATGGGGGTCTGGAAAGTGTTCGCTTTTCCTGTCCAGGTGAGAGTAGGAGTGATGTCTGGAAGCCACTTCCCAAGGCAGAAACAGAGGGAGAGGAAGATCAGAGGGAGAGAAACTGGAGTTCGAGAACAACTGCGTGGGCCGTGCATGGTGGCTTATGCCTGTAATCCCAGCACTTTGGGAGGCCGAGGCGGGCAGATCACCTGAGGTCGGGAGTTTGAACCCAGCCGGTGAAACCCCATCTCTACTAGAAATACAAAAATTAGCCAGGCATGGTGGTACGCGCCTGTAATCCCAGTTACTCGGGAGGCTGAGGCAGGAGAGTCGCTTGAACCCAGCAGGTGGAGGTTTCAGTGAGCCAAGATTGTGCCACTGCACTCCAGCCTGGGTGATAGTGTGAGACCGTCTCAAAAAAAAAAAAAAAAAAAAAAAAAAGGAACAACCACGCAAAGGATGTGAAGGAAGGCAGGGCTTTGCCTGAGATCGTGCAGGGACCCTCTGACTTGCCACATCCCACCCCCCACAACATGGAAATAAGGGAACATCTTGGGTTTCTTCAGGGGAAGTTCCAAGCACTAGCCAGCCCTCAGAAGTAAGTGAGCAACTTGATAAGCAAGAAAGTAATTGCAGCTTAAAACAATAGGCAAGGAAGTTAGACTCATAGGATGTTTGGTTCCCTATAAACTAAAGATAATGCCTTAACATATGGCCCTGAGTTGTTTTTAAGAATCCCAGACCTCCACCAGATGAATCCGCTGGCACACAGACTTCAGATGAGGGAAAACAGGACTGAACTCTGTCCGCTGTTCTTTGTTCTAAATTTCTTCCTGAGGGTCCTGGAGGAAGTTATGCCCACAGGCCAGAGGTGACATTCTTTTATGCTGATCCCAAGACTTTAGACAAAACTTCCCTTCCTTAGCTAACAGCAAATCAGAAAACCTTTGAATCTGCTTGTAGTCTGTAAGATATCCGGCCTTTTTAGGTCAAACCAATATGTAGTCTCCATATACTGATTTATGACTTTGCCTGCAGCCTCTGCCTCCCCACCTTTTAAACCCCATTACATGGGCTGGGCATGTTGGCTCTCATCTGTAATATCAACTCTTTGAGAGATTGAGGCAGGAGGGTCACTTGAAACCAGGAGTTCAAGACCAGCCTGTGCAAATAGTGAGATCTCATCTCCACAAAAAATAATTTTTAAAAAAATTAGCTGGGCATGGCCAGGTGCGGTGGCTTACACCTGTAATTCCAGCACTTTGGGAGGCTGAGGTGGGTGGGTCACCTGAGGTCGGGAGTTCAAGACCAGCCTGACCAACATGGAGAAACCTCGCCTCTACTAAAAATACAAAATTAGCCAAGCGTGGTGGTGCATGCCTGTAATCCCAGCTACTCGGGAGGCTGAGGCAGGAGAATCTCTTGAACCCGAGAGGCGGAGGATGAGGTGAGCTGAGATCACACCATTGCACTCCAGCCAGGGCAACAAGAGCAAAACTCTGTCTCAAAAAAAAAAAAAAAAAAAAATTAGCTGGGCATAGTGGTACGCACCTACAGTCCCAGCTACTCAGGAGGCTGACAGAAGCGTTGCTTGAGCCAGGACTTTGTGGCTGCAGTGAGCTGTACTCCAGCCTGGGCGACAAAGTGAGACCCTGACTCTAAAACAGCAACAACAAAACCGTGACATGTAAGCCAAAGGGGAGTCTGGGTCTTAAGCATTGGCTACTCAATTTTCCTTGCTTGGAGCCCTGCAAGAAATGCCTCACTTTCTCTCGCTGCAAATCCTAATGTCAGTGTTTGGCTTTTCTGCTTTGGGTCGGTGGACCCAAGTTTGGTCCCATAATATGCCCAGCATGGCAAGCTCCCCTCCTGTTGGGCTTTAACTGTCCTGAGTTAATATTTGGTCCTCCCCATACTAATGTTTGGAGCACGTCATTCTAATTTCTTTGCTTATTCAGTTGCAATCTTGCTAAACCCAGCCATGAAATATGACAGCCCTGTGCTACTCTTCACATGGTCTCCAAAGATCAGATCCAATATCCCTCAACCTCCTGCTGGTTCTTGTTTGCACTCGAGCAGTAGCACTGTAGCATTTGTTTAAACCTGTGACCTGGATGGTTTTGTTGGTGTCTTAAATGTCATCTCTCATTATAAAATGAAATGTTGTACGAAGGGCCAGGCATGCCTCATGCCTGTAATCCCAGCACTTTGGAGGCCAAGGAGGAAGGATCATTTGAGGCCAGGAGTTCAAGACCATCTTGGGCAATACAGTGAAACCCCTGTCTCTACAAAAAAATAAATAAATAAAAATTTGCCTGGAGTGGTGGTGCACACCTGTCGTCTCAGCTACTTGGGAGGCTGAGGTGGGAGGATCACTGGAGCCTGGGAGACAGAGATTGCAGTGAGCTAAGATAGAGCCACTGCTCTGGGTGACAGAGCAAGACCCTGTCTCAAAAAAAAAAAAAAAAAAGACAACTACCCTAAGTTTTTATTGTGAATGGAATGGATGGAAGAGAAATGCTTGGGGAGAGCAGACAGGGATTCCTTTCCAGGTTAGCGATAGTCCAAGCCATGCAGCAGAGGGAAGCCCGCTGGTCTAAGCAGGGGTGTATTCAGCAGTCATATTACTGTGACTGGTGAGTGTCCAGGAACCAGCGGGGAAAGCTGCAGGCAAACGCAGAGTCGAAGAGCATCTTCTCCTTTGAGGCCCCATCTCGAACCTCAGCACAGTCCTAAGCCCCAGGGCCTCTCCCATGAGGTAAGCACGCTGAACAGTTGCCTAGCCACACCTCCCACCCCAGGGAAAAGGCCACCTCTCTGGGTCCAGGACTAATAAGGGGAATGAAAGTGATTTGTACTTAACAATAGAGCTGCTAACTGACAATCTGAAAAGAACAAGAGTCAGGCAGGAATAGGGAACCTTAACATGCACATGGTATTAGAAGCTTCAGATCATGGCTGGGCGTGGTGGCTCATGCCTGTAATCCCAGCACTTGGAGGCTGAGGCGGGCGGATCACGATGTCAGGAGATCCAGATCATCCTGGCTAACATGGTGAAATCCCGTCTCTAAAAATACAAAAAATTAGCCAGGGGTGTGGTGGCGGGCACCTGTAGTCCCAGCTTTTCAGGAGGCTGAGGGAGAGGAATGGCGTGAACCCTGGAGGTGGAGCTTGCAGTGAGCCAAGATTGCGCAACTACACTCCAGCCTGAGTGACAGAGCGAGACTACATCTCAAAAAAAGAGTAGTTTCAGATCATAACAGAGAAGAAATGGAAAACAGAACACAAGAAACAGTCCCATTGACAAGTGGTTTTAGGTCCTAGTTTTGTTTGTTACGCTTATTAGAGTAGAGTAGAACTGCCTCAAGGGCAAATGGGCATTTTGTTACACAGAAATTTCTGGAGTTTCTTAATTTTTTTAATTTAATTTTTTGTTTTACAGACAAGGTCTCACTGTGTCACCCAGGCTGAAACAGTGGTGCAATCACAGCTCACTGTAGTCTCAAACTCCTGGGCTCAAGTAAACCTCCCACCTCAGTCTTTCAAGTAGCTAGGACTACAGGCATGCACCACCACGCCTGGCTATTCTTAAAAGTTTTTATGGAGATGGGGTCTCACTGTGCTGGCCAGTCTGGTCTTGAACTTCTGACCCCAGGGTATCTTCCCACCTTGACTTCCTACAAGCACTGAATTATAAGCATGAGCCACTGTGCCCAGCCTTGGTTTTAAATATACATATATACACACACACACACACACACATATACATACACATATATATAACACATATTTATGTACATAAATATATATATATAACTATAGAAAGTCAGCAACAAAAGTGGTATACCGTTCTTCCTCTTCCCTTTCTTTTTCTTAAAAGAAAATCTTTTGAGTGTTACAGCTCTTTTAGAATTTGCCTAGCAGGCTTTCCAGTTTTGCCGGAAAGCCCCAAAATAAATAAATAAATAAATAAATAAATAAATAAATAAATAAATAAAAATCTTTTACATCAAAAGACATTATCAAGAATGTGAAAAGACAACCTACAGAATGGGAGAAAATATTAACAAATCATATATCTGGTAAGGGTTTAATATTCAGAATATATAAAGAACTCTTATAACTCAACAACAAAAACATAACATAGGGCCCCATCGCGGTGGCCACGCCTGTAATCCAGCACTTAGGGAGGCCACTGTGGGTGGATCACTTGAGGCCAGGAGTTCAAGACTAGCCTGGCCAACATGGTGAAACCCCGTCTCAACTAAAAACATAAAAAGTAGCTGGGCATGGCGGGCGCCTGTAGTCTCAGCTACTCAGGAGGCTGAGGCGGGAGAATCGCCAGAACCCAGGAGGCGGAGGTGGCAGTGAGCCGAGACAGCAGAGCGAGACTCCGACTCAAAAAAAAAAAAGAAAAGAAAAAAAAAAGATAACTCAGTTAAACAATGGGCAAAGGACTTGAATAGACATTTCTCCAGAGAAGATATACGAATGGCCAAAAAGCACATGAAAAGATGTTCGATGTCTTTGGTCATTAGGGAAAGTAAATCACAACCACAATGAGATACCACTTCACACTAGGATGGCTCAAATAAAAAAAAGAGTTGGTGAGAGTATAGAGAAACTGGAACCCTTCAGCATTGCTGGTGCAAATGTACAATGGGTGTAGCCACTGTGAAAAACAGTCTGGCAGTTTCTCAGCAAGTTACACAGAGTTTCCATATGACCGAGCAGTTCCACTCCTAAGTATACACCCAAGAGAAATGAAAACATATGTCCACACAGAAATTTGCACACTAGTGTTTATAGCAGCGTTATTTATTTGCTTAAATTTTTAATTTTTTTGAGACAGGGTTTCACTCCCGTCACCCACGCTGTAGTGCAGTGATGCTGTCTTGGTTCACTGCAATCTCCACCACAGGGGCTCAAGCAATTTTCCTGCCTCAGCCTCCAGAGTAGCTGGGATTACAAAAGTGCACCACCATACCTGGTGAATTTTTTGTATTTTTAGTAGAGACAGGGTTTTGCGATGTTGAGCCTGAGATCAAGTGATCTGCCTGCCTCAGCCTTGCAAAGTGCTGGGATTATAGGCATGATCCATCATGCCCGGCTAACAGCACTATTTGTGATACCAAAGGGTGGAAACAACCTAAATGCCCATCCATTGATGAATGGATAAACAAAATGTGGTATACTTTTTTATTTTTGAGACAGAGTTTTGCTCTGTCACCAAAGCTGGAGTGCAGTGGCGCGATCTCGGTTCACTGCAACTTCCGCCGCCCGGGTTCAAGCGATTCTCCTGTCTCAGCCTCCTGAGTAGCTGGGATTACAGGCGCCCACCACTAAACCGGGCTAAATTTTGTATTTTCAGTAGAGACGGGGTTTTGTGGTGTTGACCAGGCTGATCTTGAACTCCTGACCTCAAGTGATCCACCCACCTCGACCTCCCATGGCGCCCAGCCAACTCTTTTTTTTTTTTTTTTTTTTTTTTTTTGAGACAGAGTCTCGCTCTGTAGCCCAGGCTGGAATGCAACGGTGCAATCTTGGCTCACTGAAACCTCCGCCCCCTGGGTTCAAGCGATTTTCCTGCCTCAGCCTCCTGTATAGCTGGGACTACATGTGCACATCACCATGCCTAGCTAATTTTTGTCTTTTTGGTAGAGATGGGGTTTCACCATGTTGGTCAGGCTGGTCTCAAACTCCTGACCTCGTGATCCACCCACCTTGGCCTCCCAAAGTGCTGGGATTACAGATGTAAGCCACGGTGCCCAGCCAGCTCTTAACGGAGTAGTATTCAGCCATAAAAAGGAACAAAGTACTGACACATACTACAATATGAATGAACCTTGAAAACATTAAGCTACCTGAAAGAAGCCTGTTACAAAAGGCCACATATTGTATCATTCCATTTATATGAAACATCCAGGTCAGGCAAATCCATCAAGACACAAAGTGGATTAGAGGTTACCAAGAGGTGGGTTGACAGAGAAATGGGGAGTGATTACTTAGTGAGTATAATGCTTCCTTTTACGGGTAAAAGAAAAAATCTTGAAACTTGAGAGAGCTGGTGGTTGCGCAATATTTTGAGTGTACTAAATGCGGCTGAATTGGTCATTCAAAATAAACAGAAGTGGTTAATATTATGTAAATTTCTTTTGTTTTTTTGAGACAGAGTCTTGCTCTGTCACCCAGGCTGGAGTGCAGTGCTGCAATCCTGGCTCACTGCAACCTTTGTCTCCCGGGTTCGAACAATTCTCCTGCCTCAGCCTCCCAAGTAGCTGGGATTACAAGTGCGCACAATCACGCCCGGCTAATTTTTGTATTTTTAGTAGCGAAGGGGTTTCACCATGTTGGCTAGACTGGTCTTGAACTCCTGATCTGAAGTTATCTGCCCACCTCAGCCTCCCAAAGTGCTGGGATTATAGGTGTGAGCCACTGCGCCTGGCTGTAAATTTCACTTCGAAAAAGCAGTTAAGGAAAAAAAAAGATAGTTGGGCCTAGGTCATGAGGAGGCTGAAAACCAAGCAGCAGAATTTGTGCTTTATTCTGTAGGTAATAGGGAGCCATTGAAGGTTTTATCGAGTGACAGCAGTTGAGTCTCACTGGGTAGAACAGAGGGGAAGGGAGAAACTGGAGCTGGTTGGGCCAAGTGGGAAGTCACTGTCATAGTCCAGCTGCCGGCCAGAACTGACATGGTTCTGCCAGCAACAGAGAGGGAAGGAAAATATGAGAGAATGACGATTTCAGTACCAGTAGGGTCTCGGCAACTGATTGGATACGGGCAGCAAGGAAAGCCAGGAGTGGACTGATTTTGAGGTATTGAACCTGGTGCCTGCATGAAGGTGAATTCGTAGGAGAAGGAGCTGCTCTTTGAAGGTGTTAAAAAATGGAAGAGGGGCCAGGTGCGCTGCCTCACACCTGTAATCCCAGCACTTTGGGAGACCAAGGGGGGTGGATCACTTGAGGTCAGGGGTTCAAGACCAGCCTGGCTAACATGTTGAAACCCTGTCTCTAAAAATACAACAATTAGCTGGCCATGGTGACACGCACCTGTAGTCCCAGCTACTCAGGAGACCGAAGCACAAGAATCAGGAGGCAGAGGTTGTAGCGAGCTGAGATCGCACCACTGCATTCCAGCCGGGGTGATAGAGCGAGACTCCATCTCAAAAAATAATAATAAAAAAATTTAGTAGAAGAAGGCAATGCACTCGGATCAATTTTAAGCCCTGGCTAGGGATCTAATGAAAAGCTCTCCGGCCGGGCACAGTGGCTCACGCCTGTAATCCCAGCACTCTGGGAGGCTGAGGTGGGTGGATTACAAGGTCAGGAGATCAAGACCATCCTGGCCAACAAGGTGAAGCCCCGTCTCTACTAAAAATACAAAAATTAGCTGGGCGCGGTGGTGCACACCTGTAATCCCAGCTACTCGGGAGGCTGAGGCAGGAAAATCGCTTGAACCAGTGAGTCGCTTGAACCAGCTGAGATCGCACCACTGCACTCCAGCCTGGTGACACAGCAAGACTCCATCTCAAAAAAAAGAAAAGGAAAAAAACCACTCTCCAAGCAGGAACCATGGCCTGGTTCTGGGGAGCTGGGGAACAACTCAGATTCGGATGAAGGTAACTCGGAAGGTTCAAGTCCCACACACTCCCTGCTACTGTCCCCAGAGTAGGAGTCCCCAAGTCAGGCTCCATGGTATCCTCAAAGAAGAGGGTAAAGCCAAGACCAGGCTTCTGTAATTAGCTGTGGCTACTCAATGCTTCACCCGGCATGGCATGGGAAAGTGGCTGAAATGTGGGTTCCAGTTCCACCATAGTGAGCCCTGCCTGCCCCTGCTCTTCCCACAGGGTTTTTAGGAACACCACAAGCACAGAGGTGTATGGTTCCTGCAGGAAAACACAGATGTATGACTGAAGTTACAAACAGAGGTTGGCCCTGGAGGCTCAGAATTGGGAATTGCCTTGAGGCCGGGCGCAGTGGCTCAAGCCTCTAATCTCAGCACTTTGGAAGGCTGAGGCAGGCAGATTGCCTGAGGTCAGGAGTTTGAGACCAGCCTGGTCAACAAGGTAAAACCCTGTCTCTACTAAAAATACAAAAAAATTAGCCGGTCATGGTGGCACGTGCCTGTAATCCCAGCTACTCAGGAGGCGAGGCCGGAGAATTGCTTGAACCCAGGAGGCGGAGGTTGTAGTGACCCGAAATCTCGCCACTGCACTCCAACCTGTGTGGCAGAGTGAGACTCCGTCTCAAAAAAAAAAAAAAAAAAAAAAGAAAGAAAAAGAAAGACGATGGTTGAAGTTAGAATGGATGAGACTGCAGAGGACACTGTTCAGAAGACAATGGCAAGAAGGGCCACCCACAGACTCAGGGGAACACCCTTGGAGGGAGACAGGAAGGGAACTAGGGAAGGACTTATTACAGAATTTGGAGGCCAGGCGCAGTGGCTCATGCCTGTAATCCTAGTGCTTTGGGAGTCTGAGGCAGGAGGATCGCTTGAGCCCAGGAGTTCAAAACCAGTCTGGTCAACTTAGCAAGACCCCATTTCTACATAAACATTTTAAAAAATTAGCCAGAAGCTGGGGGCAGTGGCTTATGCCTCTAATCCCAACACTTTGGAAGGCCAAGGTGGGAGGATCACCTGAGCCCAGGAGATAGAGACCAGCCCAGGCAACACATAGTGAGACCTCATGTCTACAAAAAGAGAAAAAGAAAAAAGAAATAAAAAAAATACTGGACAAAAAAATTAGCTGGTGTGGTGGCATGCACCTGTAGTCCCAGCTACTTGGAAGGCAGAGGTGAGAAGATAGCTGAAGCCCAGGAATTCAAGGCTGCAATGAGCTATGATCATGTCCCTGCACTCCAGCCTGGGTGACAGAGCAAGACCCTATCTCTAAAATAAAGAAGGAGGCCACCTTTAAGAGAACAGGGCGTGGTGGCACATGCCTGTGATCACAGCTACTCGAGATGCTGAGGCAGGAGAATCACTTGAATCCAGGAGGCGGAGGTTGTATTGAGTCGAGATTGCACCATTACACTCCAGCCTGGGCAACAACAGCAAAACTCTGTCTCAAAAAAAACAAAACAAGAAAAGAAAAAAAAAGGAGGAAGTTTATTTTAGTTTGCATTTCCACCAAAACAGACCCTGAGATGAGAATTTGGGTGCAATTATTGTCTTTGTGTTACAAGAAAGGGGTCCCGATCCATACCCCAAGAGACGGTTCTTGGATGTTGCACAAGAAAGAACTCAGGGTGAGTACTAAAGTGAAAGCAAGTTTATTAAGAAAGTAAAGGAATAAAAGAATGGCTACTCCATAGACAGAGCACCCCCAAGGGCTGCAGGTTGCCGATTTTTATGGTTATTTTCGACTAAATGCTACACAAGGGGTGGATTATTCATGCCTCCCCTTTTTAGACCATATGGGGTAACTTCCTTGCGTGGCCATGGCGTTTGCAAACTGTCATGGCGCTGGTGGGAATGTAGCACTGAGAACGACCGGAGGTCACTCTCATCGCCATCTTGGTTTTCGTGGGTTTTAGCCAACTTCTTACTGCAACCTGTTTTATTGGCAAGGTCTTTGTGACCTGTATCTTGTTCAGACCTCCTCTCTCATCCTGTAACTTAGAATGCCTTAACCACCTGGGGTGCAGCCCAGTAGGTCTCAGCCTCATTTTACCCAGCCCCTACTCCAGATGGAGTTGCTCTGGTTCACACGCCTCTGACATTTGGGCTTGTGACTAAGCAAATTACTGCTGTGGGCAATAAGGGTTCTGTCCTGCTGGGAACATTTCTGAGTCTGTGGAAAAAGCCCCAGAATTGTCCCCGAAAGGGGTGAGTAAGGTGGCATATTTATTCATCAAGCCCCTCATCCCTGCTTCATGCACTGAGGGTGGCTGTTAACTCTGGGTGTTAACTCTGAGGAACGGCCCTCAGAGAAGCTCTGTTGTAACAGAGCTTTCTGTAAGTGACAGCCCGTGTTGGTGTGTGTGTGTAGATGTGGGTGGGTGGGCAGCATGAGTGGAGCTCTGTCGGGGTTGGCTACAGGCTAGAGAGGCTCTTTGAAGGAAAAGGGAATCTAAGGGCCTGGTGTTGGGGCACATTTCAGGGGGAGGAGGGAGCACACCGGCTTGGCCCAGATCTGGTGTCATGGAAACTTGCTGGGTCGATATGTAGAGACAGTTTCTTCACGCATGGGGGAAAAAATATGAAGATGCACCAAGGGCATAGCAGTAAAAAGGAGGCCTAGTATGACTGTGGCAGGCCAGTCCTCCCTGGCAATCACACAGACAGGCCTGCATGACAGTCACGCAGACAGACCTGCATAGCACTCCAGTTACACAGACAGATTTCCACCGCCGCCTTAACATGGAGCAAATAGTTAAACCTAGGGAAATCAGTGCCCAGACATCAAAGCCCGAAATGAAACATATTGGTCAGTTGGAGCCTTGAATGGGTTTCTCCCTAACCTGGAGCAAACCAAAATAATAGAGACAGTCTTACATTCCTAGTGCCAAAACCCTTCTCAGGTCGACCAAATCTGAGACGAGTCAAAGTAACAGAGGCAGCTGTTTGAATAGATTCATTGGAGAGTGTAAGGCAGCTCTCCGGACCAAGCTGTAAAGGAGATAAGATAAAATAATCACTCCGGTACCACAGCAGACAGGCCTTGAAGGTCCTGGGGCCCTGTTAATCAGACTGAGCAAGTATTTTTTTTGCCTCTGACCTTCTAGTTGAAACAAAATTAGTTATCAATAGCCTTAGGCAAATGTTAGACTGCATGTAGGCATATAACCCCAACCAATATAAGCACTAGGGAAATTGTAAGGCCAGGCGTGGTCTAAAATAAATTTTTTTATAAAGGAAATTGTAACACTTTGAGTTGGTCTGGAGGAATTATCTCTGGCCTTCTCCCTGTATCCGGTTATAGCAATAAATTCCCTTCTTTCCTAGTTTGTCTGTTTCTCGTTATTGGGTCTTGAGAAAACACAGCCGGAACTTGCTTGGTTCCGGGAACATGACAGCTCCATTTGGCTCCTAACCACTCCCAGCCCCATGGTATCTGTTAACTGTTTTTGCTTATATCTGCACAAAGGATCCTAGGCCAAGCTAACTATGGGAGGAATTTAGTTTATAGTTTGTTTTGTTTTGTTTTTTTGAGACAGGGTCTCGCTCTGTTGCCCAGGCTGGAGTGCAGTGTCGTGATCTCTGCTCGCTGCAATCTCTGCCTCCCAGGCTCAAGCGAGCCAACTGCTTCAGCCTGCAGAGTAGCTGGGACTACAGGTGTGCACTACCATGCCCAGCTAATTTTTGTATTATTAGCAGAGACAGAGTTTCGCCATGTTGCCCAGGCTGGTCTTGAACTCCTGACCTCGAGTGATCCACCCGCCTTGACCTCTCAAAGTGCTGGGATTATAGGTGTGAGCCACTGAGTCTGGCCTAATTTAACTTTAAAATGAGGATGATAACAGTCCCTTCCTGAAATGAATTCCCAAGGAAATAAGAAGGGAGTACGCACAAATCACAATGTTATGTTAAAGATTTATAGGCTGGGCATGGTGGCTCACGCCTGTAATCCCAGCACTTTGTGAGGCCGAGGCAGGCGGATCACCTGAGGTCAGGAGTTCAAGATCAGCCTGGCCAACATGGCCAAATCCTGTCTTTACTAAAAATTCTAGAATTAGCCAGGCGTGGTGGTGCACACCTGTAACCCCAGCTACTGGGGAGGTTGAGGCAGGAGAATCGCTTGAACCCAGGAGGTGGAAGTTGCAGTGATTGTGCCGCTGCACCCTAGCCTGGGCAGAGTGAGACTCCGTCTCAAAAGGAAAAAAAAAAAAAAAGATGTATAGGAACATTGTCTCATGACCAAGACAGAGAAGGTTCCCAACCTCTTCAGGTCCTTGCTAGTGCCCAGATATCTGTGGTCATCAGTCAGCTCTTGGTCTCATCCCCCTTCCTCTTCCCCTTTCCTAACATAACAGGGGCCCAAAGTTAGTATTAACTCATGATGAGTTACAGTGTTAGGACAGCAGTCCGCCATCTTCTTGATTTGCGGCTCTCTAAATAAAGTCGCCTCCCTTCCCCAACACCTTGTCTGCTGATTTACTGGCTGTCGTGCAGTAGAGTCTAGGTTTGGATTTGGTTACAGGGTGTGAGGAGAGGGCAGAGGAACGGGAAAGCAGGCAGGTTACTAAACACAGTCAGATTTTATTTCTCGCTCCATTGAAGTCACATGGTTTGGGAAAAAAAATGGGGAATTGAGGGGAGACTTTTTTTTTGTTTTTATTTTCTTGAGATGGAGTCTCACTGTTGCCCAGGCTGGAGTGCAGTGGTGCTATCCCGGCTCACTGCAGCCTCTACCTCCTGGGTTCAAGCTATTCTCCTGCCTCAGCCTTCCGAGTAGCTGGGATTACAGGTGTGCACTGCCACAGCCAGCTAATTTTTGTATTTCTAGTAGAGACAGGGTTTCTACTAGAAACCAAGTTGACCAGGCTGGTCTCTAACTCCTGACCTCAAGTGATCCACTCACCTTGACCTCCCAAAGTGCTGGGATTACAGGCGTGAGTCACCATGCCCAACCAAGGGAGACTTTTTATTTTGAAATGACAAGAGGAAAACCCTGGAAAAAGGATCCACGATTATATAATTTCTGGAAAAAAGAAACCTAAAAGTGTATTTCTTGATTGTTTTCTTTTTATCCATGAGACTTGGAAAACAGAACAAATGTAATGGCCTAGTTCTAAACAGCAGGTTAAGTTCAGCATTATGTGGCTCTCTCTCAGTGTTGAAGTGGCGCTCCCCTCTGATCATGAGTGAGACCATCAGAGTGTGGGGCGACTCGTGGCAGCCTGTTGGGCTTCTGCAAGAGGAGGACCCCAGCTGCTGCTCTGCGTGAGTGGGGAGACGCCCGCGGGAAACTTCATCTCTGCAGACACAGCAACTGCCCAACAGCCCCACAGGACTGGGGACGAGACATGAAAGAAATTGCTTCTCCCACCACACCTCTGAGGCTGTGGACAGGGTGTTTACGGGACCCAGCTCAGAACTGAGCTGTCCTCATCCTTGCTACTTACTAATGCAATACTGGGCTGAATGGCCATCTGGTTCTGTTGGGATTCTGAATACAGTCTCTGTGTAGGATTGGGTGGAAGTACCTGGCTGAAATCCAGATAAGGAAAGAATCGGGCCGGGCCTGGTGGCTCGTGCCTGTAATCCCAACACTGTGAGGTGTCGAAGTGAGAATATCACTTGAACCCAGGAGTTCAAGACCAGCCTGGGCAACATAATGAGACCCTAACTCTACCAAAAAAGTAGCCAGGTGTGGTGGCACGTGCCTGTAGTCCCAGCTTCTCAGGTGGGTGAGGAGGGAGAATCGCTTGAGCCTGGGAGGTCGAGGCTGCAGTAAGCCATGATGGTACCACTGCCCTCCTTCCTGGGTGACAGAGTGAGATCATATCTCAAAAAAAAGAAGAGGCCAGGCGCGGTGGCTTATGCCTGTAATCCCAGGACTTTGGGAATCTAAGGCGGGTTGATCACGAGGTCAAGAGATCGAGACAATATGGTGAAACCCTGTCTCTACTAAAAATACAAAAAAAAAAAAAATTAGCTGGGCTTGGTGGCAATGCCTGTAATCCCAGCTACTTGGGAGGCTGAGGCAGGAGAATCACTTGAACCCGAGGGGTGGAGGTTGCAGTGAGCTGAGATGGCACCACTGCTCTCCAACCTGTCAACAGAGCGAGACTCCAACTCAAAAAAAAAAAAAAAGAATATGAGAACTGCATTTGTTTCTCATTAGACTCACCATGTACAGAAATACAATGTCCAGCACATTATTCCATGCAGTAAATGTATAATCTTGTCAGAACAACTCTGGTGAATTTAACATGATTTATTATCTAAGAAGGAACGTGCTGCCTTGTTAATTTCCTGATGCTCCATGAAGGTGACTATAGTCTCCATGAAGGTGACTATACTCAAAACAATAATGAGACTATAATCTCATTTTTTTTTCAGTTACTGATGTTAAATTAATTGACTTTAATTCCTGGGTTTTTCCGCCATCTTCTCTCCTTCATTTGGCCTTCTCAAATACTATTTATTTATTTATTTATTTATTTATTTATTTATTTATTGAGACGAAGTCTCGCTCTGTCGCCCAGGTTGGAATGCAGTGGCACGATCTCGGCTCACTGCAACCTCTACCTCCCAGGTTCAAGCGATTCTCCTGCCTCAGCCTCCCAAGTAGCTGGGATTACAGGCATGTGCCACTACACCTGGCTAATTTTTGTATTTTTAGTAGAGATGGGGTTTCACTATGTTGGCCAGGATGGTCTTAATTTCTTGACCTCGTGATCCACCTGCCTCGGCCTCCCAAAGTGCTGGGATTACAGGTGTGAGCCACCGCACCTAGCCACCACTAATAAAATAATAGCCACCACCACTAATAAAATAATACATAATTATTATTATTTATTGGCTGGCTAATTAATAAAATAATAGCCAGCCACCGCTAATAAAAAAAATAGCACCCAGCCCTATTTTTATTTTTATTTTTATTTTTTTAAAGATGGGAGTCTCTCTCTGTCACCCAGGCTGGAGTGCAGCGGCACAATCTCGGCTCACTGCAATCTCTGCCTCCTGGGTTCTAGAGATTCTCCTGCCTCAGACTCCCAAGTAGCTGGGATTATAGGCGCCCACCACAATGCCTGGCTGATTTATGTATTTTTAGTAGAGATGGGGTTTCACCATGCTGGCCCAGGTGGTCTCGAACTCCTGACCTCAAGTGATCTGCCTACGTCGGCCTCCCAAAGTGCTGGGATTACAGGAGTGAGCCACCAAACCTGGCCCCTTCTCCTTAAAGAAAAAAAGAATTATGCTCCAAAATTTTAGTCAAGTGAATTTATGATCCTGGCTCCCAAGCTACCATTTGCCGGGTCCATTACAATATCCTCCCTAAGCATTTCAAATCCATCAGTAAATAATAAAGACATTGTAGAACCCTGTTATGACACCAGGTTGGTGGGCCTAGGTCAGCTGTTCCATGAGAGGCCCCAGCATGCTGTGGGCCCTGTGCCGTGTGCAGTGGGAGGTAGTGCATGAGGTTGCAGGACAAGAGGCAGGTGTCACCCGTAAGTTGTGGGACCTTGGATAGGTGAGGTGGCCTCGGGTTTCAATCTGTATCTGAAGGCGGGTGCAGTGGCTCATGCCTGTAATCCCAACACTTTGGGAGGCCAAGGCGGGCAAATCACCTGAGGTCAGGAGTTCCAGATCAGCATGGCCAACATGGAGAAACCCTGCCTCTACTAAAAATACAAAAATTAGCTGGATATGGTGGCGTGTGCTTGTAATTCCACCTCCCTGGGGGGCTAAGGCAGGAGAACTGCTTGAATCCAGGAGTCAAAGGTTGCAGTGAGCCAAGATTGCACCACTGCACTCCAGCCTGGGTGACAGAGCTGTCAAAAACTAAATAAATAACTTCAATTAGAGACTATAAAAAAAGAAAAACAAAAATTTTTTTAAAAATAGCTGGGATGGTGGTGCACTCCTGTAGTCCTAGCTACAGGACGCTGAGCGGGGAGGATCACCTGAGCCCAGGAGATAAGGCTGCAGTGAGCTAGAATTGCACATCTGCACTCCAACCTGGCAACAGACCAAGACCCCAGGTCTAAGATAAAAATAAAAGTTTGTACCTGGAAATGAGAAAACTGGATTAGATCATCTCGAATATCTAAACAAAAGTGGCTAAACATAGTATTGGGTGGCAGAGGGTAATGCAATTTCTGTTTCTGATTTGGACAAAAAAGTCTACAGTAAGAATGAATTTAGAGGGGAAATTTTCCCCCCAAAAAAAAACTCTTTGGAAAAGTAAATGCAGTTCTCTTTGAGAAAAGGCACCTAGTTTGAGCATCCACTGGAAATGTGAGTGGGTCAAGGAATGAGTGACTTTCAGCTAAAGAGAGTTATCAAGAAGCCAGGCGTGGTGGTTCACGCCTGTAGTCCCAGCACTTTGGGAGGCTAAAGCAGACAGATCACTTGAGATCAGGAATTTGAGACCAGCCTGGCCAACATGAAACCTCATCTTCACTAAAAATACAAAAAATCAGTTGGGCGTGGTGGCGGGTGCCTGTAGTCTCAGCTACTCAGGAGGCTGAGGCACAAGAATCACTTGAACTTTGGAGGTGGAGGTTGCAGGGAGCCAAGATCTCACAGACTCCACTTCAAAAAAAAGAAAAAGAAAAAAAAGTAATCAAGAGAAAAACTCCACAACTGTCTTGCTCAGGCTCAGGGAACAGAGAAGAGGGGACCAGGGTCCAAAGCTTCTGACCGGTGAAGTGCACTTATCTGCCTCTGAGATCATCCATTAAGCAGGTTGGGTTCTTTGTAGGGAAGGCCTGAGCCTGATTGCCTGTCCTGCAGGGCATTAACAAGGGTCACGCTTACCTAATGCTTATCATTTTCAAATGCCTTTCATTTATATTTCCTCTAGGATGAGGATGATACTTGACTTGTGCGTAAATATATTTCCTTCTTTTAATTTTGTTTGGAATGTCATATCAGTTAATGAATTTAAATTAGTGATGAATTGGTATTTATGTTGATAGTTGATGGACAGTCAATTTTATAGGAGAACCTAATTGACCAACCTGGGTCATAGTTGTACATTTTCAGCTCCTGACTTCCTGGTGCCACCAGTTGGGAGGTACTAGTGCCCTCCTGGGAGGAAAGAGTTAACAAGCAGATCTGGTAACCTACTCTTGCATGTGTCAGGGTACCATGATTGACCATTGGCCAACCTCTGGGAATGTGGCCCCTGGAATGTTCTTTGTGATGGTTAGTGATTGGTGATTTTCTCATACACACCAGGAGCAATGGACTGTGCCAGATCAACTGGTCAGATTTCTTCACACAAACATCAGAATTGAGTGGCCAGGCACGGTGATTCACACCTGTAATCCCAGCACTTTGGGAGGCTGAGGCTGAGGCTGGAGGATCACTTGAGGTCAGGGATAGAGACCAGCCTGGCCAACATGGTGAAACCCCGTCTCTACTAAGAAAAATACAAAAATTAGCCAGGTGTGGTGACATGTGCCTATAATCCCAGCTACTTGGGAGGCTGAGGCAGGAGAATCACTTGAACCCAGGAAGCAGAGTTTGCAGTGAGCTGAGATCACGCCACTGCACTTTAGCCTGGGTGATGGAGTGAGACTCTGTCTCAAAGAAAAAAAAAAAAAAATCAAGATTGAGGATGGGCACCTGGATTCTGTACTGGGTTCTCAATTTTGGTTGCCATGGCTGGTTGCTAAGAGAATATGCATATGTGACCATCCTCTCCCCATAAACCTTGCACCCTGATACTCTGGTGGGTTTCCCTGGACAGAGACATTCCACACACATTCCTGTAGTTTGCTGCCAGAAAAAGAGAGTGCTCCTGTGGTCTCAGACAAGGAAGGACATCTGAAGCCTGTGTGAGACCTCTCTGGACTCCTCCATTGCACGTCTATTTCCAGCTGGCTTTTATTCTGTATCATTGGCCGTAATAAATCTGAGCCATGAGTATAACTTCCTATTGAGTCTTGGAGCTCTCTAGCAACTTACTAAATTTAGGGAAGTGGTGTGCCTCAACATACCCCCTAAATCTCTGTCTCAGCTGTTGAGAGAACGATAATGCTTTTCCTGGTTTCTCCTACAGCCCTAACTCGACAAAAATTAAGTCCCTATTCCAGTTCTGAGACCACTAATTTCTATAAACCTGTTCTTCAAAAAAAATTTTAAGGCAACATTTTTAGCTCTGAGATTTAATGATGAGTAAAGGAACACCAGGTTCTTCGTCTCAAGTCAAATTAGAGAAAAGGGCAGGGACAGACGTGGAGTAGTTTTAATGAGCAGAGAGTTTAGTAGGCAAGAAGGAAGGGAGAAGACAGAAGGAAGACACTGGCCCATACAGAGACAGAGGGAGCAGGGGCTCCAAAGCCAAAAGAGGAAACCCCACCTGCCACGGATACCAGCCAGGTATGTAATAGAGGCTGGACGAGGCGGTGTCTGATTTGCATAGGGCTCAGGGGATTGGTTTGGCCAGGCATGTCATTCAGTTAGCCCCTGAAAAAGCTGGCTCTCCCACCCTCATCTTTTAATATGCAAATACAGGGTGCCATGATGTTCTACACATGTGGGGATATGTGGGGGCAGCCATGTTGCCAGGAACATGTGGGGCAAGGGCAAGAAGGCTGCAGGAATGGCCATGTTTGGGTGAACCCAGTTTCTAATGGCCATCATTTGCATATCAAAGGTTGCCAGCCTGGCTCTAAGAGCTGGCTGGGGCTTTACAAGAAACTTTTCCAGAGATGCTTTAAAAAAAACTTCCAAAAGACCCCTTTTTGTCTCTATCTGCCTAAAATAATTTCTTTCTTTCTTTTTTTTTTTTTTTTTTTTGAGATGGAGTCTGGCTCCATCCCTCCAAGGCTGGAGTGCAGTGGCATGATCTCAGCTCACTGCAACCCCCACCTCCTGGGTTCAATCAATTCTCCTGCCTCAGCCTCCAGAGTAGCTGGGACTAAAGGCGCCTGCCACCAAGCCCGGCTAATTTTGTATTTTTCAGTAGAGACGGGGTTTCACCTTCTTGGTCAGGCTGGTCTGGAACTCCTGATGTCCAGTGATCCACCCACCCTGGCCTCCCAAAGAGCAGGGATTACAGGCTGTGAGCCACTGTGCCCAGCCAATAATTCTGAGTAATTCCTACAACACTGCCAGATAAAAAGAACCAAATAAATGAAAATAAGAAATGATAAAATAGGCCAGGCATGGTGGTTAATGCCTGTAATCTCAGCACTTTGGGAGGCCGAGGTGGGTGGATCACTGGAAGTCAGGAGTTGTAGACCAGCCTGGCCAACATGGTGAAACCCAGTCTCTACTTACAAAAATTAGCTGGGCATGGGGGTGGGTGCCTGTAATCCCAGCTACTCTGTAGACAGAGGGAGGAGAATCACTTGAACCCAGGCTGTGGAGGTTGCAGTGAGCCAAGATTGTGCCACTGCACTCCAGCCTGAGTGACAGAGCAAGACTGTCTCAAAAAAAAAAAAAAAAAAGGAAGTGACAAAACAGACAAGGAAGGAAGAAAAGACACAGCAAGGCCTCTTTGGAGGTCAAAGTTTCATCTGATAAGTCTCCATATTCCCATGCTGTTCACTTTTTGGACATTGGGTGTCTTTATCCAGAAAGCAGAAGCAACTCTACCAGGAAAAGAGTATGCTTGAATGGTGTAAGTAAATGAACCAAAAAAAAAAAAAAAAAAAAAAAAAAAGGCACCCAACACTACTAGCCTTTGACAAGGTTCTGAAAGTAAGTCAGAAAAGGAGGTGTGAGAGTAATTGAGTTGCCTGAATAGGCTGTTGTGTTTGAAATAACTGCAAGAGTATTGATTACCTCCTTCAGTCAACATTCTTGTGAAAGTTCTCACTCAGAATCCCTGCTGGGCAAGAGGCCATTTCTGCCAAGGTAGCTGGGGCATCCGTAATTGATGAAGTGGACTTTAAGTGACTAGTCAGGAAAGTCTTCAGGGTTCCTTTCCCAGCCACCTGGACACAGGCTTGTGTACAGAGCAGGAGGCAGACCCAAAGTCCTTCTCAGCGTTTCTTCCTCTTGCCCTCAGAGGAGTGGGGATATTTAGGTTCTTCTGTAGAGTGAATGTTTAAGTCCCCTCAAAATTTACATGTTGAGGCTGGGTGCAGTGGCTCACACCTGTAATCCCAGCACTTTGGGAGGCCAAGGCAGGCGGATTATCTGAGGTCAGGAGTTTGAAACCAGCCTGGCCAACATGGCAAAACCCTGGCTCTACTGAAAATACAAAATTAGCCCAGCATGGTGGTGCATGCCTGTAATCCCAGCTACTCAGGAGGCTGAGGCAGGAGAATCGCTTGATTCTGGGAGGTGGAGGTTGCAGTGAGTGGAGATAGCGCCACTGCACTCTAGCCTGGACAACAGAGCCAGACTCTGTCTCCAAAAAAAAAAAAAAAAAAAAAATTCACATGTTGACACCTAATCCCTAATGTGATTGTATTTGTAGGTGTGGAGGTGATAAATTTCTATTCATCTTGCGCCTTCCAAAGGTGATTGGGTCATAAAGGTGGAGTCCTCATGAACAGGATGAGTGCTCTTATAGAAGACGCTTCGTGGACCACAGAGAATGCAAACACTATATGATGTGGTCTCTGTCCTCAAAAAGCTTCTCATACAGCTATCAGCATCATGGTCACTGTTCTCACTGCTTTCTACGGAGTTCTTCCATCCAAGGCAATGTGGAGATCCACTGATTCATGTAACTCACATGATCATGGAAGAAGGTGCCTGATATGTGAGTCCTAGAACTCCTCATTCTGTATTGCTCTCTCTCTTTTAATGAAGCTTCCATTTCTAGACTATTCCTCTCTGGCTTTTTTTCTATTCTATGTCCATGAAATGTTAACAGAAACATCTCTTTTGCTTCTCATCATCAGCTTATAAGAAGGCATGACAGAAGTGACACATTTATAACAAAGAAGATGGGAGAAGACTCAAAGATGTAAAGAAATAAAGTACCTATCGCAATGCTTGGCACAGAATAGTTTCTAGAAAAATATTAGGTTCCCTTTTTTTTCCTTTTGTTTCACTGTGTCTGCACTAATAATTAGTGCCACTAGATGGCAACTTTTGGTCTAAAAACTACCCAGACGACCACATTGAAATCTTAAAAACACTTTTGGGTTCTCTCTGTGTTCCACGGTGACTTTTTTTTTTTTTTTTTGAGACGGAGTCTCGCTCTGTAGCCCAGGCTGGAGTGCAGTGGCCGGATCTCGGCTCACTGCAAGCTCCGCCTCCCGGGTTCACGCCATTCTCCGGCCTCAGCCTCCAGAGTAGCTGGGACTACAGGGGCCCGCCACCTCGCCCGGCTAGTTTTTTGTATTTTTTAGTAGAGACGGGGTTTCACCGTGTTCGCCAGGATGGTCTCGATCTCCTGACCTCGTGATCCGCCCGTCTCGGCCTCCCAAAGTGCTGGGATTACAGGCTTGAGCCACCGCGCCCGGCCCACGGTGACTTTTAATGTAATAAAGTAAGAAAAATCTATTTGGGTTCCAAATAATGGCAAATGTAAATAAGTGAGCAGCAAAGTGCTCTTTGGGCAGAAAAACTGTCTAATGCTATGTCCTGGCCAGAATTTGGCATATAATTCTGCTTAAGAGTATTAATTATTGTGACTACTACTTAAGCACATTGAGTGTTAAGTTTCTATTTATCTTGCAGTATTCTCAGCATTCCCTGGTGACAATGCTTGTTTCATATTTAGGAACTCCCAATATTTGCAGCAATCTATTCTTATAAATAATTCTGTTGGATAAATCGCTGGCCACAGATCACTCAGATACTGTTCCCCAAGAATTCAAAGGACAGAATCCTCAGCAAGAATTTTTTAAATTATTTATTTTTATTGCTATAAAAGAGTTGTACATATTTGCTTAGTAAACTCTTGCAGGAGAATTGAGAGTAACATTTCAGCCATTTCTCTCAAGTTTGTGATTTTAAAAATGGCTGAAAACATTTATTGAGCACTTATTGTACTGCCAATTATTATGTTGCATATTATATAATAATCTTATGATAAGCTGGTGGTATTATTTTTCCCAACCAATTTATGTTTATTCCAAAATTATGAAGTTGGTTCAATATTTGAAAAACAATGTAACTTCTGTACTAAGAGAATAAAGGAGGAAAATTGTATAATTTACTCATTAGATGCAGGAAAGTCTTCACCAAAATTCAATATTCATTCAAAGTAAAAACTCACTGCAAATTGTGAAGAGAAGAAAACTTCTGGCTGGGGGCAGCGGCTCACGCCTGTAATCCCAGCACTTTGGGACACCAAGGCGGCTGGATCACCTGAGGTTAGGAGTTCGAGACCAGCCTGGCCAACACGGCAAAACTCCATCTCTACCAAAAATACAAAAAATTAGCTGGTGTGGTGGTGCGTACCTATAATCCCAGCTACTCAGGAGTCTGAGGTGGGAGAATGGCTTGAACCAAGGAGGTGGAGGTTGCAGTGAGCCAAGATTGCACAACTGCACTCCAGCCTGGGTGATAAGAGTGGGACTCCATCTCAAAATAATAATAATAATAATAACCTTTAATTTAAAAAAAACTTAATTTGGTAATGGGTATCTGCAAAAAACCCTACATTAAATCTTACTGATTTTTTGGTAATTAAAGGCAATTTTAATAGAAAACCTGCTATTCTATTATTTTTTCCAATACAGTAATTTTTTTAAAGTATGGTAAAATATAATGAACATAAACTTACCATTTTAGCCATTTTAAGCAGCATTAAGGTACATTCACATTGTTGTACAACCATCATTGCCATCCATCACCAGACATTTTCATCTTCCCAAACACTACTAGTTTCCCTGTACCCATTAAACAACAGTTTGATTCCCTCAGTTTCCCAGGCTCTGGAAATCACTATTCTGCTTTCTGTCTCTATGAGTTTGTCTACTCCAGGGACCTCATATATGTGGAATCATACAGTATTTTGTGACTAGCTTATTTCACTTAATCCTGTAGCTTATTCCATATGGATAATGTCCTCAAATTTCATCCATGTTGTAGTACGTGTGAGAATGTACTTCCTTTTTAAGGCTGAATAATATTCTACGGTAGGTATATATCACAATTTGTTTATCTACTCATTCATCAATCGACATTTGGGTTGCTTCTACCTTTTGGTTATTGTGAATGCTGCTATGAATATAGGTATACAAATCTCTCTCCAAGGCCCTACTTTCAATTATTTTGGGTGTATACTCAGAAAGAGAACTGCTGGATAATGTGGTAGTTCTATTTTTAATTTTTTGAGGAGCCGTCATACGATTTTCCATAGTGGCCGCACCACTTTACATTCTTACCAGCAGTGTAGGAGGGCCCCACATTCACCATTTCTTGCCAACACTTGTTATTTTTTGCTTTTGGTGTTTGTGATTTTTGTTTGTTTGTTTTTGATAGCGGCCATTCTAATATGTATGATGTGGTATCTCATGAGATGGTTTTGCTTTGGATTTCCCTAATGAGTGGTAATATTGAGCATCTTTTCATGGGCTTATTGGCCACTTGTATGTCTTCTTTGAAGTTCTTTGCCCATTTTTAAATTGGGTTGTTTTGTTGTTGTTGAGTTGTGAGAGTTCTCTATATATTCTAGCTATTAACTCCTTATTAGATATATGATTTGCAAATATTTTATCCCATTCCACGAGTTTTTGCCTTTTCACTCTGTTGATAGTGTCCTTTGACTCAAAGAAGTTTTTAATTTTGATGTAATCCAATTCATGTATTTTTTATTTTTGTCTATGTATTGGTGTTATATCCAAAAAGTCACTGCCAGATCTTACGTCTTGAAGATTTTCTTGTATGTTTTCTTCTAAGAGTTTTATAGTTTCAGGTCTTATATTTATGTTTTTGATCTATTTTGAGTTAATTTTACATATGATATAGGAGTCTACTTCCTTTTTTTTGCATGTGGACATCCGGTTTTCCCAACACTAATTTTTGAAAAGACTGTCCTTTCTCCATTGAATGGTCTTATCACCCTCATTGAAAATTATTTGACTATATATGTAACAGATGTAATGGTTTATTTTGGGGCTGTCTACCCCATTCCATTGGTCTAGGTGTCTTTTTTTTTATGCCAGTACCACACTGTTTTGATTATTGTAGCTTTGTTGAAATCAGGAGGGGGTGAGTCCTCCAGCTGTGTTCTTTTTTAAGATTGTTTTCAGCTGGGCACAGTGACTCACACCTGTAATTCCAGCACTTTGGGAGGCCAAGACAGGCAGATCACGAGGTCAGGCGTTTGAGACCAGCCTGACAAACCTGGTGAAACTCCATCTTTACTAAAAATACAAAAATTAGCCAGGCGTGGTGGTGCATGCCTGTAATCTCAGCTACTCAGGAGGCCGAGGCAGAAGAATCATTTGAAACTGGGAGGCGGAGGTTGCAGTGAGCCGAGATTGTGCCACTGCACTCCAGCCTGGCTGACAGGGTGAGACTTCATCTCAAAAAAAAAAAAGAAAGAAAGAAAAATTGTTTTGGCTATTTGACGTCCCTTGAGAGTTCATATTAATTATAATTTTAGTATGGATTTTTCTCTTTCTGCAAAAAATATCATTGGGATTTGGATAGGATTTGAACCTGTGGATTGCTTTGCATAGTATAAACATCTTAACAACAGTAAGTCATACAATCTATGGACATGAGATCTTTTTCTATTTATTTACACCCTAATTTTATTCACCAATGTTTTATAGTTTTTATTGTACAAGTCTTTGATCTCCTTGGTTAAGCTTATTCTAAGTATTTTATTCTCTTCGATACTATTATAAATAAAATAGTTTTGGCCGGGCGCAGTGGCTCATGCCTGTAATCCCAGCACTTTCGGAGGCCGAGGTGGGTGGATCAGGAGGTCAGGAGATCAAGGCCATTCTGGCCAACATGGTGAAACCCCATCTCTACTAAAAATACAAAAATTAGCTGGGCATAGTGGTGCGTGCCTGTAGTACCAGCTACTTGGGAGGCTGAGGCAGGAGAATCACTTGAACCCAGGAGGCAGAGGTTGCGGTGAGCCGAGATCACACTACTGCATTCCAGCCTGGCAACAGAGTGAGACTCTGTCTCAAAAAAAAAAAATAAATAAATAAAATTAAAATAAATAAATAAAATAGTTTACAAATTTTTCTTATCAGATTGTTCATTCTTGGCATATAGAAATGTAACTGACTTTGCATGTTGATTTTTTATCCTGCAACTTTGCTACATTCATGTATCAGTTCTAACAATTTTCAGAAACATTTAGGGTTTTCTTTTTTTTTTTTTTTTTGAGACGGAGTTTCGCTCTTGTTGCCCAGGGTGGAGTGCAATGGCGTGATCTTGGCTCACCGCAACCTCCACCTCCCAGTTTTAAGTGATTCTCCCACCCACCTCAGCCTCCCGAGTAGCTGGGATTACTGGCATGTGCCACCATGCCCGGCTAATTTTGTATTTTTAGTAGAGATGGAGTTTCTCCATGTTGGTCAGGCTGGTCTCGAACTCCCGACCTCACCTCAGGTGATCCACCTGCCTCGGCCTCCCAAAGTGCCAGGATTATAGGCGTAAGCCACGGTGCCCAGCCTTTACCTAGGGTTGTTTTCTTTCTTTCTTTCTCTTTTTTTTTTTTCCTTTGAGATGGAGTCTCGCTCTGTCGCCCAGGCTGGGTTGCAGTGGGGTGATCTCGGCTCACTGCAAGCTCTGCCTCCCGAGTAGCTGGGACTACAGGCACCCATCACCACGCCCGGCTAATTTTTTGTGTTTTTAGTAAAGATGGGGTTTCACCGTGTTAGCCAGGATGGTCTTGATCTCCTGACCTGGTGATCCTCCCGCCTCGGCCTCCCAAAGTGCTGGGATTACAGGCATGAGTCTCTGCACCCAGCCTATTTAGGGTTTTCTAAACATAAAGTCTTATTATCTGTAAACAGAGATAGTTTTTTTCTTCCTTTCAAATATGGATGCCATTTACTTGTTTTTCTTGACTAATTGCTTTGCCTAGAACCTCCAGGACTGTGTTGAGTAGAAATTGTTGGCCAGGCACAGTGGCTCACCCCTGTAATCCCAGCACTTTGGGAGGCCGAGGCAGGAGGATCACCTGAGGTCAGGAGTTCGAGACCAGCTTGGCCAACATGGTGAAATCCCGTCTCTACAAAAATACAAAAATTAGTGGGGCATGGTGTCAGGTGCCTGTAATCCTAGCTACTGGGGAGGCTGAAGCAGGAGAATTGCTCGAACCTGGGAGGCAGAGGTTGCAGTGAGCCAAGATCAAGCCATTGCACTCCAGCCTGGGCGACAGAGCAAGACTCTGTCTCAAAAACAAAAACAAAAACAAAAACAAAAAAACAGAATTGTCTTGTTCCTGATCTTAGGGAAAAAGCTTTTAGTCTTTCGCCATTGACTATGTTGTTAGCTGTGGGCTTTTCATATATGACCTTATGTTGAGGTAGTTTCCTTCTACTTGCTCAGTGTTTTGTATCATAAAAGGGTGTTGAATTTTGTCAAGTGTTTTTTCTGCATCAGTACAGATTATCATGCGTTTTTCCCTTTTCAGTCTGTTTTTATGGTGTATTATTATTATTACTATTTTGAGACAGAGTCTTGCTCTGTCGCCCAGGCTGGAGTGCATTGGCAAGTGATCTTGGCTCACTGCAACCTCTGCCTACCAGTTTCAAGCGATTCTCCTGCCTCAGCCTCCCAAATAGCTGGGATTACAGGCATGTGGCACCACACCTGGCTAATTTTTGTATTTTTAGTAGAGACGAGGTTTCACCATGTTGGTCAGGTTGGTCTCAAATTCCTGACCTCAAGTGATCTGCCCGCCTTAGCCTCCCAGAGTATTGGGATTACGGGCGTGAGCCACTGCCCCTGGCCTATGGTGTATTATTAGTACATGGATTGATTTTTGTGCTTTGAGTCATCCTTCCATCCAAGGATAAATTCCACTTGGTCATAATGTATAATTCTTTAAACGGGCTGTTGAATTCTATTTGCTAGTATTTTCTGGCAGATTTTTGCATCCCAGTGATTTCTTTTCTTGGAGTGTCTTTGTCTGACTTTGGTATCATGGTAATGCTGGCCTCGCAGGATGAGTTAAAAATTATTCTCTCTTTTTTAATTTTTCTGAAAGAGTTTGAGAAAGATTAGTGTTAATTTTTCCTTAAATGTTTGGAAGATTTTTTTCAGTGAATTCTTTGTTGGGAGGTTTTTTTACTGCTGATTTAGTTTTCTTTATAGTTCTAGGTCTGTTCAGATTTTCTGTTTCTTCATAATTCAGTCTTGGTAGGGTATATGTTTTTAGGAATTTGTCCATTTTATCTGGATTATCCAATTTGCTGGTGCATAACTGTGCATAGTACTCCCTTATAATAATAGTTTTTATTTCTGTAAAATTAGTAATAATGTCCCCTCTTTCACTTCTGATTTTTGTTGAGTCTTCCTTCTTTTTTACTTCCTTAGTTTAGCTACAAGTTTGTCCATTTTTAAAATCTTTTCAAAAAACCAACTCCTGATTTTGTTGACTCTCTCTATTATTTTTCTATTCCTGTTTTGTTTAACTCTGCTCTAATCTTTATTATTTCCTTTCTTCTACTGGCTTTGGGCTTAGTTTGTTTTTATTTTTTTTCTACTTCCTTATGGTATAAAGTTAGGTTGTTGATTTGAGATCTTTCTTCCCTATTAATTTGTTTGTAGCTATACATTTCCCTCTTAGCACTGTTTTCACTGCATTTCATAAATTTTGGACTGAGTCTTACTCTGTCATCCAGGCTGGAGTGCAATCTCAGCTCACTGCAACCTCCACCTCCCGGGGTCAAGCAATTCTCCTGCTTCAGCCTCCTGAGTAGCTGGATTACAGG
This sequence comes from Macaca nemestrina, assembly GCF_043159975.1. Lineage (NCBI taxonomy): Eukaryota > Metazoa > Chordata > Mammalia > Primates > Cercopithecidae > Macaca > Macaca nemestrina. The sequence goes on along the minus strand of NC_092133.1, from coordinate 111,802,493 downwards.
CATGCACCATCACAACTGCTAATTTTTGTATTTTTAATAAAGACGGGGTTTCACCGTGTTGCCCAGGCTGGTCTCGAACTCCTGACTGTCAGAGTTAAAGAAAGAGGAAAGAAAGACGAAACGCCGCTGGCAGTTAAAGACAGGTTTTCTTAGTTAAAACCTGAAGGCGCTCCTGGCAGACCACGGTCAGGAGCGCTTTCTCTTACAGACTAAGAGTACATATCGGTTTTAGGGTGAGGGGGCTTATCACAGCTTGGAGTGTTGATGTGTGTGGAGAAGTTGATGGCGGGGTTGGAGTCTCTCTGGGGGGAGGGGAGGTTATGTTGGGGCAGACATCTTTCTGGCTGGAGGGGGTTATCTGGGCTAGTATCTTCCCGTCTGGAGGGGGCTTATTTTGGGGTTAGCATGTTTCTGGTTGGGGAGGAGTTTGGAATGTTTCTGGTTGGAGATGTTATCTGTGGTTTATGGTCATGTTGACCTTAGATTAGGCGGATGCCCCTTGGATTTAGGTGATTTTTTATTAAAGTGAACTTTAGAATGAGAGGCTTGTCCAAGATGGCAATGCTCCTGCTGTCACTGACCTCGAGTGATCCACCCGTCTCGGCCTCCCAAAGTGCTAGGATTACAGGCATGAGCCACCGCCCCCTGCTTTGTCTCATGTATTTTCTAATTTCCTCTGTGATTTGTTCTTTGATCCATTGGTTGTTCAAGAGTGTGTTGATTTCCACATATTTGTGGATTTTCCACTTTTCCTTCTGCTATTGATTTCTAATTTTTCATTTTGATGAAAAAAGATATTTTGAGGCTGGACATGGTGGTTCACACCTGTAATCTCAGCAATTTGGGAAGCCGAGGCAGGCAGATCACTTGAGGCCAGGAGTTCGAGACCAGCCTGGCCAACATGGTGAACCCCCGTCTCTACTAAAAATGCAGAAATTAGCCAGACATGATTGCAGGTGCCTGTAATCCCAGCTACTCAGGAGGCTGAGGCAGGAGAATTGTTTGGACCCGAGAGGCGGAGGGTGCAGTTAGCTGAGATCACACCGCTACACTTCAGACTGGGCAACAGAGGGAGATTCCATATCAAAAAAAAAAAAAAAAAAAAGATACTTTGTGTGATTTCAATCCTTTTAAATGTATTAAAACTTGTGGCCTAACGTATGGTCTATCCTGGAGAATGATCCATCTGCAGTTGAAAAAAAAATGTGTATTCTGCTATTGTTGATTGGAGTGTTTTGTGTATGTCTGCTAGGTCCATTGGCCTACAGTGTTATTCAGCTCCTCTATTTCATTATTGATCTTCTGCCTGGTTGCCCTACCAAGATGATGGTATTATTCTTTTCATTTTACAGACAAAGAATGGAGGAATGCAAAGAGATATAAAGTAGTTTGCTCAAGTTCATAGCTGGTAAGTGGTAGAATTAGGTCTCAATTAAAGGTCTAGATTCTCCAAGGGACATGCTCCAAACCACCAAGCAGGCTGGGCATGGTGTCTCACTCCTGTAATCCCAGCACTTTGGGAGGCTGAGGTGGGTGGATCACTTGAGGTCAGGAGTTCGAGACTAGCCTGGCCAACATGGCCAAACCCCATCTCTAATAAAAACACAAAAAATAGCTGGGCATGGTGGCGGGCACCTGTAATCCCAGCTACTCAGGAGACTGAGGCAGGAGAATCACTTGGACCCAGGAGGCAGAGGTTGCAGTGAGCCAAGATGGCACCACTACGCTCCAGCCTGGGTGACAGACTGAGACTCTGTCTCAAAAATACAAACAAACAAACAAAAATCCACCAGGCAAGAGATAGCTTTTCATACTATCCATACTGTGATCTTTCCACTATTTAACCCCAAGCACTTACTTGTTAAACTTTAATAATTGACCAATACCACACACACATGCACATCCTCACTCACTGCCTCTAAGAGAGTCAGGATTTTGACTGAAGGAGGCAGTGGGAGCTGTGACAGCCTCTGCAAACTCCAAAAAGGGACTTCGAGCCCCTTTCAGTACCTAACTCAACACTTAATGGGTTTCATTTTGGGCATAGCAATTATCCACCAGCGGAGGCAAAATATACCTGCTCTCAAAATATAAAGCTCTTTAAATATACAAGCCCTCTAAATATTTTAGAGACTTGTATCTATAAAATATACAAGTCCTGCTGGGCACAGTGCCTCATGCCTGTTATTCCAGCACTTCAGGAGGCTGAGGAAGGAGGATTGCTTGAGGCCAGGAATTCAAGACCAGCCCAGGGAACATAGTGAGACCCTGTCTCTACTAATTAACTAACTAACTAACTAACTAAATAAATAAATAAATAAAATATAGAAGTCTCTAAAACCTGAAAAGTCACAAAATATGTTACTCAAAAATTGAGCTAATTCAATGATATCAAGTTACAGGGTGTTAGGAGAGATGGTTAACACTTCAAACTGCATTGATGGCATTTGGTGAAAGATTTCCTTTAGCTGAGGACCTTGTACTTTTTGCATGGGGCACTTATTATTGACCATTAGCCACGGAAAAATTGAAAGATTAATTAACCCTGCTGGAGAAGAAGTACAATAAGAAAAAAAGGAACAGAGCCAGGGCCCAGGGAGATAGCCCCACCCAGCAGCGACCATTTCCTCATTCCCTGGGCAAACAATCACCCAGGTACCCCTGAGTGCCTGGGGGATGGAACTGCTTATTTCTATTTGCCAAAAAGTGGAAACATCTCTTTTGAAAGCTTATGTTATGGGGTTTCAACATTTATAGCTATTTCACTGGTGTCTAAATCAAGACATTTAAAAAATTTGACCAACGTGGCCGTTTAATTTAAATTCTGCTTTTAGTGAAAGTATGAGTCACATGGTACTATGCTCAGGCTGGTTTTTCAGGTGCTTATTAATAATAACTCACATTCGCCTTCACATACTGTCATCTCCTTTCACTCACACCACTGCCATATTGGGAGGTGGCACATGGGCCACCTCTCTCTCTCTCTTTTTAACAGAACACTCTTTCTTTTAAGTTGTCATACTGTGTCTTATTGCTGCAAGAACATGAGTTCCTGTGAGCTTTTCACTTTTTTTTTGATTTCTACCCTTTGCACCCCATCCTGTGGCCTGTGAGGCAAGACTAAGGACAAAATATGCCTTGTGGGAACTTGTGTAGGTAAGTTCCTCATAGCTCACTGGGTTTTGCTCACTGGGTTAGAAATTGTTGCATATTTGATAGAATTTCATAGGTAGAAGAGGGTCTAAGGACAGAGAAGAGGGGAGGATGAGAGACACATATTTCCCAGCAAGGAAGGAAGGAGGAAAACTGGGATGTCACTTCAGGAAAGGCCTAAACTTACATATGAAATGAACCCCTGTAGAGGTAATGGCATTTTACAATATGTAAATTCACAAGTAGAGAACAGCTTTGTTCTTGGTGTGCAGTTGGACGTGATAATCTTTTATACTGATGTTCTCATCTTTAACATGAAGGTGAAAGTTTCATGTTTGGAAGGTTGAGCTTGAAGTCAACAAATTGGGAAAACCTTAGGTTTTATTATTTTTAAAAATTCCAATTATAATTAGTAACAACACCCTTGAATAATTTTGGAGTTATTGCCACATAATATTAATCTCTCCAATTTTGCAACTTCACATCTCTAAAGGATACTGCTGCAACTCCATTCCACCAACAGACGTTGTACAGACACACTTGAATCTTTACTCTGCAAGCCTGTAAAGATGGTTCCATTGTTTTTATTATTATTAATTTTTTTTGAGATTTTTTTTTGATTTTTTTTTTTTCTGTTGCCCAGGCTGCAGTGCAGTGGCATCATCTCGGGTCACTGCAACCTCTGCCTCCCAGGTTCAAGCTATTGTCCTGCCTCAGCCTCCTGTGTAGCTGGAATTACAGGTGCCTGCCACCACACCCGGCTAATTTTTGTATTTTTCTTAGAGACGGGGTTTCAGCATGTTGGCCAAGCTGGTCTAGAACTCCTGACCTCAAGTGATCCACCCACCTCGGCCTCCCAAAGTGCTTGGGATTGCAGGTATGAGCCACCGTGCCTGGCCTGGTTACATCATTTTCTTTTCTTTTGTTTTCTTTTTTTTTTTTTTTTTCTCTTGGCTCACTGCAACCACCATCTCCCAGGTTCAAACGATTCTCCTGTCTCAGCCTCCTGAATAGCTGGGATTACAAGCACCTGCCGTCATGCCCAGCTAATTTTTGTATTGTAGTAGAGACAGGGTTTCACCATGTTGGCCAGGCTGGTGTTGAACTACTGACCTCAGGTGATCCACCTGCCTCGGCCTTCCAAAGTGCCAGGATTGTAGGTGTGAGCCACCATGCCCAGCCTCCATTATTATTTTCTATCAAAACAAACCTACATTTTTAAAAATTTCATTTATTTATTTTGTGTGTGTGACAGTGTCTCACTCTATCGCCCAGGCTGGAGTGCAGTGGCACAATCTCGGCTTACTGCAGCCTCTGCCTCTAGGGTTCAAGCAATTCTCCTGCCTCAGCCACCCAAGTAGCTGGGATTACAGGCGTGCACCACCATGCCCCACTAATTTTTGTATTTTTAGTAGAGACGGGCTTTTACCATGTTTCCCAGGCTGGTCTCGAACTCCTGAGCTCGAACGATTCACCCATCTCAGCCTCCCAAAGTGCTAGGATTACAGGTGTGAGCGACCATGCCCAGCCCAAACCTACATTTTAAACTTTAGTTAGACTGTAACTTCATAAGGACAGGGAGATGCGATATAAATAATAGCACAGTGGCTCTCATCTTGGGCTCTAGAGCCAGAACATTTGGGTTCAGGTTATCTACATCCTGTCAATCAACTGTGACTTTGGGTAACTTACTTAATCCCTTTTGAATCTCAATTTTTTAAATATGTAAAGTAGAGATAATAATATCTACCTTTTAAGATTCTAGTGAAAGTAATTCATTGATTTAACAACTTTTTTTAGGGCCGGGCGCGGTGGCTCAAGCCTGTAATCCCAGCACTTTGGGAGGCCGAGACGGGCGGATCACGAGGTCAGGAGATTGAGACCATCCTGGCTAACACGGTGAAACCCCGTCTCTACTAAAAAATACAAAAAACTAGCCGGGCGAGGTGGCAGGCGCCTGTAGTCCCAGCTACTCGGGAGGCTGAGGCAGGAGAATGGCGTGAACCCTGGAGGCGGAGCTTGCAGTGAGCTGAGATCCGGCCACAGCACTCCAGCCTGGGCGACAGAGCGAGACTCCGTCTCAAAAAAAAAAAGAGAAAAAAAAAAAAAAAAAAAAACTTTTTTTGCATTTGGTAATTTTATGTTTTTAATTGACAAATTATAATTGTACATATTTATGGAGTATGTAGTGATGTTTTCATACATAGAATTTATAGTGATCAGATCAGGATAATTAGCATATCCATCATCTCAAACATTTATCAGTTATTTTCAGTTATTTGTGTTGGTAACTTTCTTTCTTTTTTTTTTTTTTTGAGATGGAGTCCCACTCTGTTGCCCAGGGTTGGAGTGCAGTGGCGTGATCTCAGTTCACTGCAACCTCTGCCTCCCAGGTTCGAATGATTCTCCTGCCTCAGCCTCCCAAGTAGCTGGGACTACAGGTGCATGCCACCACGCCCAGCTAATTTTTTGTATTTTTAGTAGAGACAGGGCTTCACTGTGTTAGCCAAGATGGTCTCGATCTCCTGACCTCATGATCCACCTGCCTCAGCCTCCCAAAGTGCTGGGATTACAGGTGTGAGCCACACCTGGCCTAATATCCTCCTTCTAGCTACTTGAAACTATATAACACATTATTAACTATAGTCATCTGCAATGATATAGAATACTGGAACTATTTATTCTTCCTATCTAGCTGTAATTTTGTATCCTTTAATGAATCTCTTCCCATCTCTCCCTCCTACTCTTTCTAGACTGATTTAACATTTATTGAACATCTACTATTTATCAGTCACTGAGGATGCAGTAAACAAACTTTCCTGCATTATTTTTCCTTGTAACACTTATTATCCTCAACATATATTTATTTGTTGATTTGATTAGTGTCTGTCTTCCACCTTGTTAAAGAAAAAAACAGGCAGCCCAAAGCGGAGGCAGTAGTGCTGAAGTTCCACATCACCAAATTGAAACATAAGTTGTTTATTTGTAAGATCTGGCCTTCCAAGAAATCAGGAGAGAGACGACAATAGCTAAATCCCATTAAGCCAACAAGATTTTGCTTACATCCCTAGAAGGAAAGTAACCTTGAAATGACCAATGCACTCTTTTTTTCTTTTTTTTTGAGATGGAGTCTCACTCTGTCACCCAGACTGGAGTACAGTGGTGCGATCTTGGCTCACTGCAACCTCCACCTCCTGGGTTCAAGTGATTCTCCTGCCTCAGCCTCCCAAGTAACTGGGATAACAGGCACCTGTCACCTCACCCAGCTAATTTTTATATTTTTAGTAGAGATGGGGTTTCACCATGTTGGCCAGGCTGGTCTCAAACTCTCTGACCTCAGGTGATCCGCCTACCTTGGCCTCCCAAAGTGCTGGGATTACAGGTGTAAGCCATGGTGCCTGGCCTCCAATGCACTCTTTGTTTCCTGTTCCCACTTCTTTCTACTTTTTTCTGCCTATAAAACTCGCCCATTCTGTTTAGCTCATTAGAGCTCCTTCCTATTTGTCTGTATGCTGCCCAGTTGATGAATCACTAATAAAAGTCAATTCAATCTTTGAAACTCAATTTGAAATTTTGCTCTTTGACACCATTCATTATGCCCCAGAAGCTTCCTGGAGACAGAGGCATTGTCTGTGGTGTCCCTCACACCTGGACTAGGGCCTAGTATACAGGAGGAGTGCCATATATGTTAATGACAGAGTGGATGAATGGATTGGCGAGAGGCTTCCTTCCTGAAAGCCCAATGCTTGGAGTGCCCTACATCCAAGAGGCAGGTTCGATGCCACTTCTCTTTTCTCTGGTACTCTTCTTCACTGTCTCTCTGAACTTCCTTGGCAGGTGAGATCAGAAGGGCTGAGGATGCAGCTCCACACTGCAACTGCCATTGCCTGAGAGAGGCTTGCATGGCAAAAGCATGATTATTCTTGTTTTTCCCTTTTCTTCTGCTCTTTCGGTCAACATTTTCTCATCTTCAGAGTGGGAAGATCAAAGATAAGGCGAAGGAGAGAGGAGGCCCTTTAACTAGGCTCTAGACTTGACCTAATCTAGGCACAAAGCATTCTTTACATGGTCTATTATTTTTCACTATGTTTGGATTGAGGTCGAATCTCAATAATGATGAATGTTAATATACCATCGTTGTCCTCTGGGCACCTTATTGGACTTTATGGGGAAAGGTGGATTGTCAAGAACGTGATTAAGACGCTCAGGGCCAGGCGTGTGGCTCATGCCTGTAATCCCAGTACTTTGGGAAGCCAAGGCAGGTGGACCACTTGAGATCAAGAGTTTGAGACCAGCTGGGCCAACATGGTGAAAGCCCTGTCTCTACTAAAAATACAAAAAATTAACTGGGCATGGTGGTATGTGCCTGTAATCCCAGCTACTCGGGAGGCTGAGGCAGAAGAATTGCTTGAACCCGGGAGGTGGAGGTTGCAGTGAGCTGAGATGGTGCCACTGCACTCCAGCTTGGGTGACAGAGTGAGACTCAATCTCAAAAACAAAACAAAACAAAACAAAAAGATGCTCAGAGTCCTGAGTCCCCAGATGAATACCACCATAATATCATCCCATTTCCACACTATTATGCTAAGCCAGTGTTTCTCAAGCTCAGGTTCTGTCTTGCAATATGCTCCACGAAAGAAGCATTCCATACTCAAAAAATTTAGGAAATTTTAGAAAGACTGCATTCTGTATTGGAATGTATCTAACAACACAGCTTATTAACAACTCTGAAAAGTCCTGCAGTAAGGACATTTGTTTAAAATTATTTAACCCAGTCCATCAAAAAAACATTTTGACCTTGGAAATCTGCTTTTGTCTTGGAAATCTGTTTTGACCTTGGACATCTGTTTTTGCATGCAGCTAATGGCCTGAAGAGTGCACTGGGGAAACTCCGTGCTTGCAAATGAAAAGCATAAGACCTGGTCACTGGCCTCCAACTCTGAACATGCTGGTTACAGTCTTTTCAGTTGTGAGGGTTTGATACCTTATAGGAAGGGAGGAATTGCTGCCTTTTGCACCGTTTTGGTGAATGCATACACACTCACACATCTCCCCAAAATACTTTGAAATATGTGTTCTTAACAATTCACATCATTTTGAACTGTTCCATAAAGTTCTTAACTTTATGTTCCAGACCACTGGAGCTGGACTCTGCTGGAAACCGTAGTCAGCTCCATACACAAATTGGATTGCAAGTGAGCAGTTTAGCACCCATTAGCCTGCAGGAACAATTAAACTATGGATTTTATTCCAAGTTTTATGAAAGGAATTCCATTAAATGGGACTTGGAAATATATATTTCTTCTTCTTCTTATCTTGGTGTTTTTCAGGCCTGGCTTACTCAGGAATCAGCTCTGGGTGTGTTATTTCTTCTGTTATAAATTGCCTTCCTGTTATGTTACATTAAACTAGTCATATTTGATGGAATTTGTGATAAAAAGCTAGTCTTTTGCTCAATTATATTTTTTCTAGCTTTCCTAAGGCAGAGGCCACATTTTATTTTTTTCTCCCCAAATAAGGACTTGTTGACTTAAAATATAATGAAAATGTTAAAATGTCACATTTTATTTTCATATTTGAAACTCTTTAAATTTTATTTAAACTCTCTTTAAGTATTCTCTCTCTACTGTCAGAGTACCAGTAAAGAAGTTGTGGTACATTCATGCAATGCATTGTTATGCAAGCAACTATTAAACATTATGTTATAAAAGAATAATTTAATGACATGGAAAAGTAGTCAATATATATTTAGAGAGGGTAAAAGCATATAATCAGTATAGCATAGGATAAGTCTGTAAAGACTATACATCAATGGCCAGGCACGGTGGCTCACGCCTGTAATCCCAGTACTTTGGGAGGCTGAAGTGGGTGGATAACGAGGTCAGGAGATTGAGACCACCCTGGCTAACATGGTGAAACCCCGTTTCTACTAAAAATAATACAAATAATTAGCCAGGCGTGGTGGCGGGTGCCTGTAGTCCCAGCTACTTGGGAGGCTGAGGCAGGAGAATGGCGTGAACTCGGGAGGTGGAGCTTGCAGTGAGCAGAGATTGCACCACTGCACTCCAGCTCAAAAAAAAAAAAAAAATTTAAGCAAGATTCTCTGATTTTTGGAAGAGGAGAGAGTTTTTTTTGTTTTTATTATTATTATTATTATTATTATTATTATACTTTAAGTTCTAGGGTACATGTGCACAAGAGGACAGGGTTTAAACATTATACCGGCCTGTCTCATTGCACATCTAGGGATACCCCAGGGACCATAACAATGCAAGGTGAGTGTCCTTTGCCATCCTCTGGCTTTTGGCCTTATCCTACCCCAGATGTTTCTTGTCCTCATTGTGACTGCAAGTTGCAGTGAGCCCTTCATGGAGACCCAGATTTCCACGTTTGAATCCATTTTTCTTCCTTCCCTTGTAACCAAACTATAAAATACTCTAGTGTCCTAATTCAAACTTTAATGATTGACAATGGCTTATACCCTACTATGGAGTGAATGTCTGTGTCTCCCCCAAATTCAGATGTTGAAATCCCAACCCCACAATGTGGTGGTATTAGAAGGTGGAGTCTTTGGGAAGTAATTAGGTCATGAGGGTGGAGTCCTCACAAATGGGATTGGTGCCCTTATAAAAGGGACCCTAGAGAGCTCTTTCACCCTCTTCCCGCCATGTGAGGTTACAAGAAGTCAGCGGTCTGCAATCTGGAAAAGGACCCTCACCATATCCTGGTCTGCTGGCACCTTGATCTTGGACCTCCAGCCTCCTGAAGAAAAATATTTTCGGGTGTTTATAAGCCACTCAATTTAGTGATAGTAACCCAAACAGACCAAGACATCACCCTTGAGATTATTTGCATTTTAATAGAACACAACACCTTACCTTAAAAAAGTTCATTGTAAACCCTGGACCCAAGGAGATAGGATTGTGCAGAGGATGTCTTCCGGGCTGGAAAAAGTACATTCCCAGAGCAGTAATCAGGACCTGGACCGTCTCTAGCTACAGTTCAACCATGTTCGAAAATCTAAAGCAACAGTTCTCAGTTTACCAGCGCTTCAGAATGCCCTGGGATGATGTAAGGAGGTGGGGAGAAATTAATGAGGTGGTGGGGAGAGGTGGGAGGACCCAGGGGTAGCACACTGTGCTATTGGTTATGGGTAACCTGAAACTTTTTTTTTTTTTTTTTTTTTTTTTTTTTTTTTTGAGACGGAGTCTGGCTCTGTCACCCAGGCTGGAGTGCAGTGGCGCGATCTCGGCTCACTGCAAGCTCCGCCTCCCGGGTTTACGCCATTCTCCTGCCTCAGCCTCCCGAGTAGCTGGGACTACAGGCGCCCGCCACCTCGCCCGGCTAGTTTATTTTATTTTATTTTATTTTTTAGTAGAGACGGGGTTTCACCGTGTTAGCCAGGATGGTCTCGATTTCCTGACCTCGTGATCCGCCCGTCTCGGCCTCCCAAAGTGCTGGGATTACAGGCTTGAGCCACCGCGCCCGGCCGGTAACCTGAAACATTTACATTCTTTAGGCTGAAGCTAAGGTGCTTTTGGCACCCTTGAAAGCATTGTGGGTGCCCTGACGGCATGGAAATTTCCCCAGCCTCCTTTGTGGCAGCCCAGTAGCCCCACCTGGTGGGTTATGGAGGTAGAGGCAAGAGGTCGGTTTTTTTAGTAGGAGGCCTGTTTGCCTGAATGGAGACTGAAATCCTACTGAGCTTGGGCAAAAACGGGTCATATTTTAATCTGTACTTAAGTCTGTAGGCAGTTTACAATGGGTTTTTATTTTATTTTATTTTATTTTATTTATTTTATTTTTTTTTTGAGACGGAGTCTTGCTCTGTCGCCCAGGCTGCAGTGCAGTGGCCGGATCTCAGCTCACTGCAAGCTCCGCCTCCCGGGTTCACGCCATTCTCCTGCCTCAGCCTCCCGAGTAGCTGGGACTACAGGCGCCCGCCACCTCGCCCGGCTAGTTTTTTGTATTTTTTAGTAGAGACGGGGTTTCACCGTGTTAGCCAGGATGGTCTTGATCTCCTGACCTCGTGATCCGCCCGTCTCGGCCTCCCAAAGTGCTGGGATTACAGGCTTGAGCCACCGCGCCCGGCCCTATTTTATTTTTTAAGAAACAAGATCTCACCCTGTCGCCCAGGCTGGAGTGGAGCGGCACAATCGTAGTTCACTTCAGCCTCAAACTCCTGGCCTCAAGCAGTCCTTCTCAAAGTCTGGTCCCCAGTCAGCAGCATCAGCATCACCTGGGAAGCAGGAGAAATGTAGGTTCTCGGTCCGCCTCAGACCTACTGAGTCGGACACACTGTGGGTGCGGTCCAGCAATCTAGGTTTTAACAAGCCCTCCAGGGCATTCTGAAGCGCTGGTAAATTGAGAACTGTTGCTTTAGATTTTAGAACATGGTTGAACTGTAACTAGAGACGGTCCAGGTTCTGGTTAGTGTTCTGGGAAGGTGCTTTTTCCAGCCCAGAAGACATCTTCTGCACAATCCTATCTCCCTGGGTCCAGGGCAAGCCCAGCTTTGCTTTTCGAGAGCAGTAAGACTCCGGGGAAATGCCAGATGAGTTGGTGGGATTCCACCAGCATAAACGGTGGAAATGGAGCCTAGAATGACCACTGCCCCAAACCTGCCGGCGCCCTCATGTGGAGGAACAACTGCAAAGATGCGCTGAGCCACTCCCACGCGCGGCTCCTGTCCACCAAGATCCAGTCGGCTTAGAACACAAGGCCCTGCCCATAGACAACAGACAGCCCCACTTCCTTCCCTCCCTTTCTTCCCTTTCCTACCGCGCTGTGAGGGGTGGGTTGATGCCCTTTGATTTCCCAGACAGACCGATTGCCAGAGCTGAACCTTACTTTAAGATGTAACTTCGGCTGGGCGTCATGGCGCTACGGGTAGTTCCAGCTACGGGGGAGGAGGCTGAGGCGGGAGGATCGCTAGAGCCCAGGAGTTGCAGTCCAGCCAATCACTGAGGATTTTGTTAAAATGCAGATTCTGACTCTGTAGGTCTCAGGCGGAGTCCCAGAGCCTGCATTTCTAGTAGACCCCGCAAACGCACTCGTGCTGCTAATGTGAGAATAACACTTTGAGCGGATATGATTAGGTTGCCCTCTAGCGATAATCCTGTGGAAATCCAGGGTGTTTCTAGCTTCACAGGGAACCGAGTCAGCTGGGACTTTTCAGAAAATTAAGACTATTAAAGGCCAGCATGGTGGCTCACGCCTGTAATCCCAGAACTTTGGGAGTCTGAGGCAGTAATCGCTTGAGGCCAGAAGTTCAAGACCAGCCTGGGCAACATGGCGAGACCTTGTCTCTACAAAAATTAAAAAGTAAAAAATTGGCCAGTTGGGGGTGGTGTGTGCCTGTGGTCCCAGCTACTTGGCAGGCTGAGGTGGGAGGATTGTTTGAGCCCAGGAGTCGGAGGCCACAGTGAGCTACGATTGCACCCTGCACTCCACCCTGGGTAACAGAGCAAATTAATTAGAAATTTTTAAACCAGCTTTACAGAATAAGAATCAATATCAGGCTTTTTCCTACACTTAGAGTCAAGCTGTCCTCTACCATGTAAAAACGAAGAATCTTTCACTCCTAATCTTCTGCCAGCTTTCAAGACCGGGGTACTGGAGGCATCGTTATCCATTACCTTTTCTCTCCAAATAATCACAACTACTTCCTATGATACTGGTTTCATCACGTTGCTTTTTTTTTTTTTTTTTTTGAGACAGAGTCTCACTCTTTTGACCAGGCTGGAGTGTAATGGTGTGACCTCAGCTCACTGCAACCTCCTTCTCTTGGGTTCAAGCCATTCTCTTGCCTCAGCCTCCCGAGTAGCTGGGATTACAGGCACCTGCCACCATGCCCGGCTAACTTTTCTGTATTTTTAGTAGAGATGGAGTTTCGCCATGTTGGCCAGGCTGGTCTCAAGCTCCTGATCTCAAGTGATCCGCCTGCCTCGGCCTCCCAAAGTGCTGGGATTACAGGCATAAGCCACTGCACCCGGCCCATCATGTTGCTTCTTGTCTTGAAAAACATTCTGCAGCTTTTTGTGCCAGTGTCAAGTTTAAACTCCACAACCTGGCACCCAGAGCTTCCACAACATGGCTCTAGTCCTTTCCAGCCTCATTTGAATTGAATACTTATATATACATAACAATTTAACAATACTATATATATAAGCACCCAAAAACGCTAATACTGAGATATGTATTTGGAAACAGGGTCTTACACTGTCATTCAGGTGAGTGTAGTACAGTGGCATGATCATGGCTCACTGCAGCCTCAAACTTCTGGGCTCAAGTGATCTTCCCGTCTCAGTTTCCCAAGTAGCTGGGACTTACAGGCACATGCCACCATGCCCAGCTAATTTTTAAATTTTTTTGTAGAGACAGGGTCTCACTATGTTGCCCAGGTTGATCTCGAATTCCTGGCCTCAAGTGATCCTCCCGCCTTACCTTCTCAAAAGTGCTGGGATTGCAGGAGTGAGCTACCATGCCTAGGCTACAACATTATATTAGTGTAAATACGCTGTACAAATTTAGTCTGTTTTCATATTTTTAATGCGCAACATACCTGCCACATGCTGGGTGCTACAGGGGTTGCTATACACAATCCTGCCATCAAGCTGTTTAGATGTTTTTTATTTGGCCCTTTTTTCCATACTATTAGTTTATAGAAATATTTCAAGGATTGACATAGCCTATTGTGTGACTATGTATGGTGTTTGGAATTTTTTTATTTTTATTTATTTATTTTTTGAGTCACTATCTCCCTCTGTCACCCAGGCTGGAGTGCAATGGCATGATCTTGGCTCACTGCAACCTCCACCCTGTCCTGTGCTCCAGTCATCCTCCCACCTCAGCCTCCTGAGTAGCTAGGACTACAAGTGTGTGCCACCATGCCCAGCTAATTTTTGTGTATTTTGTAATATAGAAAATAGGTTTCACCATGTTGCCCAGGCTGGTCTTGAACTCCTGAGTTCAAGCAATACTCCTACCTCAGTCTCCCTAAAGTGCTGGGATTAAAGGCATGAACCACCATGCAGATATATTTTTTTTTTTTTTTTTTTTTTTTAAATACAGAATCTCACCCTCTTGCCCAGGCTGGAGTGAACTGGTGCACTCTCGGCTCACTGCAACCTCTGCCTCCCAGGTTCAAGCTATTCTCCTGCCTCACCTCCCACATAGCTGGGACTACAAGCGTGCACCACCATGCCTGACTAAGTTTTGTGTTTTTAGTAGAGATGGGGTTTTACCATGCTGGCCAGGCTGGTCTCGAACTACTCATCTCAGGTGATGTGCCCACCTCAGCCTCCCAAAATGCAGGGATTACAGGTGTGAGCTACTGGACCCAGCCTAATCGAATTTTTTGATGTTATTAATGTGCTGCTATGTATACATATCTGGTTTTGGAGGAGGAGGGGGGAGAATCTATCTTCTCGAGCTAATGTACCCTAAAGTAGAATCATTGAATTAAAATTACAGGGAGTTTTATAGCTCCTTATGTATTGACAGATTTCTTTCCAGAGACTGAAAATATTTCCAGGTTACCCATAATAGATTTACATTAGTTTTCATGAAATACCTACTTCATTGGGTTTTACAATTTTAAAATATATTTATTACTTTGGCAGAGGTATTTAGGGCTACCACTAGCCTCTAAGTGCCTTTGTGTAAATTAGAAGAAAGTAACCACACAAGCACATTGTGTGCAGGACATCTTTTTTTTTTTTTTTTTTTTCTGAGCAAGACAGGGTCTTGCTCTGTTGCCCAGGCTGGAGTGCAGTGGTGCAGTCTTGGCTTACTACAGCCTCCATCTCCCGGGTTCAAGTGATTCTCCCACCTCAGCCTCCCAAGTAGCTGGAACTACAAATGTGCACCACCACACCAAGCTATATTTTCTCTTTTTTGTTTTTGGTAGAGATGCAGTTTCACTATGTTTGCCCAGGCTGGTCTCAAACTCCTGGGCTCAAACAATCCACAAGCCTCAGCCTCCCAAAGTGCTGGTTACAGATGTGAGCCGCCGTGCCCAGCCTGTGTACAGGGCATCTTTGCAGGAGCAAAAAAGTGCTATTCTTCTGGATGGATGCAGCCCCGCAACAGGACAGTGGCTTTGTGGGTGGAGCATGGACTGCGCATTAGTCCATTCTCACACTGCTGATGACGACTTACCCAAGACTGGGCAATATACAAAAGAAAGAGGTTTAACGGACTCACAGTTCCACGTGGCTGGGGAGGCCTCGCAATCACGTCAGAAGATGAAAGCCATGTCTCACGGGGCGGCAGACCAGAGAAGACAGTTTGTGCAGGAAAACTCCCCTTTTTAAAACCAGCAGATCTCATGAGACTTATTCACTGTCACAAGAACAGCATGGGAAAGACCTGCCCCCATGATTTGATTACCTCCCACTGGGTCCCTCCCACAACATGTGGGAATTCAAGATGTGATTTGGGTGGGGACAGAGTCAAACCATATCAGGCTGGATCCACAAAAATAGCATCAGCCCCCTGTGCACACTCTGGGCTTTCATCTGTGTGACTCTGTATTTATTTAATAAACACTGGAACCTCTGCTAAAATAGGTAAAATCATACTTTAATGCAAACATATAATGAACATAAGTCAAATATTTAAGTCAACTCATTAATTAATGAGGAAGCCAGTAGGATGTTAATACTGGCTCAAGGAGCATTTGTGGAACTGAGCACTTATAAGTCCTTAAAATTGTTTATTTTTATTTTTTTTGAGACGGAGTCTCGCTCTGTCGCCCAGGTTGGAGCGCAGTGGTACGATCTCGGCTCACTGCAAGCTCCTCCTTCCAGGTTCACGCCATTCTCCTGCCTCAGCCTCCTGAGTAGTTGGGCCTACAGGCGCCTGCCACCTCACCTGGCTACTTTTTTTTTGTATTTTTAGTAGAGATGGGGTTTCACTATGTTAGCCAGGATGGTCTTGATCTACTGACCTTGCGATCTGCCCGTCTTGGCCTCCCAAAGTGCTGGGATTACAGGCATGAGCCACCACGCCTGGCCTATTTTTATTTTTTCAGAAACAGGGTCTTGCTCCTTTGCCCAGGCTGTACTTGAACTCCTGGCCTCAAGGGATCCTCCCTCCCCAGCCTTCCAAGTAACTGGTACTACAGGTGTGCACCACCACGCCAGGCTGTTTTTTTATTTTTTAATTTATTTTCTATTTTTTTTAGATGGAGTCTTGCTCTGTCAGCTGGAGTGCAGTGGCATGATCTCGGCTCACTGTAATCTCCACCTCCTGGGTTCAAGTGATTCTAGTGTCTCAGCCTCCCAAGTAGCTGAGATTACAAGTGTGTGTCACAACACTGGCTAATATTTGTATTTTTAGTAGAGATGTTAGCCAGGCTGGCCTTGAACTCCTGGCCTTAAGTGATTTGCCTGCCTCAGCCTCCCAAAGTGCTGGGATTACAGGCATGAGCCACCATGCCTGGCCCAATTTTTATTTTTTGTAGAAATGGGGTCTTGCTACAATTGCCCAGGCTGGTCTCGAATTCCTGGGCTCAAGCAATCCTACTGCCTCAACCTCCCAGAGAGCTGAGATTACAGGCGTGAACCACCATACCTGGCCTTAAAATATTTTGGTAGGATAAGATTGATGAGTTAGATTTTAAAAGCTCTTTAATATCCCACAAGGCAATAAATTTTAACTTCTGGGCTTATCTTTTCCACTAGACAGAAACTATTTGCATCTCTACCAGACCTGTTTAGGTTAAGCTTTAAGGAATTGTAAAACAGCCCAATTGATAGAAATTAAATTGCACTTTGGGAGGCCGAGACGGGTGGATCACGAGGTCAGGAGATCGAGACCATCCTGGCTAACACGGTGAAACCCCGTCTCTACTAAAAAATACAAAAACTAGCCGGGCGAGGTGGCGGGCGCCTGTAGTCCCAGCTACTCGGGAGGCTGAGGCAGGAGAATGGCGTGAACCTGGGAGGCGGAGCTTACAGTGAGCTGAGATCCGGCCACTGCACTCCAGCCTGGGCGACAGAGTGAGACTCCATCTCAAAAAAAAAAAAAAAGAAAGAAATTAAATCAAAGAACAAACCTAGTACCACACTGAAAGAACACTCAGAAATCTCTTTTGCCTATTTTCAATTTTGCATAATTATTCTAACCATCTCCCTCATCTGCAATCAGAAATAATCTCCAAAGATGAGTCCCAGTGACAAAAGGGCTGGTCTAGATAGTTGGCTTGATTGTTTACAGAGATGTAGCAGGAATATTAATTAACTATTAGGCCAACTTGAGTTTGCTCTACAAACCTAGAGCCATCGAATACTGAGCAACTACCAAGCCCAAGACACCCTACCAGGTCTCACCTGCAGTATCTGTTAAGACCTGACTGAAATACAGTAATTCTCAATTACAACATATCAGGTATGGTCTTGATTGCACAGTTGACTTTTCCATTATATTTTCGGTAAAAAGGAGAACAGATTATTCTTGAACCTATGCAAATATTGAAGTTTTCTTTTTATCAGTGGTGACGGGTTCATCCTTGCAAATGAAATATCACTTTCTAATTATTTTTCTAGCTGCGTTACAACGATATGAAGAACCTAGTAGGTTTTCTGGTTTCTCATGCAGAGACCCTGTTTCAGGCATGAACTTAAAATATGACTCCAGGCCCTGTGGTCGCCAGACTTCTCCTCCCACTTTCAGGCAGTGGAGTCACCCTGCACTTAGAATTCTCAAGGTCTGAATTCTCACTCTGCCACTTCTTAGCTATCTGACTTTAGACTCATTTATAAAACTCTCTGTGCAAATATAATATTGTTAAGAAGATTGAGGTAATATGTGCACAGTTTTTAGATCACACCTGGTTGATAGTAAGTACTCAATAAATGGACTTTTTGTTTTGTTTTGTTTATTTTTGAGACAGGGTCTTGCTCTGTTTTCCAGGCTGGAGTGCAGTGGTGTGATCACAGCTCACTGTAACCTCAAACTCCTGGGCTCAAGTGATTCTCTCACCTCAGCCTCCCGAGTAGCTGAGACTACCACACACCACCACATCTGACTAATTTTTAAAATTAATTAATTTATTTTTGAGATGGAGTTTTGCTTTTGTCACCCAGGCTGGAGTGCAATGGCATGATCTCGGCTCACTGCAATCTCTGCCTTCTGGGTTCAAGCGATTCTCCTGCCTCAGCCTGCCAAGTAGCTGGGATTACAAGTGCCCACCACTATGCCCGGCTAATTTTTGTATTTTTTTTTTTTTTTTTTTTTTTTTTGAGACGGAGTCTCGCTGTGTCTCCCAGGCTGGAGTGCAGTGGCGTGATCTCGGCTCACTGCAAGCTCCGCCTCCCGGGTTCACGCCATTCTCCCGCCTCAGCCTCCCAAGTAGCTGAGACTACAGGCGCCCGCCACCACGCCCGGCTAATTTTTTGTATTTTTAGTAGAGACGGGGTTTCACCATGTTAGCCAGGATAGTCTCGATCTCCTGACCTCGTGATCCACCCGCCTCGGCCTCCCAAAGTGCTGGGATTACAGGCTTGAGCCACCACGCCCAGCCTAATTTTTGTATTTTTAATAGAGACAGGGTTTCACCATGTTGGCCAGGCTGGTCTTGAACTCCTGACCTCAGGTGATCCACCCGCCTCAGCCTCCCAAAGTGCTGGGATTACAGACGTGAGCCACTGCACCCAGTCATTTCTTTATTTTTTATATTAACTAGGTCTTGCTATGTTGCTCAGGCTGGTCTCGAACTCCTGGCCTCAAGTAATCCTCTTGCCTCAGCCTCCCAAAGTGCTAGGATTATAAGTGTGAGCCAGTGTGCCTGACCAATAAATGTTATTATTAAGGATTAACAGTTAAATTAAGTAAGAGCAAAGAAGTAAGAAGTTCTGCAGAGGATGGGAGAGTTGTGTGTCTTTGCTGACTGCCCCTGAAGTGCCCAGGTTTGTCTTGAGTATTTGGTGTGGTGAATCTGCATAGACTTGCAAGACACCAAGTTGTCAAAACCACCTTCTGACAGAGAAAACTTTATCCATGATCCTTTTTGTGCACCTTATTGCTATTTCCATCACCAGTGAATTTTTACTTTACAGTGCTCATTTAGTAAACATTCCTTATTTTGTTTTGTGCATTTCACTTAAGAAAAGAAGAATTGGCCACATGTTCCAAGAAAGAAAAAAAAAAAAAAAAACACCAAAAACCTGTTTTGTACTCCATATGCAAAGCTGCTGTCATAGTCACTGGTTTTGCCAATGTTTATTGTTTTGCTTCAATTGACATAATTTCATGCTGCATTAGCCAGATAAGGAGGATTTATGGTGAATGATATCAAACAGTTTCAATCAGCAAAGATGCCAGGTGTGTGGTGGTGGAAAATTGTAATGGGAAGATTCTAACCTTGTTCATAGAGCACCCTAGTTACCCAAAACATTATTTTAACATCTGTTCAAGTCACACTCATTAGCAGGCATTTGCAGTATGGTGAATGAAATACTGATTTCCAAAGACAAGGCATTCAACAGTTGCCTGATTTGGAAACCAAATGGTTCCTGTCAATTTGCATGATAGTGTCAGTATGGCTGAAAAAGATGCTGTTCTGGTTTGACTGAAAGAGAGTGGAACCTACTGCAGGATATCTAGAAATCTGGTAGGTTTGGGGGCCTGCCCCTCCTTTCCACATCCCATTCATCCCCAAGTCCAGCAAACTCTTCTACCTGGCCATCCGTCCTCTCTTGCATCTTCTCTGTGGGTCCCGCCTGGGTTTAGGTCTGCATGGCTCCCACACCATCGTCCCTGCCTCTAACCTTTTCTACTCCAATGGTCTCTTCACATTGCTCCTGCTTGAGTAATTTTTTTTCCAACACACAAATCTGATTACAGGTTGAGGATCCCTAATCGAAAATCTGAAATCTGAAATCCTCTAAAATCAAAATCTTTCTGAGCGTCGACATGACACCACAAGTAGAAAATTCCACACATAAGTACTTAACACAAACTTGGTTTCATGCACAAAATTATTTACAATATGGTATAAATTACCTTCAGACTGTGCATATAAGGTGTCAGGCCTCTGAGCCCAAGCCAAGCCATCGCATCCCCTGTGACTTGCACTTATATGCCCAGATGGCCGAAGTAACTGAAGAATCACAAAAGAAGTAAAAATGCATTGCCCCTGCCTTAACTGATGACATTCCACCACAAAAGGAGTGAAAATGGCCGGTTCTTGCCTTTAGTGATGACATTACCTTGTGAAATTCCTTTTCCTGGCTCATCCTGGCTCAAAAAGCTCCCCCACTGAGCACCTTGTGACCCCCACTCCTGCCCACCAGGGAACAATCCCCCTTTGACTGTAATTTTCCTTTACCTACCCAAATCCTACAAAACGGCCCCACCCTTATCTCCCTTCGCTGACTCTCTTTTTGGACTCAGCCCGCCTGCACCCAGGTGATTAAAAAGCTTTATTGCTCACACAAAGCCTGTTTGGTGGTCTCTTCACATGGATATGCATGACATAAGGTATATGTAAAACATTAATTAATAATGTTCATGTATAAATCATATGGATGTATGAATTGTATAAAATGTATGAACAATGTATAAAATTACCTTCAGACTCTGTTTCATTAAAACATTAATGAGTTTCATGTTTAGCCATGGATTCTAACCCCAAGATATCTCATTAAGTACATGTAAATATTTCAAAATCTGAAAAAATCCAAAATCTGAAACACTGCTCATCCCAAGCATTTTGAACAAGAGACACTCAATCTGTATTTTACTTTCCACAACAAAGTTACTCAGTGATTCCCTGCTAACCACATGATACAATCTAAACTTCTGGGGTTGGCATACAAAGGCCTTCAGGGTTGCCCTCGTCTTCCTGTGAAGCCTCATGGGCCTGTGTTCCCTTCCACAAGCCTCACCCTCCATATTAGAGAACTCTCTGGTTTCCTTTACTCACCCTTCACATTTCTGTTCAATTGCTTTCCTTGGTAACTTAAACAAATCAACAAGCAAGAGACAAACAGCCCCATTAAAAAGTGGGCAAAGGACATGAACAGACACTTTTCAAAAGAAGACACAGCCAACAAGCATTTGAAAAAATGCTTAACATCACTGATCATTAGAGAAATGCAGATCAAAACCACAGTGAGATACCATCTCACACCAATCAGAATGGCTATTATTTAAAAGTCAAAAAATAACAGATGCTGGTGAGGTTGTGGAGTAAAATGAAAGGCTTATGCACTACTGGTGGGAATGTAAATTAGTTCAGCCATTGTGGAAAGCAGTTTGGCAATTTCTCAAAAAACTTAAAAACAGAACTACCATTTGACTCAGTAATCCCATTATTGGGCATACACCCAGAGGAATATAAATCATTCTACCATAAAGACACATGTACGCGTGTTGCAGGAAGTCAGGGACCCCGAACAGAGGGACCAGCTGGAGCCAAGGCAGAAGAACATAAATTGTGAAGATTTCATGGACATCTATCAGTTCCCAAAATTAATACTTTATAATTTCTTATGTCTGTCTTGTCTTTAATCTCTTAATCATGTTATCTTCTTAAGCTGAGAATGTACATCACCTCAGGATCACTATTGTACAAACTGATTGTAAAACATGTGTGTTTGAACAATATGAAATCAGTGCACCTGAAAAAGAACAGAATAACAGTGATTTTCAGGGAACAAGGGAAGATAACCATAAGGTCTGACTGCCTGCAGGGTCGGGCAGACTAGAGCCATATTTTTCTTCTTGCAGAGAGCCTATAAACGGACATGTGAGTAGGAGAGATATCGCTGAATTCTTTTCCCAGCAAGGAATATTAATAATTGATACCCTGTGGAAGGAATGCATTCCTTGGGGGAGGTCGTCATCACAGTCCTACCAATATGTGATGTCACCCCCAGAGGCCCTGCTGTGAAATTCTTCTCTTTGTACTCTTTATATCTCAGACTGGTCGACACTTAGGGAAAATAGAAAGAACCTATGTTAAAATATTGGGGGCTGGTTCCGCCGATACACGTGTATGTTCATTAAAGCACTATTCTCAGTAGCAAAGACATGAAATCAACCTAAATGCCAACCAGCGGTAGACTGGATAAAGAAAATGTGGTACATATACACCATGGAACACTACACAGCCATAAAAAAGAATGAGATAATGTCATTTGCAGCAACATAAATGGAGCTGCAGGCCATAATCCTGTCAGTATGGCTGCATACTGTTCCTGTGAACTAACACAGGAACAGAAAACCAAATACCACATGTTCTCACTTATAAGTGGGAGCTAAAGATTGAAAACACATGGACACAAAGAAGGGAACAATAGAAACTGAGGCCTTCTAGAGGGTGGAGGGAAGGAGAAGAGTGAGGATGGAAAAACTATGTATCGGGTACTATGCTCATTACCTGGGTAGTGGAATAATCTGTACACCAAACCCCCGTGACATGAAATTTACCTATATAATAAACCTGCACATGTACCCCTGAACCTAAAATAAAAGTTAAAAAAAATAATAATTCCCAGCTGGGCATGGTGGCTCACGCCTGTAATACCAGCACTTTGAGAGGCCAAGGCAGGTGGATCACTCGAGGCCAGGAGTTGGAGACCAACCTGGGCAACATGGTGAAACCCTGTCTCTATAAAAATTAGCTGGGTGTGGTGACACATACCTGTTATCCCAGCTACTCAGGAGGCTAAGTCAGGAGAATTGCTTGAACCTGGGAGGCAGAGGTTGCAGTGAGCCAAGATTGTGCCACTGCACTCCAGCCTCGGTGACAGAGAGAGACTCTGTCTCAAAAAAAAAAAAAAAAAAAAAAAAAAGAAATTCCCTGACCCTGTTTGGTAAACTTAGAGGCTATTCCCCTCTGTTTCTACTGCACTTTGTACATAGCTCCAATAATAATACATAAAACATTATATTGTGGCTGGGCACAGTGGCTCACACCTGTAATCCCAACACTTTGGGAGGCTGAGGTGGGTGGATCACTTAAGGTTAGGAGCTCGAGATCAGCCTGGTCAACATGGCAAAAACCCGTCTCAACTAAAAATATAAAAATTAGTCAGGCATAGTGGTACGTGCCTATACTCAGGAGGCTGAAGCACAAGAATTGCTTGAACCAGGGAGGTGGAGATGGTAGTGAGCTGAGATTGCACCACTGCACTCCAGCCTGGGTGACAGAGGGAGACTCTGTCTCAAAAAACAAAAACAAAACCATTTTATTGTTACTGGTTATTTAGTATCTCTCTCACCACTAAAATGATAGCTCTTTGAAAGCAGGGTCTATTTCATTCATTTTCATCTCTGAATTCCCAGGGCCTGGCATGTTGTGGACAGGCAATATCCAATTGTTAAATAAATTATAAATGGTAAATTAAATCATGTTAATGTAGAATTTCACAATAATTTAACTAAAAAGTAACTAAAAGTGTCTAAAAAATAGTAGCTATCTTTCATTATGTATTTACTATTTTCCAGGCTTAAAAGTATTAAACAAATACTTTATATTTGTTATGTCAGTGTTTTCCAAATTTCAGTATATACTATTTTCCTTAATTTACTCATTTTTACTAATAAAAAATATATTTTAGAAGAAATGTTTATATTATTACCACATGTGAAAAACTGGTATCACTTGCCATAAATGGAAATAAAGTAAATTCATAGATGGAAATAAAGTAAATCATTAAGTAAATAAAGTAAATGTAAATAGTAGTATATTTACTAAACGGTTCTCCAATGAGAAAAAAATTATTTAAGATTGGTCAGGCTGGGTGCGGTGGCTCATGCCTGTAATCCCAGGACTTTGGGGGACCAGGGCGGGCAGATCACTTGAGGTCAGGAGTTCAAGATCAGCCTGGTCAACAGGGCGAAACACCATCTCTACAAATAAAAAAATTAGCTGGGCGTTGTGGTGTGTGCCTGTAATGCCAGTTACTAGGGAGGCTGAGGTAGGAGAATCATTTGAACCTGGGAGGCAGAGGCTGCAGTGAGCCAAGATTGTGCCACAGCACTCCAGCCTGGGCGACAGAGTGAGACTCCATCTCAAAAAAAAGAAAAAAAGAAAAAGAAAGAAAGAAAGATTGGTCAAAAATAAAAGTATTCAGCTCAATTTCACGTAGCTGAAGAAAATTTTGAAGATCGACATTAATGAAAATGTTTTAGTTTTGATGTTAACTTGCATCAAGAATTCTAATTCACGTGCATTCATAATTTGAGAGGTGATTACATATAATTTACTCTTTTGAGAGTTTCTAACCAAAGTGATGTTAGTAACTTTTGTTCAACAAATTTAAAAGAAGCCATCTGAAGAGACTGCCAGAAAATGCACTTGTGTAGAGTTATTTGATAATGATGCCCAAAACGATGGGGAAAACATTCTTTATTCACTTGAGGCTGCCAATGGGATTGGGAAAACATTTATTAAAATCTTTTTAAAGTTAAGTTATTCAAGTCTTTTTTTAGTTCGTCATTTTCTCAGCCAGACTTTGTGCCTGAGTTTAAAATCAATTTGTTCTCCTAACAAAAGGGACCATGTGCACCGCAATTAAGGAGTGCCCCTGTGGTGATCCAGTTTCATGACCATTATGTACTTTTGCCTCTCCTGTGGAATAGGCAGGTCATCAAATAACATCGTTTTATTCAACATTATTTTATTATGTGGATGAGAAAAAGAAATTGATCCTGGGCCAGAGCCGCTGTTTGTGTGGTTTGCCCGTTCTCCCTCTGTCTGCATGCGTTCCTTCTGGGTACTCCCATTTCCTCCCACATTCCAAAGCCATGCTGTATTAGTCTGTTCTCACACTGCTAATAAAGACATATCTGAGACTGGATAATTTATGAAGGAAAGAGGTTTAATGGACTCACAGTTCCACATGGCTGGGGAGGCCTCACAATCATGGCAGAAGGCAAATGAGCCACGAAGGCATGTCTTACATGGCAGCAGGTAAGAGAGCCTGGGCAGGGGAACTCCCCTTTATAAAACCATCAACTCTCATGAGATTTATTCACTATCACAAGAACAGCATGGGAAAGACCTGCCACTATGATTCAGTTACCTGCCACTGGGTCCCTCCCATGACAAGTGGGAATTATGGGAGCTGCAATTCAAGGTGAGATTTGGGCATGGGACACAGTCAAACCATATCACATGTACATTAGGTGAACTGTTGTGTCCAAATGGTCCCACTAGGAGTGAGAGTGGGGGCGTGTGACTGTGCCCTGTGATGGAATGGCGTCCTGTCTGAGGCTGGATCCCATCTTGTGCCCTGAGCTGCTGGGATAGAGTCCGACCACCCTTGACCCTGAATTGGAAATAAGCAGGTAAGTAATTATCTTACTTGTTTTTATTGATCTTTCTTAAATATATGTAGAGCTCACATTTATTTCAGTGTTTAGTATTAGAAGTGCTTTGCCTCAGCTAACATCATACTGAATGGGAAAAAATTGAAGGCCTTTCCTCCAAGGATGGGAACAAAACAAAGATGCCCAGTTTTGCCACTGTTATTTAACATAACACTGAAAGTCCTGGCCAGAGCAATAAGGCAAGAGAAAGAAATAAAGGGCGTCCAGTTTGGAAAGGAAGAAATCAAATTAGCCTTGTTCACAGATGACATGATCTCTTGCCTAAAAAATCCTAAAGATGCTACCAAAAAACTGTTAGAATTGATCAATGAATTCAGCAAAGTTGCAGAATATAAAATTAACACACAAAAATCAGTAGCAAGGCTAGGCATGGTGGTTCACACCTGTAGTCCCAGCTACTCAGGAAGCTAAGGCAGGAGGATCATTTGAGGCATGACTTAGAGAACATCCTGGCAACCTAGCAAGACCCTGTCTCTACAAAAAAATTTTAAAAATTAGCCGGTGGCACAAATCTGTAGTCCCAGCTACTCCTGAGGCTGAGGCAGGAGAATCGCTTGAGCCCAGGAGTTGGAGGTTATAGTGAGCTATGATAACATCACTGCACTCCAGCAAGGGCAAAAAAGCAGCAGATCCTGTCTCTTGAAAAAAAAAATAAGTTACATTTACATGTACCAACAGCAAACAATCTGAAAAAAAAAAAATCAATATTAAAGTGTTTTGGTCTTTACTTAGAAGTGTGGTGATTTTTTTGTGAGCAGAAATACGCCATAAGAACTTAACTCTTTTTTTGTTGTTGTTGTTCGGTTTTTTTTTTTTTTTTGAGACAGAGTCTTGCTCTGTTGCCCAGGCTGGAGTGCAGTGGCTCAATCTCGGCTCACTGCAAGCTCCGCCCCTCCACCTCTCGGGTTCACGCCATTCTCCCGCCTCAGCCTCCCGAGCAGCTGGGACTACAGGTACCCACCACGCCCGGCTAATTTTTTTGTATTTTTAGTAGAGACAGGATTCACCGTGTTAGCCAGGATGGTCTCGATCTCCTGACCTTGTGATCCGCCCGCCTTGGCCTCCCAAAGTGCTGTGATTATAGGCATGAGCCACTGCGCCTGGCCTTCTCTGTGTTTCTAACAGTGCATAGATTTTACTTCTTGGAGGATAGCTTGAACAGACCTATCAAGTCCTCCTGGCTTTAGCCCTATGTACACTGAACATGTGACCATCGACATAACAATCCACACTAGTGAACTGTACCCACTGCATGATGCTCTTATGTGTGTGAAGAATTATGGCAGAAAATTCAGTTACCAAAAGTTTAAATGTATCATTCATGGTAGGCAGAATCATGACCCCATGAAGACATCCATGTGCGAATCCCCAGAACCTCAGAATCTTACATGGACAAAGGGACTTTGTGATGTGATTAAGGTTAAGGATCTTGAGATGGGAGATTATCCTGGATTATCTCAGCAAGCCCAATCTAATCCCATGTGCCCTTAAAAGTTGAGAGCCAGCCAAGCAGAGTGGCTCACACCTGTAATTCCAACAATTTGGGAGGCCAAGGCAGGAGGATTGAAGGATCACTTGAGGCCAGGAAGTAGAGGCTGCAGTGAGCTATTACTGTGCCACTGCACTCTAGCCTGGGTGGCAGAGCAAGATCCTATTTCAAAAAAAAAAAAAAAGGAGGAGGAAAAGGAAAATGAAAAATAAGTTGAGAACCTTTCCCACCTGTGGTCCGAGAGAGATGTGACAAGGAAAGAAGGGTCAGAGACATGTAGCTATGAGATTTGATCAAAAGAGTGTTTTGATTTCTAACTGGTTATTACCAAATTATTACCAAGTAAGATAAAGGGATTAAGGCAATAGTAACAACCATCCCCAATTCCTCTGAAGTAGTTTAAGAGGAAACAAGCCAATTAAAGCTAATGTAACAGCTTTAGAGGGAATAAACTGAAGTTGGGGGTGGGGACTTTTTTTTTTTGAGACGGAGTCTCGCTCTGTCGCCCAGGCTGGAGTGCAGTGGCGCCATCTCGGCTCACTGCAAGCTCCGCCTTCAGGGTTCCCGCCATTCTCCTGCCTCAGCCTCCCGTGTAGCTGGGACTACAGATGCCCGCCACCACGCCCGGCTAATTTTTTGTATTTTTAGTAGAGACAGGGTTTCACCGTGTTAGCCAGGATGGTCTCAATCTCCTGACCTCGTCATATGCCCGTCTCAGCCTCCCAAAGTGCTAGGATCACAGGCGTGAGCCACCGCGCCCGGCCTTTTTTTTTGAGATGGAGTTTTGCTCATGTCATTCAAGCAGGAGTGCAATGGTGTGCTCTTGGCTCACTGCAACCTCCACTTCCCAGGTTCAAGCGATTCTCCTGCCTCAGCCTCCTGAGTAGCTGGGATTACAGGCATGCGTTACCAGTTCCAGCTAATTTTTTTTTTTTTTTTTTTTTTTTTTTTTTTTTAGTAGAGATGGGGTTTCACCATGTTGCTCAGGCTGGTCTTGAACTCCTGACCTCAGGTGATCCACCCGCCCCGGCTTCCCAAATTGCTGGGATTACAGGCGTAAGCCAGGGCACCCGGCCAGTGGAGGCATTTTTAAAGAAATGTTGCACTCACCCTGGAGTGCTCTCCTCTCCGCCCCATATTGTAGCGTCAAGGCTTTCGACTTAGTAAAAAGCTGCTTAGCATGGGACATTCCTTGGAAGCCAAAGAGAAGAGCTTTCTCTCTCTGATAAACTAACAGTTGAATAAACATTTATTTCCCTGCTACATCCCTTAAATCAATATGCCAGGAGCATCAGAACGGTCAAGACATGGACCGGAAGAAGCCATTAAAATCCTCAGCTGGCCGGGCGCGGTGGCTCACGCCTGTAATCCCAGCACTTTGGGAGACCGAGGTGGGCAGATCACGAGGTCAGGAGATCCAGACCATCCTGGCTAACACGGTGAAACCCCGGCTCTACTAAAAATACAAAAAAAATTAGCCGGGCGTGGTGGCGGGGGCCTGTAGTCCCAGCGACTCGGGAGGCTAAGGCAGGAGAATGGCGGGAACCCGGGAGGCGGAGCTTGCAGTGAGCCGAGATCGCGCGGCTGCACTCCAGTCTGGGCGGCAGAGCGAGACTCCGTTTTCAAAAAAAAAAAAAATCCTTAGCTGTCACCAGCCACGCCCGCCCTGGGGTGAAGAATGCCCAGATCCTGACCGAGTTGGGCTTTCGGAATAGGGGAGAACAGGGGCCGCCAGTTCTTTGTTATAATTCTCAACAAATTGGCCTTTTTCCTTTCCTAAGGGCTTAGTGCTGACCTTGATACATTTGATACATGTAACTACATTAGGGAAAATTAAAGCAGGCTGTGTTTAATTCTGGCTAATTTAAAAGTTGTTCTGAACTTAAAATGTATCTTTTGATACTCAGAAATAGTAATAAAAAATGTTTTTTGGCTGGGCGCAGTGGCTCATGCCTGTAATCCCAGCACTTTGGGAGGCCAGTCAGGAGTTTGAGACCAGCCTGGTCAACATAGTGAAACTCCGTCTCTATTAAAAATACAAAAATTAGCTGGGCGTGGTGGCGTGTGCCTGTAAGCCCTGCTACTCCAGAGGCTGAGGCAGGAGAATGACTTGAACCCAGGAGTGAGAGGTTGAAGTGAGCCGAGATTGGGCCACTGCACTCCAGCCTGGGCGACAGAGCACTCCCTCTCAAAAAAAAAAAAAAAAAAAAAAAAAAATTGTTATTTGAGATAGGGTCTCATTCTGGAGTCACCCAACATGGAGTGCAGTGGCATGATCATGGCTTACTGCAGCCTCAACCTCCTGGGCTCAAGCAGTCCTCCCACCTCAGCCTCCCATGTAGCTGGGACTGCAGGCACTTGGCACCACGCCCAGCTAATTTTTTAAATTTTTGTAGAGGCATGGTCTCACTATGTTTCCCAGGTTGGTCTGGAACTCTTGGCCTCAAGCAAGAGGACTTCCGCCTCTGCCTCCCAAAGCCCTGGGATTACAGGCCTGAGCTACCACACCTGGCCAAGAGGACAAAGTTCTAGCTGGAAGGACAGATGCGGAGGTTGAGCGCGGTGGCTCACATCTGTAATCCCAGCACTTTGAGAGGCCAAGGCAGGAGGATTGCTTGAGGCCAGGAGTTCAAGACCAGCCTGGTCAACAGAGAGAGACTTGTGAAGGGTCACATAGGTAGAGGTGAGGGAGCTGAGTAGAGTCATAAAGTAGGAATACTGAGTTGTGCTGGGGATATAGCTGCGACTGGAAACCACAGATGTAAGATGTGGGTACATCATCAGTCAAGGCAAGAAGCTGCTCTACCCAAACAGCCGCAGACCTCCAAGGAGTGCAGCAACTGTGGATATTTTACAGACATCACGAGATGCTGAGGTACCGCAGTCATGATAGCTTTGAAATTGTTGCTGACGTATTTAATGCCGTTTTGAGTCTTTTGATACCTCTTTGTTGTGTGTCACCAACATTTTACAAGTCAAAACTGGGCTGCAATGACAAAAATGACTGAAAAATTAAGGGACTAACTTGTTACAAGGGGCATTTGCATGAAATCCCCCAGGTAATGTCTAGAGTTGGAGTGGAAAGGTCCAGGAGTCTATGAATGAGGGAGGTAAGTTGGTGTATGTATTAGCCAAGGTTCTCTAAAGGGACAGAACTAATAGAATAGATGTATATATGAAAGGGAGCACATTCAGGAGAACTGACTCACGGGTTCACAAGGTAAAGTCCCACGATAGGCCGTCTGCACGTTGAGGAGCAAGGAGCCAGTGGTGGATCAGTGCGCATCCCAAAACCTCAAAAGTAGGGAAGCCAATAGTGCAGCTTTCAGTCTGTGGCCAAAGGCCCAAGAGCCCCTGGCAAACCACTGGTGTAAGTCCAAGAGTCCAAAAGCTGAGGAACTTGGAGTCTGATGGGCAGGAACTCAGAGTCCGATGGGCAGGAAGCATCCAGCATGGGAGAAAGATAAAGGCTGGAAGACTCAGTAAGTCTGCTTTTCCATCTTCTTCTTCTTCCCGCTTTTATTCTAACCACGTTGGCAACTGATTAGATGGTGCCCACCCAGATTGAGGGTTGGTCTGCCTCTCTCAGTCTACTAACTCAAACGTTAATGTCTTTTGGCAACACTCTCAACTCACAGACACACCGAGGAACAACACTTTGCATCCTTCAATACAATCAAGTGGACAATTAATATTAACCATCACAGTGCAGTATTGTCAGACGGTGTAATGATAGTGTAATAAGAAGTGGAGAGAAGGTAAACACTGCGTGCCAGTCCCTTGATTTAACCCATTTTCTGTTAAGGGAAAAAAAAAACTCAGCTCACTGCCAGTGCTCATTTCTCAGGGCAAATGTGAAATAGATTAAGAAATGGAACAAGAGATGTTAGTGAATCAGAGAAAAAAAAGTTTTTCTCTTTGGCTTCTAAGGAGTACCTGCATACTAAGTAGCCCCCCACTTTTTTTTTTTTAGACGGAGTCTCGCTCTGTTGCCCAAGCTGGAGTGCAGTGGTGCAATCTCAGCTCACTGCAGCATCTGCCTCCCGGGTTCAAGCGATTCTTCTGCCTCAGCCTCCTGAATAGCTAGAACTACAGGCACCTGGATAATTTTTGAATTTTTTGGTAGATACAGGGTTTCACCATGTTTCCCAGGCTGGTCTCAAGCTCCTGAGCTCAGGCAATCTGCCTGCCTCAGCCTCCCAAAGTGCTGGGATTACAGGCATGAGCCACCATGCCCAGCCCACTAAGCAGTTTTTTATTAAATCAAAAGCATTGATAGTACAGTATAGGACAGAGAGAAGAGAGTAATCCTGGAAGGTGAGATGCTGGTGAGATTGATTGTTCAGTGGGTCTGGGCGACCATAAAATACATGTTCTCTAGAATCTGCAGAAATCATGAGGAGTCTTTGGTATGAAGCAAATGTGTTATGCAGAATTATGGTTTATACACTGCTCAAAAAACAGAGTGGGTGTCTACAGCTGGCCCTTTGGGTTATTCTACAAAAGCAGTCCATTTTCCATTTAGTAGTTTATTTCTATATCCATCCACATAAATAACCAGTTTCTCTCTCTCTCTCTTTTTTTTTTTAACTTCTCTGGTAGAATCTACGTATTAACCAGATCATTCTTTCTACCTTTGACATGTTTGTCATCCAAGTGTATCAAATACAGTGTATATATTTGTCCTCATCTCAATGCTTTCCTTTTCATATTGCTTAATGTCATTTTATCAGTTTTTGTATTTTTATAGTATGTATGTCTCTCAGCCCATAATCTAAGGTGTCCAAGAAATATTATTTTATTTTTTTACAATCCATTTTTGTTGTTGTTGTTTGGGATTCATGCTTGCTGAGCAGGTGTTGCAGCCATTTTTATGGTTGTATCATGAGTCATAGCCAGGCGCAGTGGCATGTGCCTCCCAGCTACTCAGGAGGCTGAGATGGGAGGATTGTTTGAGCTTAGGAGCTTGAGACTGCAATGAGCTATGACAGCACCACTGCACTCCAACTGGGCAGCAGAGTGAGATCCCGTCTTCATTATTATTTTTTTTTCCAGATGGAGTTTCACTCATGTTGCCCAGGTTGGAGTCCAGTGGTGTGATCTCAGCTCACTGCAACCTCCACCTCCTGGGTTCAAGCGATTCTCCTGCCTCAGCCTCCCGAGTAACAGATTACAGGCGCCTGCCACCATGCCCTGGCTAATTTTGTATTTTTAGTAGAGATGAGGTTTCCCCATGTTGGTCAGGCTGGGCTCGAACTCCTGACCTCAGGTGATCCGCCTGCCTTGGCCTCCCAAAGTGCTGGGATTACAGGTGTGAGCCACTGTGCCTGGCCGAGACCCCATCTTTAAAAACAAAAACTAGGCTGGGTGCTGTGGGTCACGCTTTGGGTGGAGTCTGCTTGGTCCTTAAGTCACTCGCCCATGCAGGAGTGCCCTGAGAGGTCCACTGCTTCCCTCCATGTGGCTTTTTCAGCCCTGGCAGCTCTTTGAAGTTTTCATGTCTCACTGGTAACCAGGAATCAACCTGGGCTGCCTTTGGTCCTGTCTGCATTGGTGCAGGCCTCAGCCACGTCTCTCAGAGTTTGCTGCTCCTCTGGCCTGCTGTCAGGAGCTGGGGCCCAGATACTGTAACTGCCCAGTGGGTTCACCTTGCCCGCTGCCTAGACAGAGCCAATTTATTAAGACAGGAGAATTGCAATAGAGAAAGAGTAATTCACGTACAGCCGGCTGTGTGGGACACCAGAGTTTTATTATTACTCAAATCAGTCTCCCTGAGCATTCAGGGATCAGAGATTGTAAAGATAATTTGGTGGGTAGCGGCTTGGGAAGTGGAGAGTGCTGATTGATCAGGTTGGAGATGGAATCACAGGGGGTGGAAGAGAGTTTTTCTTGCTGTTTTCTGTTCCTGGGTGAGATGACAGAACTGATTGAGTCAGTTACTTGTCTAGGTGATGTCAGCCGATCCACTGAGTGCAGGGTCTGCCAAAATATCTCAAGCACTGATCTTAGGTTTTTCAATAGTGATGTTATCCCCAAGAGCCATTTGGGGAGGTTCAGACTCTTGGAACAAGAGCCTGCATGACCCCTACACTGTACTTTCTAATCTTGTAGCTGATTTGTTAGTACTGCAAGGCAGACTGGTCCTCAGGCAAAGAAGAGGGTCTTTCTGGGAAAGGGCTATTCTATTATCAGTTTTGCTTCAGAGTCAAATCATGAACTGAATCCCTTCCCAAAGTTAGCTCGGCCCACACCCAAGAATGAACAAGGACAGCTTAAAGGAAGACAGCTTAAAGGTTGGAGTCGGTTAGGTCTGATTTCTTTCACTGTCTTAATTTCCTCAGTTCTAATTTTGCAAAGGCAGTTTCAAGACCCTCTGCTCTGGGCCACTCATTTCACCAGCCTTGGACAATCTCTTTCTTGGCTCAGAATTTCCTTCTCCCTTCATGTTTCCAGCCACGAGACTTTGTCCATGATGACTAACACTCTCTCCAATCTTGGGGTTTAGGCTTTTGGAACAAAATCAGAAGGACAAGCATTTGGATAATTTGGGCAACTTTAGTGTTCTAGGCCTGGAGTTTTCTTTGTGGAAAGTTTTTAGCCATGCATTCAATTGTTTTAATTGATAATATAGGGTTATTCAGGTTATCCATTTATTTTTCTTTTCTTTTTTTTTTTTTTTTTGAGATGGAGTATCACCCTTGTCACCCAGGCTGGAGTGCAGTGGTGTCATCTCGGCTCACTGCAACCTCCACCTCCCGGGTTCAAGTGATTCTCCTGCCTCAGCCTCCTGAGTAGCTGGGATTACAGGTGCCCACCACCATGCCCAGCTAATTTTTTGTATTTTTAGTAGATGTTGGCCAGGTTGGTCTTAAATGCCTGACCTCAGGTGATCCACCCACCTTGGCCTCCCAAAGTGCTGGGATTATAGGCATGAGCCATCACGCCCAGCCATCTATTTCTTCTTGAATGAGTTTTAGTAGCTTGTATCTTTTGAGGAATCTCTTTGTTTTATTTGTCAAATTTATTGACAAAATTTGTTTATATATTCCCTAATTATTCTTGTAACACCTGTAAAATTTTTTTTTTTTTTTTGAGACGGAGTCTCACTTTGTCATCCATACTGGAGTGGCGTGATCTTGGCTCACTGCAACCTCCGCCTCTTGGGTTTAAGCAATTCTCTGCCTCAGCCTCCTGAATAGCTGGGATTGCAGGCGCCCACCACCATGCCCGGCTAACTTTTTTGTATTTTTAGTAGAGACAAGGTTTCACCATCTCGGCCAGGTTGGTATTGAACTCCTGACCTCGTGATCCACCCGCCGCGGCCTCTCAAAGTGCTGGGATTACAGGCATGAGCCACTGTGTCTGGCTCAATTTTTTATTTTATTGTTTTTTCTTACCATTTATCTATTTTCTATGTATTGATTTTCACTGTTATCTTGAATATTTCCTTACTTCTGCTTACTTTGAGTTTAATTTGCTCTGCTTTTTCTAGTTTCTTACTGTGGGAAATTAGATTAATGATTTTATTTAATTAATTAATTTATTTTTTGAGACAGAGTCTCCCTCTGTCACTCAGGCTGGGGTGCAGTGGTGCGATCTTGGCTCACTGCAACCTCTGCCTCTCAGGTTCAGCAATTCTCCTGCCTCAGCCTCCTGAATAGCTGGGATTACAGGCACGTACCATCACGCTCAGCTAATTTTTATATTTTTAGTAGAGATGGGGTTTCGCCATGTTGGCCAGGGTGGTCTCAAACTACTGTCCTCAGATGATCCACCCACCTCAGCCTCCCAAAGTGTTGGGATTACAGGCGTGAGCCACTGTGCCCAACCAGATTAATGACTTTAGATCTTTCTCCTTTTCTAATATAAGTATTTAATGTTACAAGGTTTCCTCTAAGCATAGCTGTACCTATATCCCACACATTTTTATATATTGTATTTTCATTTAATTTAAGATATCTCAAATATCATTTGTAATTTTTTTCATTGCTACATGGGTTATTTCAAAGTCTATTGTTTAGTTTCCAAATATTTGAGAGATTTTCCAGTTATATTTATGTTACCAATTTGGCACATAATTCCACTGTGATCAGAAAACATACTTTCATTTCTTTCTTTCAAATTTATTGAGACATACTATGGCCTAGAATATGACCTTCTTTGATCTATTTTCCACGTGCACTTGAATGCATATTGTGGTGTTCTATTTTTCCACATGAGAGGTTTTAGTTTATTAATCTTCTCATGAAAAACCCACGATGGCTGCAGAAAACATCGTTACAGCATCTTTACTCCTTCGGCTTTTTGCCAGCACCGGCATTGGCCTTTGCGGCATCCTGACTTTCTTCATTCTGTTCTTGCCTTCCTTTAATTGCTTTCTTGAGGTCTTTTTCTTCTCATACAAGCCATGTCTTTTTTTTTTTTTTTTTTTTTTTTTTTTTTTTTTTTTTTGACACGGAGTCTCACGCTGTCGCCCAGGCTGGAGTGCAGTGGCGCGATCTCGGCTCACTGCAAGCTCCGCCTCCCGGGTTCACGCCATTCTCCTGCCTCAGCCTCCTGAGTAGCTGGGACTACAGGCGCCCGCCACCGCCCCCGGCTAATTTTTTGTATTTTTAGTAGAGACGGGGTTTCACTGTGGTCTCGATCTCCTGACCTTGTGATCCGCCCACCTCGGCCTCCCAAAGTGCTGGGATTACAGGCTTGAGCCACCGCGCCCGGCCACAAGCCATGTCTTGCAAGTCTATGTCTGGGTCCATTTTTCTTTGCATAATCCAAGGAATCGTAAATCATGCCAAAGCCAGTTGTCTCGCCACCACCAAAATGAGTTCTGAATCCAAATACAAAGATGACATCCAGTGTGGTCTTGTACATTTTGGCGAGTTTTTCCCAAATTTCCGTCTTAGGTACTGTTGCCTTCAGGGTATGAAGGACATCAATCATCATTTGTTTCCTCTGAAGTAGTTGGTTGGTCATGAACTTTCTAATTCAGATAGTTACTGTGTCATTCATGATGGTAGTCAATCCTTAGACGGCCAGGAATGAAAAGAGTGCTGTTTTGTGGTGGAGTGTTATGTAAATGCCAATTAGGGCATGTCGGTTGACAGTGTTGTTCAAACCTTAAATATCCTTACAATAGAGGAGTTATTCATAAATTATTTTAGGCAGTTAGTGAAGGTAAAAGAGTTCTTGGTAGCATTTTCCTTTAATAAAAAGCAGCCCCAAAACCACTTCTTTTCTAACAGAAAACAGCCTGAAAAGTCAAGCTGCAAGCAAGCCGGAAGCTTGCATATGTAAATGCCAGCAGCTGCACCTGAAATCCAGGTACATTCCAACATGTAGACTTCTCCCTCCCTTTCTTTGTTACCACGTGTGGGTGTCATGGCACCAGCCAGGTAAAGCCACGTGTGCAGGTGTCATGGCGACAGCCAGGTAGAAGCCACATTTGCATAATGAAAGATGAGGGTGGGAGGGCTAGTTCCTTTGTGGACTACGTAAATGGCACACCTGGTTACATGAATCCCTGGGCCCTATGTATATCAATCACCGCCTTTTCAAGCCTCTCTGCAAAATCGATCAAATCCCACCCCCAACCTGGAAACTCTCCCTTGGGCGACCCACTTTCTCAGCATGAGGAAGATTTCTCTCTCTGTCTTCTTTTTTGTCTATTAAACTTTCCGCTCCTAAACTCCTCATGTGTGTCTGTGTCCTTAATCTTCTTGGTGGGAGACATTGAACCCTGGGTATTTACCTCAGACAGTGGAGCTGCTTCACTTATTGATTTTTTATGTATTTGTTTTATAATTGCTTAGATTGGAGTGTTGAAATCTGCAACTGTGATGGAGAATTGACTCACTTATCCTTTTGGTTCTATCAGTGTTTGCTTCATGTAGAGACATTCCTCAGTGATACTGTAGGTTTGGTTCCACACACTGTAATAAAGCAAATCACATAAAAGTTTTGGTCCCCCAGTGCAAACAAAGTTATGTTTACACTATACTGTAGTTTAGTGTGTGCAATAGTATTATGTCTTTATAAACTATGTGCGTATGTTCAAAATACTTTACTGCCAAAATATTTTGACACAGAGACACAAAGTGAGTATGAACTGTTGGAAAAATGGTGCTGATACACTTACTCAACACAAGGTTGTCACAATTTGTAAAAAGTACAAAATCTGTGAAGTACAATTAAGTAAAACACAATAAAATGAGGTATGCCTATCTTTTGAAACCTTTCATTAGGAGTATACAAATTTAAAATTGTTGTATTTTCTTGGTAAATTAAATCTTTCTAAAATGTGCCACTTGATTCGTGGTAATATTCATTGTTCTCTCTTTCACTTTGTGTGATACTAATCTAGTCACTCCAGTTGTCTTTTCCTTCATTTTTCCTGAATATGTCTTTATTCATCCTTTTATGTTTAACCTCTGTGTTTTTGTAGTTAATGTCAGTTTCTTGTAGTCAGCATACTTTTGGATCTTGATTTTTTTAATCCAACTTGATGAATCTCTGTCTTTTAATTTAAGTGTTTTGATAATTGATATTTAATGTAAGTATTGATATGGTTGAGTTTAATTCTATCATCATTATGTTTCTAAATATCTCATCTGTTCTTTTCTCCTTTTTTTTTTTGGTTTTTTTTTGAGACGGAATCTTGCTCGTCACCCAGGCTGGAGTGCAGTGGCGTGATCTTGGCACACTGCAAGCTCTGCCTCCTGGGTTCACACCATTCTCCTGCCTCAGCCTCTCGAGTAGCTGGGACTACAGGTGCCCGCCACCACGCCTGGCTAATTTTTTGTATCTTTATAGA
The DNA here is from genome assembly GCF_043159975.1 of Macaca nemestrina. NCBI lineage: Eukaryota > Metazoa > Chordata > Mammalia > Primates > Cercopithecidae > Macaca > Macaca nemestrina. The sequence continues at coordinate 111,764,694 of NC_092133.1, read as the reverse complement.
GACGGGGTTTCACCATGTTAGCTAGGATGGTCTCGTTCTCCTGACCTTGTGATCCACCTGCCTCGGCCTCCCAAAGTGCTGGGATTACAGGTGTGAGCCACCATGCCCGGCTCTTTTCTCCTTTTTTAATTTTTGCTTTGCTTTGGATTATTTGAGTTTTATTTACAACATAATTTTATGTCAACATTGGTTCATTAGTTATATCCCTCTTTATTTTTTTTAAGTGGTTGCTCTAGGGTTTACAATATGTATCTTTTTTTTGGAGACAGGATCTCGCCCTGTTGCCCAGGATAGAGTACAGTGGCATGATCTTGGCTCACTGCAACCTCTGCCTTCTGGGTTCAAGAGATTCTCCTGCCTCAGCCTCCTGAGTAGCTGGGATTACAGATGCATGCCACCATGCCCAGCTAATTTTTGTATTTTTAGTAGAGACAGGGTTTTGCCATGTTGGCCAGGCTGGTCTCAAACCTCAGGTGACCCACCCACCTCAGCTTCCCAAAGTTCTGGGATTACAGGCATAAGCCACCACGCCTACCATACAATATACATCTTTAACTTACCATAGTTAGCCTTCAGCTAATATTATATTACTTCACATATACTGAAATAATCTTTCAACAGCATATTGCCATTTCTGCTTTGTCTCCTGTATAATTGTTGTCATGTATTTCACTTCTGCATATATGATAACCCTCAAATATATTGGTTTTGAAAGACATCAAAAATAAGAAAAAAGCCTGATATGTATTTAGATATTTGCCATATCTTATGCTATTTATTCCTTTGTTTATATCCAAGTTTCTATGTAGAATCATGTTGCTTTTATCCAAATAACTGTTTTAAACATTGTTTGTAGTGAAGATATGCTGGTAGTTAATTACTGCAGCTTTTGCTTAGCTGAAAATTCCTTATTTGACCTTCAGTTTTGAAAGGCGTTTCTTATAATGCTCTCCATTATCTTCTGGCTTGTATTTTTTTTTTTTTTTTTTTTTTTTTTTTTGAGATTGAGTTTTGCTCTTGTTGCCCAGGCTGGAATGTAATGGTGCAATCTTGGCTCACTGCAACCTCCTTTTTGAAGTTCAAGCGATTCTCCTGCCTCAGCCTCCTGAGTAGCTGGGATTTCAGGCATGTACCACCATGCCTGGCTAATTTTTGTATTTTTAGTAGAGACAGGGTTTCTCCATGTTGGTCAGGCTGGTCTCGAACTCCTGACTTCAGGTGATCCCACCCACTCAGCCTCCCAACCAAAGCGTTGGGATTACAGGCATGAGCCACTGTGCCCAGCCTTGTATTTTTGTTGTTGTTGTTTTTTGAGTCCAAGTCTCACACTGTCCCCCAGGATGGAGTGCAGTGGTGCGATCTCCACTCACTGCAACCTCCACTTTCTGGGTTCAAGCGATTCTCCTGCCTCAGCCTCCCAAGCAGCTGGGATTACAGGTGCCTGCCACCATGCCCAGCTAATTTTTTGTATTTTTAGTAGAGACGGGGTTTCACCGTGTTGGCCAGGCTGGTCTTGAACTCCTGACCTCGTGATCCACCTGCCTCGGCCTCTCAAAGTGCTGGGATTACAGGTGTGAGTCATCATGCCCGGCCAATACATAAAATTTTTAATTGTCAACTCAGTAAAGTTGGGGAAAAAGATTTAAGGTAGTGCTTAGTAGATTATCTCATCTGGACAAAAGAGATCCTCAGACTTTTTGTGAATATAAAGTTTTGTCTCCTTGTGGCTTTAATCTTATTTTAATCTTTTATGAATATAAAGTTGTGTCTCATCTGTGGCCTTAATCTGTATGACCTGATTGAATATATTTCCACATGTGTATTGGCCATTAATTTATTTTCTGTGAAATGCCTTCATTTCTTATCATTTTAGAGAAGGGGATATTCTTCCAGGGAATATAATGAGCATCACCTCCATTTAGGTAGATGAACTTGAAAACACTGAAATACCAGTCTCCTGAACATTTCGGCCAACAGAAGCAGCCCCTCCCTCTAGTTAGGAGAGAGCAGAATTCCACTGTCTGGAAACCAGGCAAAGGTCTCACCTAAGGCAGACAGATTGCAAGATGGCACTTGTTCTTCTAAAAATCTGCCTTTGTTTATTCTTACTGCATCTAGACAAATGACTGGGTTTGGTCTCAGGAAGGTCTAGGCCGGGAAGTACTGTCCTTATAATAAGAGAAAATGTATTATCCTCCTCACCCCGAAACCTGCAGGACTTGGGTAATATGTACTAGTAGCCAGGAGAGCAAGTATGAAAATGTATATTGAAGGTATTGTTTGTGTGGGCAGGGGAATGGAATATAAACCCGGATGGGGGAGAGTTTATTGATGGGGATTCACATCAGTGTGAGTCTTCCATGACTCATGATTTAACATCCTGGCAAGGATGCTTGTGGCCCATCCTAACAATCTTCTGCATTGAGACTTAAAACGATGGCCCAAATTAAATGAGGTAAAGTTGCCAACATTGCCCTGACAGAATAATAGAAAGGGTTCAGATGGTTTAGAAAACTGGTCATGCTAGAATGAATTCATCATGTGGAACCCAGAAACTTACCAGCTCATTATGTTCCCTAGAAGAACATTCCCTTCTCTAAAATGATAAGAAATGAAAGCATTTCACAGAAAAGAAATTAATGGCCAGTACACATGTGGAAATATATTCAATCAGGCCATACAGATTAAGGCCACAGATGAGACACAACTTTATATACACAAAAGATTAAGACAAGATTAAGGCCACAACGAGACAAACTTTATATTCATAAAAGTCGGAGGATCCCTTTTGTCCAGACAAGATAATCTACTAGGCACCACCTTAAATCTTCCTGAGGTCTTTTCCCCCGACTTTATTGAGGTATAGTTGATAATTAAAAATTTTATGTATTTAAGGTAAACCACTTGATGATTTGATATATGTGTACACTTTGAAATATTCACCACAAGCAAGGTAATAACATACTCTTACCTCATATAATGACCTTTTTTCCTTTTTGTGGTAAGCACGCTATAAACAAATTTCAAGTATACAATATTGTTAACTATAGTCACATTGCTGTACATTAGATCTCTAGAACTTACTTATCTTGCATGCTGAAACCTTGTACTCCTTGGCCGACATCTCCCCATCTTCTCTTCCCCACAACTCCTGATAACCACCTTTCTACTCTGTTTCTTCCTTTTTTTTTTTTTTTTTTTTTTTGAGACGGAGTCTCGCTCTGTCGCCCAGGCTGGAGTGCAGTGGCCGGATCTCAGCTCACTGCAAGCTCCGCCTCCCGGGTTTACGCCATTCTCCTGCCTCAGCCTCCCGAGTCGCTGGGACTACAGGCGCCCGCCACCTCGCCCGGCTAGTTTTTTTGTATTTTTTAGTAGAGACGGGGTTTCACCGTGTTAGCCAGGATTGTCTCGATCTCCTGACCTTGTGATCCGCCCGTCTCGGCCTCCCAAAGTGCTGGGATTACAGGCTTGAGCGACTGCGCCCGGCCTCTTTTTTCTTTTTTTTTTTTGAGATGGAGTCTTGCTGTGTTGCCCAGACTGAAGTGCGGAGGTGCAATCGGCTCACTGCAACCTCTGCCTCCTGGGTTCAAGCAATTCTCCTGCCTCAGTCTCCTGAGTATCTGGGATTACAGGTGCCTGCCACCACACCTGTCTAATTTTTGTATTTTTAGTAGAGATGGGTTTTTGCCATGTTGGCCAGGCTGGTCTCGAACTCCTGACCTCAGGTGATCCACCTGCCTCAGCCTCCCAAAGTGCTGGGATTACAGGCATGAGCCACTGCTCCTGGCCTCTACTGTTTCTACGAGTTTTACAGTTTCACTTTTTTTTTTTTTTGAGACAGAGTCTCAGTCTGTCGCCCAGGCTGGAGGGCAGTGGCGCAATCTCGGCTCATTGCATAGGTTCCACATTTAAGTAAAATCATACAGTATTTTTCTTTTTGCCTCTAACTTGTTTCACTCAGCATAATGTCTACTAGTTTCATCCATGTTGCCACAAACAGTAGGACTTCCTTCTTTGTTAAGGCTGAATAATATTCCATTATATATATATTTGTATAATATATACATTATATACATATATGTATATACGTAACACACACATATGCCTTATCCATTTACACACCTTCTTTATTCATTCATCCTTTGATGGGTATTTGGGTTGTTTCTATATCCTGATTATTATGATATTGTGAATAATGCTGAAATGAACATGGGACTGCAACTATCTCTTTGAGATATTGATTTCATTTTCTTTGACTGTATATACCCAGAAGTAGGATTGCTGGGTTATAAGGTAGTTCTATTTTTAATTATTTAAGGACTCTCCATATTGTTTTTTCATAAAGGCTGTACCAATTTATATTCCCACTAACAGTGTAAAAGAGTTCCCTTTATTTCACATTCTTGCAAACACTTGCTATCTTTCATCTTTCTGATCCATTCTAACAAGTATTAGGTGATAGCTCATTGTGGTTTTGGCTTGCATTTCCCTGATGATTAATGAAATTGAGCAACTGTTTCATATACCCTTTGGACATTTGTATGTTTTTTGAGTTTTCAGGTCCTTTGCCCGTTTCAAAATCAGGGTTTTTTGTTTGTTTGTTTGTTTCTATTGAGTTGCATAAATTCCTTATATATTTTGGGTATTAATTACTTATTGGACATTTGGCTTGCAGATATTTTCTCCCATTCTGTTGGTTGCCTTTTCATTCTGTTGGTTGTTTTCTTTGCTATGCAGAAGCTCTTTGGTTTCATGCAATCTCATTTTTCTATTTCTGTTTTTGTTGTCTGCTTTTGATGTCATATCCAAAAAATCATTCCCCAGTCCAATGCCAGGAAGCTTTTCCTCTATGTTCTCTTCTAGTGGTTTTATGGTTTGAGGTCCTACATTCAAAATGTTGACTTGGTTTTTGTATATGGTGTGAAATAAGGGTCCAATTTCACTCTTCTGCATGTGAACATCCAGTTTTCCCAAAGCCACTTCTTGAGAGACTGTCCTTTCCTCATTCTGTGTTCTTGGCACCGCATCAAAGATCAATTGACCATAGATGTATGTCTATTCTGTTCCATTGGTCTATATGTCTATTTATATTCCAGTACCATACTGTTTTGATTATTGTTGCTTTGTAATGTATTTTGAAATCAGGGAGTGTGGTGCCTCCAGTGTTGTTCTTCTTTCTCATGATTGTTTTGGCTATTCAGGATCTTTTGTGGTTCCATGTGAATTTTAGAATTTTTTCTACTTATGTAAAGAATGTCATTGGTATTTTCATAGGGATTGCATTAAATCTGTAGATCACTTTGGATAGTGTGAACATTTTAACAGTATTAATTTTTCTAATCCATGAACACAGAATGTTTTTCCATTTAACTGTGTCACAAATGTTTTACAATTTTCATTTTACAAGTCTTTTACCTTTTTAAGTTTATTCCTCAGCATTTTATTGTTTCTGTTATTATTATTTTGAATTGAATCAATCCTTCCTTTCTCTTTTTCTTCTTCTCTTTCTCTCTCTCTCTCTCTTTTTTTTTTTTTCAAAAGGGTCTGATTCTGTCACCCAGGCTGGAGTGCAGTGGCATGATCTCAGCTCATTACAACCTCCACCTCCTGGGCTCAGGCCATCCTTCCACCTCATCCTCCTGAGTAGCTGGAACTATAGGTGCATGCCACCATGCCCAGCTAATATTTGTATTTTAGATACAGACAAGGTTTTACTATGTTGCCCAGGCTGGTCTTGAACTCCTGGGCTCAAGCAATCTTCCCACCTTGGCCTCCCAAAGTGCTAGAATTATAGGTGTGAGCCACCATGCCCAGCCTGAATTTTTTTTTTTTTCTTTTCTTTCTTTCTTTCTTTCTTTTTTTTTTTTTTTTTTTTTTGAGATGGAGTTTCGCTCTTGTTGCCCAGGCTGGAGTGCAGTGGCATGATATTGGCTCACCACAACCTCCGCCTCCCGGGTTCAAGCGATTCTCCTGCCTCACCCTCCCTAGTAACTGGGATTACAGGCATGTGTCACCATGCCCAGCTAATTTTGTATTTTTAGTAGAGACAGGGTTTCTCCATGTTGGTCAGGCTGGGCTTGATCTCCTGATCTCAGGGGATCCGCCCTCCTCAGCCTCCCAAAGTGCTGGGATTACAGGCATGAGCCACTATGCCCGGCCCTGAATTGTTTTCTTGATTTCCTTTTTGGATAGTTTACTGTATATAGAAACATGATAGATTTTGGGATGCTGATTTTGTACCCTACAACTTTACTGAATTTATTAGTTCTAACAGTTATTATTGTTGTTGGGTCTTTAGGGTTTTTTTTTTTTTAATTTATAGGATTATGTCATTTGAAAATAGAGATAATTTTACTTCTTTCTTTCTGATTTGGATGTCTTTTATTTCTTTTTCTTGTCTAACTTCTCTGGCTGCAACTTCTTGGGCATCCTTTCCTTGTACTGGATCTTTGTATGGAAAACCTTTCAGTTTTTTTCCCCCATTGATTACAATGTTAACTGTGGACTTTTCATATATCATCTTTATTGTGTTGAGGTAAATTCCTTCTATACTTATTTTGTTGAGAGTTTTAATTCTGAATAGACATTGAACTTACCAAATGCTTTTTCTGTGGCTATTAAGATGGTCATATTGTGTGGTTTTTTTCCTTTCATGTTGTTAAAGTATTGTATCACACTGATTGATTAGCAAATGTTGAACTATCCTTACATCTCAGAAATAAATCCCACTTGGTCATGTTGTATGATCCTTTTAATGTACTCTTGCATTCAGAATGGTAATACTTTATTGAGGATTTTTGCACGTATGTTCACCAGGGATATTGGCCTATAGGTTTCTTTTCTGGTAATACCTTTATCTGGTTTTGGCATCAGGGTCATGCTGGCCTCATAGAATGAGTTTGAAACGTTTGAATTTGAAAATGTTGAAAAGGTTATGAGTTTGAAAATGTTTCTTTGTCTGGTTTTTGGAAGAGTTTAAGATGGACTAAGTCTTTGAATGTTTTGAAGAATTCACCCATGAAGCCAGCTGGTTCTGGTCATTTTTTATTGGGAGATTTTATTATTATTATTACTGATTGAATCTCCTTATTTGTTATTGGTCTGTTTAGGCTTTCTATTTCTTCTTGATTCAGTTTTGGCAAATTGTGTATTTCTAGAAATTTGTCCATTTCTTCTAGATTATCCAGTTTTTTGGCATAAAATTACTCAAATTAGTTCCTTATGATCCTTTTTATTTCTGAAGCATCCATTGTAATGTGTCTTTTTTTGTTTTGAGACGGAGTTTTGCAGTTGTTGCCCAGGCTGGAGCGCAATGACACAATCTACGGCTCACCACAACTTCCGCCTCCCGGGTTCAAGCCATTCTCCTGCCTCAGCCTCCCAAGTAGCTGGGACTACAGGCATGTGCCACCACAGCTGGCTAATTTTGTATTTTTAGTAGAGATGGGGTTTCTCCATGTTGCTCAGGGTGGTCTCAAACTCCCAACCTCAGATGATCCGCCCGCCTCGGTCTCCCAAAGTGTTGGGATTACAGGCTTGAGCCACCGCACCCGGCAATGTGTCCTTTTTTCATTTTTGATTTTATTTATTTGAATCTTCCCTTTGTTTCTCTTAATCTAGCTAAAGGTTTGTCCATTTTGTTTGTCTTTTCAAACAACCCACTCTGTTTAATTGTTTCTTTTTTTTATTTTCTGTGATTTATTTCTTCTTTTTCTTATTTTCTTCCTTCTTAAAACTTTGGGCTTAGCTTATTGTTCTCTTTCTAGTTCTTTGAGTTGAAAAGTTAGGTTGTGTATTTGACATTGGTATTCTTTTTTTAATGAGGGTATTTATTACTATAAACTTCCGCCTCAGTACTTACTGCCTTTGCTGTGTCCCATAGGTTTTGGTACATTGTATTTTCATTCTCATTTGTCTCAAGATACTTTTTAAATTCCCTTTTGATTTCCTCTTTGACCCAATGCTTGCTCAAGAGTGTGTTGTTTCATTTCCACATATTTGCGAATTTTCCAGCTTTTTGGCTGTTATTCATTTCTAGTTTATTCCACTGCGGTCTGAAAAGATACTTGGAATGATTTGTCTTCTTATATTTGTTAAGGCTTGTTTTGTGACTGGGCTTCTTTAAGATGATTATTTTGAATTAATCATCAGACAGTTTGTAGAACGCCATTTCCTTGAGTTCAGATACTACAAAATTATTGTGTTCCTTTAGTGGTGTCATGTTTCCTTGATTTATTGTATTTCTTATAGCCTTGTATTGATGTCTACACATTTGAGGAAGCACTCAACTCTTCCAGAATTTATGAACTAGTTTTCATGGGAAAAGAGCTTTACCTACAGGTGTGTGTGAGGGTGCCAGCTGGGTTGGTGCAGTGATTTCATCTCAAGGAAGTGTGCAATTGTGTAGTTTCCATGTAGCTCCCTCACCTGAGGCCGGTTTTGGCAGATTGTGGGGGTTCTTAGTGACCAAGACTGTGGGTATCTGAGAAAGTCCCGAGAGTTCTTAGGGTCCTCAGAGGTGAAAGTTACTGAGGTCCTCCTGTTCTCTTTTTCTCCAATGAGGAGCAATTATGGCTCCAGGACCCAAGGCACAGGTGTGCCTGCTGTGGTGGTAGCTTCAATGTTTGAGGTTCAGTCATTCCCACTGAGGCAGTAGTGTCTGTTTCTGCAGCGTGGATGCTCATGAGTGGCTGTGGGTTGGGGTCTGAAGCACAGGTATGTGTGGAGCAACCATAACTCTGGAGTCCGGGCATGCATGTGGTTGCAGGCAGGAGGAAGGAAGGTGAAAGCTCCAGCTCATGGTGGCCCAGCGGTGGCTCCTTCTGTAGGGAGGCACAATGATATCTCCTTTTCTGCAGAATCCATAGCTGCAATGGCTGTTGAGGTCTTCAGTGTCAAAGGTTGTTGGAGTCCTCTGACGAGCAGGTCACCGGAGACTGCTGTGGCACCTTCCACGTAGTTGATACTGACAGGCCTGCCCTTCCATAATCTTTTCTTTTCTTTTCTTTTTTTTTTTTTGAGATGGTGTCTAGCTCTGTTGCCCAGGCTGGAGTGCAGTGGCGCAATCTCGGCTCACTGCAACCTCTGCCTCCCGGGTTCAAGTGATTCTCTTGCCTCAGCCTCCCAGTAGCTGGGATTATAGACACACACCACCATGCCCAACTAATTTTTGTATTTTTAGTAGAGATGGGGTTTCACTGTGTTGGTCAGGCTGGTCTCTAACTCCTGACCTCGTGATCTGCCCTCTTCGGCCTCCCAAAGTGCTGGGATTACAAGCATGAGCCACTGTGCCCGGTCTGCCCTTCTATTTTCCTAGCCATCTCCAGATGTCTCAGCTATGCCAGTCTCTCCAGTGATCTGGGTGGGGTGAAAATAAAGCAGATTCTTCAGGCAGCGCACCCAGAGTTTCAGGAAGCTGATGGCCTACTCTGCTCTTTTTCCCTGTGAGGGGAACTTATGGACTGGTGATTTTTCTCTCAGCACTGAGCTGTGCCAGCCTAGGAGATGGAATAATGCAAACAACATGAAACTGTTCTTCCTACCCTTTCTGTACAATTTAGTTTCTCTTCTTTTTGTTTTTCTTCACTGCGTTGCTGCAACTTCTTGATTATTTCTTTTTTTTTTTTTTTTTTTTTGAGATGGAGTCTCGCTCTGTCCCCCAGGCTGGAGTGCAATGGCAGGATCTCGGTTCACTGCAACCTCTGCCTCCCGGGTTCAAGTGATTCTTCCGCCTCAGCCTCCTGAGTAACTGGGATTACAGGTGCCCGCCACCATGCCCAGCTAATTTTTGTATTTTTTGTATTTTTTTGTAGAGACAGGGTTTCGCCATGTTGGCCAGGCTGGCCTTGATCTCCTGACCTGGTGACCCGCCTGCCTCAGCCTCCCAAAGTGCTGGGATTACAGGCGTGAGCCACCACACCCGGCCTGCTGCAACTTCTTAACTGGACTCCTGAGCACTCTCAGAGCATTTTTTTGTTCATGGATATCTGTCTAATTATTGTTTTATGTAGGGGGACAAAGGCTGGAATCTCCTAGGCTGCCATCTTGCTGATGTCACTACAATCTTCCTGAAATCTTAACAAAGGTTGTGAAAGCCACACTTTGATTTCATCTTTACCCTCAGGGCATTATTTCTTTCTTGAAAACCTTTTAAAAGATGAAGGGCTGTTTTCACTCTCCAGTCCTGGCTCCTCTGTGTTTCCTCTAAATTGTGCTTTACACAATTAGCACAATTTAGCTAATTCCCTGTTTTCTGTTTCTTGTTATGCACAACTTGATAATTGATGTTTTCACCATTCTGCCTTGAATGAAACCCCCTTCACCATATCTGACATTTTTTTAGGTGCTTTTTCTATCTTTCATCTTAGTGCAGGGGATACTATTGCCAATTGTTGAGCTGCTGCCTAACACGGGTCAGCATTTTTCCTGTTTCTATCTAGCAGTTTTCTCACTGCTTCATAGTTTCCATTGACCATTTGCTTGTCACTTCTTTCAGCTTGACTAGCAGTTTCTTTTTGACATTTCCAGCCTTGGCCCACAGTCTCAAAGCCAATGCCACATATTTTGGGTTTTCACTATGACAGCATAACACTTCGGGTACCAACTTATGTATCAGCCATTCATTGCTCCTTAACAAACACCCCAAACTACTGCGGCCTCCACCAAGGCCTCCACCAACAACTATTTTATTTAGCATACAATTCTGTAGATCAGCTATTTTCTTTATTCTTTTCTTTTTTTTTTTTTTTTGAGATAGAGTCTTGCTCTATCACCCAGGCTGAAGTGTAGGGGTATGGTCTTGGCTTACTGCAATCTCCACCTCCCGGGATCAAGCAAAGATCAGCAATTTTAGCTGAGTGGTCTCTTTGGTCCGGGCAGAGTTCAGCTGTTCTTAGTTGGGCTTACTCATATTTGGGTCTTAGCTGATGCCTCAGATGGCTTGGCTATCAGGGATATCTGGAGGCTTTGTTAACCTAATCCCTCATTTTTCAGCAGGCTAGCCTAAGCTTATTGCTATGGCAGTGGAAGCATTACCAGCAGCACAAACGTAATTCTCAATGCACAAACGTTCACATCTTTGTTTCCATCACGTGTGCTATTGTCGCACTAGCCAAGGGAAGTCACGTGGCCCAAAGAAGTGAATACAGGGAGGGAAATTATAGTGGCTATGTCTAAATAATCTACCATAAAACACATTATTTGCTTCTATTGATACATAATCTGTAGGGTAATCCTTTGAAATCATGTGACTATCCTGATTCTCAACTTTTTTTTTTTTTTAACAAGGAGTCTCACTCTTTCTTGCCCATACTGAAGTGCAGTGGCTTGATCTTGGCTCACTGCAACCTCCGCCTCCAGGGTTCAAGCGATTCTCCTGCCTCAGTCTTCTGCGTAGCTGAGATTACAGGCATGTGCCACCACGCCTGGCTAATTTTTGTATTTTTAGTAGAGACGAGGTTTTACCATGTTGGTCAGGTTGGTCTCAAACTGCTGACTTCATGATCTGCCCACCTCGGCCTCCCAAAGTGCTGGGATTACAGGCATGAGCCACTGCGCCTGGCCTGTTTTTCAACTTTTTATCTGATGATTTTAGCATCCATTAATAATCCTTGACTGGCCAGGCACAGTGGCTCACGCCTGTAATCCCAGCACTTTGGGAGGTCAAGGCGGGTGGATTACTTGGGGTCAGGAGTTCGAGACTAGCCTGTCCAACATGGCAAAACCCCATCTCTACTAAAAATACAAAAATTAGCTGGGTGTGGTGGCATGCACCTGTAATCCCAGCTACTCGGGAGGCTGAGGCACGAGAAATGCTTGAACCAAGAGCAGAGGTTGCAGTGAGCTGAAACCGGGTCACTGCTCTCCAGCCTAGGTGACAAAGTAAAACTGTGTCTCAAAAAAAAAAAAAAAAAAAGAAAAAGAAAAAAATCCTTGACTATATTGATTATTACATTTGGAGTTCCAAAGTGGTGACTTTGTATTTTATTCCTTCTCTATTTATTAGCTGGAAATCAGTAAAGAAAAATTCTTTGCCTGGCCAACATGATGAAACCCCATCTCTACTAAAAATACAAAAATAATTAGCTGGGCGTGGTGGCACGTGCCTGTAATCCCAGCTACTCAGGAGGCTGAGGCAGAAGAATTGCTTGAACCTGGGAAGCAGAGGTTGCAGTGAGCTGAGATGACGCCACTGCACTCCAGCCTGGGCAACAAAGAGCGAAACTCCATTGAAAGAAAGAAAGAGAGAAAGAGAGAAAGAGAGAAAGAGAGAAAGAGAGAAGAAAAGGAAAGGAAAGGAAAGGAAAGGAAAGGAAAGGAAAGGAAAGGAAAGGAGAAAGAAAGGAAGGAAGGAAGGAGAAAGAAAGAAAGAAAGAAAAAGAAAGAAAGAAAGAAAGAGAAAGAAAAGAAAGAGAAAGAAAGAAAGATTATTTCTTTTCCTCTCTTTTCTATATCTCTCTTTGTGATTATCACTATGTACTCAGGTATTTTTAGTATTTTAGTTCAGTGGATTATAATTGATAAACTTTCTTTTATTTTTCCCTTTTGTAGCTGTTACCCAAATTATCTCAAATTTTGCAAGTGAGATCTCCTTCAAACTGAATTCTATGTCCTTTTGACATGAGCTCATTAGCTTTTGAGCTCTTCCTTCTTTTTGGAAGAAGATGTTGATATTTCATGTTTAACTCGGACTTTCCATGCCTTGGGCTCTGGGATCAGCCAAAGGATTTCTAATTTCTCTAAGGATCCTTAATTCTTTTAAAGGGACAATGGATTTTAGAAACCAAGAACTGTGCATCAGATATATTAAGTTTTCTGGAGTGTTGTTTTTAGACTTTTCCTGTGTCTGCTGCTAGAAAATACACACACACACACACACACACACATACACACACAGACACACAATCATGAATTTATACCGATATCTCCAATTTAAAGCTGACACATAGGATTCTCCTTCACTTTCCCCTACCCCCACCTATCTGTCCCCCTCCCCCAGACACGGTCTCACTCTGTCACCCAGGCTGGAGTGCAGTGGCACAATCACAGCTCACTGCAGCCTTGACCTCCCCAGCTCAAGTGACCTCCCACTTCAGCCTCCTAAGTAGCTGGGACTGCAGGTGTGTGCCACCATGCCTGGCTAAGTTTTGGTACTTTTTGTAGAGATGGAGTTTCACCATGTTGGCCAGGCCGGTCTCAAACTCCTGGAGTCAAGTGATCTGCCTGCCTCGGTCTCCGAAAATGCTGGGATTACAAGTATGAGCCACCACGCCTGGCCACTTTTCCCCATTTTATATTCACATACATGAAGAAATTTAGCTTGTGACAAAGATAGTACTTCAAGTCAGTGAGGAAAATGTGGTTCATTCAACACACTACTTGGGACATTTGGCTATCAATTTAAACACAAACAATATTCAGTTAAACTAAACAAATTTCAAACTGGCTATAAGAGCTGGGAAAACAAGTACAAAAGTGTTAAATATTAGAAAAAATATTGGGAAAAAAGTTTATAATCCTTGCGATGGAAAGCCGTTCCTTAAAAAGACCCCTGAAGTCATAAAGGAAAGGCTGACTGACCAGGCAATGAGCGACCCTGCACAACATCCTTGTTCACAAGCGCAAGAGCTGGGATTGCTGGGTCACACTCTGATACGGTTTTGCTGTGTCCCCACTCAAATCTCTTCTTGAATTCCCACATATTATGGGAGGAACTCGGTGGGAGGTAACTGAATCATGGGGACAAGTCTTTCCCATGCTGTTATCGTGTTCGTGAATAGGTCTCATGAGATCTGATGGTTTTTAAAAAAGGAGTTCCCCCGCACAAGCTCTCTCTTTGCCTGCCGCCATCCATCGAAGAGGAGACTTGCTCCTCCTTGCCTTCCACCCTGATTGTGAGGCTTCCCCAGCCACGTGGAACTGTGAGTCCATTAAACCTCTTTCTTTTGTAAATTGCCCAGTCCCGGCTATGTCTTTATCAGCAGCATGAAAACGGATTAATACACACTCCTTGTGAATTTGCAGTTTCGAGAGATAGTGTCACATCATATTCCAAATAGGCGGACGGGCACAGTGGCTCCTGCCTGTAACCCCAGCACTTCAGGAAGCTAAGGAGGGTGGAGACCAGCCTGACCAACGCCGAGAAACCCCGTCTCTACTAAAAATAGAAAACATTAACTGGGCGCGGTGGCTCGTGCCTGTAATCCCAGCTACTCAGGAGGCTGAGGCAGGAGAATCGCTTGAACCCGGAGGGCAGAGGTTACAGTGAGCCACTTCACTGCAGTCTGGGTAAAAGACGGAAACTCCGTCTCAAAAACAAAAATTGAATAGGAACTGCATGTTCATATTTTAACAATAACAATAGCAGATAACTAGCTGTCTCTCTGAAGGTGTTGAAGGAAAGTCAGAGCCCAAAAGTCAGATTCCAGACCTCCACTTTCTTTCTTTCTTTCTATTTTGTACTTTTTTTTAAAGACAGAGTCTCCGCCGGGCGCGGTGGCTCAAGCCTGTAATCCCAGCACTTCGGGAGGCCGAGGCGGGCGGATTCCGATGTCAGGAGATCGAGACCATCCTGGCTAACGCGGTGAAACCCCGTTTCTACTAAAAATCAAAAAAAAAAATTAGCCGGGCATGGTGGCGGGCTCCTGTAGTCCCAGCTACTTCGGAGGCTGAGGCAGGAGAATGGCGGGAACCCGGGAGGCGGAGCTTGCAGTGAGCGGAGATCGTGCCACTGCACTCCAGCCTGGGCGACAGAGCGAGACTCGTCTCAACAACAACAACAACAACAACAACAACAACAACAAAGAGTCTCACTCTGTCACCCAGGCTGGAGGTTAGTGATGCGATCTCCCACTTCAGCCTCCCCAGTGGCTGGGACTCCAGGCACGTGCCACCACAACCGGCTAATTTTTGTATTTTTTTAGTAGAGACAGGGTTTCGCCATGATGGCTAGGCTGGTTTCGAACTCTTGACAGTTAATCCACCTACCTCGGCCTCCCAAAGTGCTGTGATTACAGGCGTGAGCCACAGCACCCAGCCCCTGATATTTTAACAATAGTAACTAACTGTCTCTTTGACAGTCTTAAAGGAAGGTCAGAGCCCAGAGGTCAGATTTCAGACCTCCACTTTAAAATGCTACAGAGCCAGGTCCACACACAAACTCGCAGGAGGAGGAGCAGCATGCAGCAGGATTAGTTATCTGTCCTCGGGGATCTTTGAGGTCTCACACCTGCTCCAGGGCTCCTGCTGAGGCCTTGGCCTCTAAGAGTTTGATTATTATTTACTGAGTGGGCTCAGCATCCCTGGGAAGGCAAAGGCCTTGGGTCCATCATGGACACATCTAGGGGCTGAAAGGTCTCCCAATGGACAACACAGAGGAAGGACTAGACATGCTGAACATGTTTCAGAGAATTAGTGATAAAATCCTCCCTCTGATTCTGCCAGGTCAGCCCTGAGTCGAGGTAGTGTGATGGGGCCTTGGAAACGCATGTCAACATATGTCTCTGGCTCCGGATTCCAAGGGACGTAGGGTGGTTCCCCAAAAGATTAAACATTGAATTACCATTTGGTCCAGCAATTCCTCTTCTGGGTATATACATGCAAGAATTTAAAAGCAAGGACCTGAACAGTCATGTGTTTTTGTTTTTCTTTTTGTTTTTTTTTGAAACGGAGTCTCTCTCTGTCACCCAGGCTGGAGTGCATGACACGATCTTGCCTCACTGCAACCTCTTCAAGCAATTCTCCTGCCTCAACCTCCCAAGCAGCTGGGATTACAGGCATGTGCCACCACGCCTGGCCAATTTTTGTATTTTTAGTAGAGACAAGGTTTTGCCATGTTGGTCAGGTTAGTCTCGAACTCCTGACCTCGCAATTTTTCTGACTTGACCTCCCAAAGAGCTGGGATTACAGGTGTGAGCCACCATGCCTGGTCCTGAACAGCCATTTGTACACCAATATTCATAGCAGCATTATTCAGAGTAGTCAACCCATGAAAGCAACACAAATATTCATCAACAAATGAGTAGATAAAATGTGGTATATACATACAATGGAACATTAGCCTTAAAAAGCGATAAAATTCTGACCCATGCTGTAACACAGATGAACCTTGAGGACATTATAATAAGTGAAACAAGCCACAAGAAATAACAATACAAAATAACAAACAGAATAACACACCAAAAAATCAAATACTGTATGATTCCTCTTATATGATGCTGTTGAGTGAATTGTGTCTACTCAGAATTCATATGTTAACGCTCCAACCCCCAATGTGACTATATTTGGAGACAGGACTTTTATGGAGATAATGAAGGTTGAACCGGCCACCACGCCCAGTTAATGTTTTGTATTTTTAGTAGAGACAGGGTTTCTCCGTGTTAGTCAGGCTGGTCTCAAACACCTGACCTCAGGTGATCTACTCGCCTTGGCTTTCTGAAGTGCTGGGAAAGTCATCAGGGTGTGGCTCTGATCCAACAGGATTTGTGTCCTTATAAGAACAGACACAGAGGCTGGGCATGGTGGCTCAACATGTAATCCCAGCACTTTGGGTGGCCAAGTCAGGCGGATTGCTTGAGGTCAGGAGTTCAACACCAGTCTGGCCAACATGGTGAAACCCCATCTCTACTAAAAATACAAAAATTAGCCGGGCATAGTGGTGGGCACCTGTAATCCCAGCTACTCAGGAAGCTGAGGCAGGAGAATCTCTTGAACTTGAGAGGCGGAGGTCGCAGTGAGTGGACATCGCGCCACTGCACTCCAGCCTAGGCAACAAAGTGAGACTCCATCTTCCAAAAAAAAAAAAAAAAACAAAAACAACTTTCATTTCCAAAAAAAAAGACACAGAGACCTCTGTTTCTCCCTGTCACCTGAGAATGCAGTGAGAAGGCCACAGCCTACAGCTAGAAAGAGAGCCCTCACCAAAACTAACTATACTGGCACTTTGATCTCAGGCTTTTGGCCTCCAGAACTTCAGCCTGACTGTTAAGTTACCCAGTTTATGATATTTTGCTGTGGCAGCCCAAGCTGACTAAGACATGCGAGGGACTAGAGTAGCCAAATTCATAGAGACAGAAAGTAGAACAGTGGTTACCAGGGGCTAGGAGGCGAGGGGACTAGGAAGTTACTGTTTACTTACAGTTTCCGTTTAAGATGACAAAAAATTCTGAAGGTGGATGGTGGTGATGGTTACACAACAATGTAAATGTATTGAATGCCATTGAACTGCACATTGAAAGATGATTAAAATGATACATTTTACGTTATCTATATCTTACAATTTTAAAAATTAAAAAAAAGAAAGAAGCTAAAAAAAAAAAAAAAAAAAAAAAGAGTCTAAGGGACATTTTATGGCCTCTCTGGAACACTGGTTCTGTATGGCCAGCCTGGGTCAAGCTTCCACCTTTCCCGTCATCTTGCCACAGGCACACTGAAGATGTTCTGCTAGTGGCTTTGGGATACACACAGTTCAGCAGATAAGACACAGGAGAACATTTTAATTTCTGTCTAAATGAGCTCTAGAGCTCTGCTGTCACTGAATTTAACAGTCTTTTTCCCAAGAGTAAAAAAAATTGGGGAAGGAAAAATGCATGCAGCTGGAGCCTGAATGAGCAGTTTTGTCTCCCAAGACCGGAAAACACCTGTTCCCAGCAGACTTTCTATTGAATTTTATATGGCTTTCAAAAATAGCCCACTTCTTAGCTGACTGGCAAGATTTAGTTATGTTTGGTTGTCTTCCACAATTTTATCTAAGCTCTAGCAATCACACAACATTTTATTTATTTTTTAGCAGGGAAACGGGTATACAAAATTACTGTCATAGCTTCCCTAGATCAACTTGTAGTTTTGATAAATCCGGAAGCTTGTAACAGCAAAGCACATGTTGTTAGAAAGCACTGGAATCAAGATACACAACCAGAAGGGGCTTGAGGCAACAGAACCCTGCGACTCTGGGCAGGGGCTCTTGGGCCAGCAGTGTTAGTAGATTCTCAGAGTTTGCTAAAAATGCGGAATTTTCATCTGTACCCCGGACTCACTGAATCAAAACCTGCATTTTCACAAAATCTCCAGGAATATTCACTAAAGTTTGAGAAGCTCTGAGAGTGACCTTCAGAACTTCCTCAGTGGAATTGCCTGAACACTGATTAAAAATGCATATTCCTGCGTCCTGCCCAACACCTGTGAAAATTACCCCATTATGATTCTTAGGCAAACGAGCTTCAGAACTATCGCAGTAGGTGCCTTTTAGGAAGGAAAGCTACTCTGGCGGGGTGCAGTGGCTCATACCTGTAATCCCAGCACTTTGGGAGGCCAAGAGGAGAGACCAAGACTTGCCTGGGTAATGTAGCGAGACTACCGTGTCTAGATATATATTAAAAAATTAGCTGGGCACAGTGGCACATGCCTATAGTCCTAGTTATTAAGAAGAATCGCTTATGCCTGGGAGTTCGAGGCTGCAATGACCTATATGATTGAGCCACTACACTCCAGCCCAGGTGACAGTCACCCGGCAGTATCCTGTCTCAAAAAAAAAAAAAAAAAAGGCCAGACACAGTGGCTTACACTGTAATCCCAGCACTTTGGGAGGCCAAGGCTGGTGGGTTACCTAAGCTCAGGAGTTCGAGACCAGCCTGGCCAACATGGCCAAACCCTGTCTCTACTAAAAATAAAAAATAAAAATTTAAATTTAAAAATTAGCCAGGTGTGGTGGTGCATGCCTGTAATCCCAGCTACTTGGGAGGCTGAAGCAGGAAAATAGCTTGAACCTGGAAGGTGAAGGCTGCAGTGAGCCCAGATGGCACCACGATCACACCACTGCACTCCAGCCTGGGTGACAGAGCAAGACTCCAGAAAAAAAAAAAAAAAGAAAGAAGGGAGGAAGGAAGGAAAGAAAGAAGGAAAGAAAGACCCTTTGTGCTAGTGGAATTTGAAGGGCCCTTTGCTCTCCACTCCCAGTTTTGTTGCAGGAAAGGGGTCCGGATCCAGACCCCAAGAGAAGGTTCTGGGATCTCGTGCAATAAATAATTCCGGGCGAGTCCGTAAAGTGAAAGCAAGTTTATTAAGAAAGTAAAGGAATAAAAGAATGACTACTCCATAGACAGAGCAGCCCCAAGGGCTGCTGGTTGCCCATTTTTATGGTTATTTCTTGACTAAATGCTACACAAGGGGTGGATTATTCATGCCTCCCCTTTTTAGACCTTATTGGGTAACTTCCTGATGTTGCCATGGCATCTGTAAACTGTCATCGCGCTGGTGGGAGCGTAGCAGTGAGGACGACCAGAGGTCTCTCTCATCGCTATCTTGACTTCGGTGGGTTTTGACTGGCTTCTTTAGTGTAACCTGTTTTATCAGCAAGGTCTTTATGACCTGTATCTTGTGCTGACCTCCTATCTCATCCTGTGACTTAGAATGCCTTAACCTCCTGGGAATGCAGCCCAGTAGGTTTCAGCCTCATTTTACCCAGCCCCTACCCCAGATGGAGTTGCTCTGGTTCAAATGCCTCTGACAGTTTGAATGGATTTTCAGGATGTTTCTATCATTCTAATTTCATTCTCTCAATCTCCATTTCTTCCCACCCCACCACACGCCAATACAATGGGGTTGAGATAAGAAAGGAAGCCAGGGAAAGACAACCTTTGCATGACATTTTCTGAAGGATAAACTCTAAAAGGATGCAAAGCTCAGCCTTCTCACCAGGCTTACCCTGGAGTAGCCTCCGGATGTGTCATCAGGACTGGGTGTGGCTGAAACCACTTTCCTCCTCCCCGGCAGTAGTGTTAATTAATGACCTGGCAGCTTCTCCCTCAAAGGCTTACCTTTGAAAAACCAGACCTGTGTGTGGTGAGACCCAAGGGCCTGGGAAGATTCCTCCCCAGCTCACAGTCATGTCTGAGATTTCACCACCTGACCTCTGCTTCTCCACGGCTGGGAGCACCGATCTGCCATCTGTGAGCTGTTCCAGCAAACACTGCAAAGAGCATTTGTTGATTTAGGTCTTTCTGCCCAGGCATCTAGTTGAGAGGATAATCTTATTGGCTGGAGGTAAAGGCCAGGGGTCTGGGAAAAGAGAAGCATGCAGTATTTGGGGTAGAGGAGGGGGAACGGACACCGAGAGGTGTCACCCACTTCTTGCGGGCTGAAGACCAACATTGGCCAGCTGAGATGAAAGCATATATGGGGAGCTATGCTCCCTACCCCACCGCCCTGGCGACCCGTGGGGCCTGGATAAAGGTAACCAGAAATTAACTGCCAGAGCTGTAGGAGACAGTGTGAACTGGATGTCTGTCCTGCCCCTTTACCCTGCAGGGGAGGAGGCTGAGTTCCTGCGAGGCCTTGGCAACCTGCAGGACTGCAGTGTGGCATGGTGTGGGACCAGAATTGTGGCTCTGGAGGGCAGCGCAGCCTCTCTCCAACGCATCTCTCTGCCTTCAGGCAGGAAGCCAGAAAACAGGGTTTGTAAGAACTGAGTCCCAGGCTTGCATGTGATAATACATTTTATATCTGCACCAGATGGCAGGCAGCTTATTAAAAGAATGGGCATTAGCGTCAGCTAGACATGGGTTCAAATCTGAGCCACTTATTTGCTCAGGCGATGATTCAATTTTGAGATAGGGTCTCACTCCCTTCACCCAGGCTTGGAGTGCAGTGGTGGAATCATGGCTCACTACAGCCTCCACTTCCCAGGCTCAGGTGATCCTCCAACCTCAGCCTCCTGGGTAGCTGAGATTACAGGTGTGCGCCACCACACCTGGATAATTTTTGTATTTTTAGTAGAGATGGGGTTTCTCCACATTGGCCAGGCTGGTCTTGAACTCCTAGGCTCAAGTGATCCTCCCACCTCGGCCTCCCAAAGTGGTGGGATTACAGGCATGAGTCACCATGCCTACAGGTGATGATTCTGAGTTTCATTTCCCACATTAATAAAATGAGAATATGAGTACAGTTTTCTTTCTGAAAATTCAGTGAGCATATGAATGAGAATCCAAAAGATCCCTCTGGGTATCTCTTATTAAAGTGTAGATTCTGGATTAGTTATTGGGGGTTGCTGAGAATCTGTATTTCTTTTTTTTTTTTTTCTTTTTTTTTTTTGAGCCGAAGTCTCACTCTTGTCCCCAGGCTCTGGAGTACAGTGCTATAATCTCAGGTCACTGCAACCTCTGCCTCCCAGGTTCAAGCGATTCTCCTGCCACAGCCTCCCAAATAGCTGGGATTACAGGCGTCTGCCGCCATGCCCAACTAATTTTTGTTTTTTTAGTAGAAACGGGGTTTCACCATGTTGATCAGGCTGGTCTCGAACTCTTGACCTCAGGCGATCCATCTGCCTCAGCCTCCCAAAGTGCTGGGATTACAGGCATGAGCCACCGGACCTGGCCGAGAATCTATACTTCTAACAAGTTCCCTTCCCAAGTGGGAAACTTAAATTTTTAAAAAAGATTTGTAAGTTTTAATTCTCAAAAAATTTTGTCCTTGCAAAGAAGCTAGGAAAAAAGTAGTGCAAAGAATTTCCGCAGAGCCTTCACCCAATTTCCCTAAAAGTTAATATTTGAGCTGTCATCACAGGTCAATGATCAAAACAAGGAAACTGGCACTGTAGCAATGCTATTAACTAATCTTCAGACATTTTTTGAATTTCATCAATTTTCCCACTATTATCCTTTTTCCGGACAAGGATCCATGAAGGATCACACAGATTTAATGATCCTGTCTCCTCAGACGCCTTTCATCTGAGTCAGATTATACACAAGACTTTCAGTGAGAGGCAGCTATACCAACAATGATAAACCGTTTGAATTTCTTTCTTTCTTTTGAGACAGGGTCTTGCTCTGTTGCCCAGGCTGGAGTGCAGCCATGTGATCATAGCTCACTGCAGCCTCCATCTCCTGGGCTCAAGAGATCCTCTCACCTTAGCCTCCCTAGTGGCTGGAACCACACATGTGTGGGGCTAATTTTTAATTTTTCATAGAGATAGGGGTCCATGTTGCCCAGGCTCCTGCTTGAATTTCTTACACTTGTTTGAATTCAAGTGGTTCTTCAAAAAGTGTTTATAAGATTCACCTAGACAGCTTGTTTCACCTGTTCACTCCCAGAGAAACAGATTCTGTAGGGTTTGCGTGATGTTAGGGATATGCCTTTTTTTTTTTTTTTTTTTTTTTTTTTAATTTAAGACAGAGTCTCACTCTGTCACCCAGGCTGGAGTGCAGTGGCGCGATCTTGGCTCACTGCAACCTCTACCTCCTGGGCTCAAACAATTCTCCAGCCTCAGCTTCCGGAGTAGCTGGGACTACAGTTGCATGCCACCACACCCGACTAATTTTTTATTTTTAGTAGAGATGGGGTTTCACCATGTTGGCCCGGCTGGTCTCAATCTCCTGACCTCAGGTGATCTGCCTGCCTTGGCCTCCCAAAATGTTGGGATTACAGATGTGAGCCACCGTGCCTGGCTTTTCTTTTTTTTTTTTTTTTTTTGACGGAGTCTCACTGTGTTGCCCAGCCTGGAGTGCAGTAGCACGATCTCAGTTCACTGCAACCTCTTCCTCCCAAGTTCAAGTAATTCTCCCACCTCAGCCTCCCTAGCTGGGATTACAGGCACGACGAGCCACCAAGCCCGGCTAATTTTTGTATTTTTAGTAGAAATGGGGTTTCACCATATTGGCCAGGCTGGTCTCGAACTCCTGACCTCAAGTGATCCTCCTGCTTCAGCCTCCCAAAATGCAGGGATTACAGGCGTGAGCCACCGCGCCTGGACAGGATATGCATTTTTATCAGCGTGTCAAGTGATTCCTATGCGGGTGATTGGAGGACCAGAATTTGAGAAACAGTGTCCAAAAGTGTAAGCATTTGCTGTGTGATCCCTCTCTCCTTACATAAGGAAAAACTACCTATGTTTAAAAACACTTCAAAGCATTCCAATCACATGGTGACATTTCTAGAGATAGCCTGTGTGTAGCCCTGTTCCCAGTCTCTATCCCGCTTGATAACACAAGTGGAGGCAAAACGGTATGCTCTGTTTTTGCATTTTGCACTTTCTTTTGTCACCTAACTGGGCCTTTCATTGTCCACGTTTTCTGGGCAGCTATGTGGTTTCGCTAGTTCCCAAAGATTGCCACTAGGGGGCACCAGTGACTTCCCCATCACTAATCAAGTGGCCAAATTAGCAGGCAATTACCAAATGTTTAGAGAGAAGGTAGAATATTTTATCAGCCAGTTTACCACCTATGGCCTCACAGATCTGGCTCTTTTTGCTTTTGATTACATTACAGTGAATTTCAGTACCACTAACTTTGGGCCATCTCCCTATCTACATTAGAATGAATTCCAGAGCCACTAACTTTGGTCCTTCTATCATTAATATTTAAAGAGGTGTGTTTGCATGGAGATGTGAGGTGCGTAGGCTTGGACTAGGCCCGAGGACATCTGCCTGACAGGGGTTTGGTCCGAGCTGTTTTGGGCAGAAAAGACAGCTATGAAAAATGCAGCAGCCCTGTAGAGGTCTAAACACAGAACTGCAGGCTTGACACTTCCCCCACCAGGTCTCTGTTATCCTTTTTACTTCCCTCTCCCCAAGCCTCTTGCTCCAAAAGAAGACAGTGAACACTCCCGGTGTGGCGGTTCACACCTGTCATCTAGCACTTGGGGAGGCCAGGGCGTGAGGATCGCCTGAGCCCAAGAGTTTGAGACCAGTCCTGGCAACATGGTGAGACCCTGTCTCTACAAAAAATAAAAATAATAAAAATCAGCCAGTCATAATGGTGCACACTTGTAGTCCCATCTACCGGGGAGGCTATGGTGGGAGGATCACTCGAGCCTGGGAGTTCAAGGCTGCAGTGAGCTGTGGTTGTGTCATGCCACTGCACTGCACTCCTGACTGGGTGACAGAGTGAGACCTTCTCTCTCTCTGCCTCTCAAAAAAAAAAAAAAGACAGTGAACAGAAATAATAACTTTTTTTTTTTTTGCGACGGAGTTTCGCTCTTGTTGCCCAGGCTGGAGTGCAATGGTGCAATCTCGGCTCCCCGCAACCTCTGCCTCCCGGGTTTAAGCGATTCTCCTGCCTCAGCCTACCAAGTAGCTGAGATTACAGGCATGAACCACCATGCCCAGCTAATTTTGTATTTTTACTAGAGACAGGGTTTCTCGGTTTTGGTCCGGGTGGACTCAAACTCCCGACCTCAGGTGATCCGCCTGCCTTGGCCTCCCAAAGTGCTGGGATTACAGGCATGAGCCACTGCGCCCAGCCAAAAATTTTTAATTGTGGTAAAATACATATGGCATAAAAGTTACATCTTTTTTTCATATATATATAAAATAAAAATATATATGTATATGTGTGTGTGTATATACATATTTATTTATTTGGAGACAGGATCTTGCTCTGTCACCAACGCTGGAGTACAGTGGTACGTTGAACTCTGGGACTCAAGTGATCCTCCTGCCCCAGCCTCCTGAGTAGCTGGGACTACAGGCACACTACACCCAGCTAATTTTTAAATTTTCTGTAGACACAGGGTCTTGCTTTCTTGCAAGAGTCTGGTCTCAAAGTCTTAGCTTCAAGCAATCCTCCCGCCTCAGCCTCCCAAAGCACTCGATTACAGACTCTAGCCACTGCGCCCAGCCTTTCTTTATTTTTTTATTATTTATTTATTTATTTATTTATTTATTTATTTATTTATTTATTTATTTTGAGAGGGAGTCTCACTCTGTCGCCCAGGCTGGAGTGCAGTGGTGGGATCTCAGCTCACTGCAAGCTCCGCCTCCCGGGTTCACGCCATTCTCCTGCCTCAGCCTCCTGAGTAGATGGGACTACAGGCGCCCGCCACCTCGCCCGGCTAGTTTTTTGTATTTTTTAGTAGAGACGGGGTTTCACCGTGTTAGCCAGGATGGTCTCGATCTCCTGACCTCATGGTCCGCCCGTCTCGGCCTCCCAAAGTGTTGGGATTACAGGCTTGAGCTACCGCGCTCGGCCCTTTCTTTATTTTTAAGTGTGCAGTTCAGTAGTTCTAAGTATCTTCACATTGTTGTGCAACCAATTTCCAGAGTTCTTTTCATCTTGTAAAACTCCAGGCTGGAGTGCAGTGGCGTTAATCTCGGCTCACCACAACCTCCGCCCCCCCAGGTTCAAGCAATTCTCCCATCTCAGTCTCCGAAGTATCTGGGATACAGGCACCCTACTGGGCCTGCTAATTTTTTGTATTAGTAGAGACAGGGGTTTCACCATATTGGTCAGGCTGGTCTCGAACTCCCGACCTCAGGTGATCTGCCCACTTTGGTCTCCCAAAGTGCTGGGATTACAGGCGTGAGCCACCGTGCGCAGCCTCCTCTTGTAAAACGGAATCTCTATACTTATTAAATAACAATTCCCTGTTTCTGCCTCCCTTAGTCTCTGGCGACCATCTTTCTGCTTTTCATTTCTATGAGTTTGAGTACTTTAGATACTTTATATATGTAGAATCATACCGCATTTGTCTTTGTGTGACTTTTATTTCACTTAGCATAAGGTCCTCAAGGTTCATCCATGTTGTAGCATGGGACAGAATTTCCTTTTTTAAGGCTTAATAATATTCCATTGTATGTATACACCACATTTTCCTTGTTGATGGACACTTTGTTTGTTTCTACATTTTGGTTATTGTGAATAATACTGCTATGAACATAAGTGTACAAATATCTCTTGAAGACTTTGCTTTCAATTATTTGAGATGGATACTTAGAAGTGGAATTCCTAGGTCATATGGTAATTCTACTTTTTTTTTTTTTTTTTTTTTTTTTTTTTTTGAGACAGAATCTGGCACTGTCGCCCAGGCTGGAGTGCACTGTCGCCCAGGCTGGAGTGCAGTGGTGCGATCTCAGCTCACTGCAAGCTCTGCCTCCCGGGTTCATACCATTCTCCTGCCTCAGCCTCAGGAGTAGCTGGGACTACAGGCACCCACTACGCCCAGCTAATTTTTTGTATTTTTAGTAGAGACGGGGTTTCGCCCTGTTAGCCAGGATGGTCTCGATCTCCTGACCCCGTGATCCACCCGCCTAGGCCTCCCAAAGTGCTGGGATTACAGGCATGAGCCACCGCGCCCAGCCAGTAATTCTATTTTTAAGTTTTTGAGCAACTGCTCTACTGTTTCTTAGAGTGGTTGCATTATTTTACATTCCCACCAACAGTACAGAAGCATTCTGACTTTCCCACATCCTCGCCTACACTTACTGTTTGGCTTTAAAAAAAACAATAGTAGGCCGGGTGTGGTATGATTACAGTTGAATGTAGCCTCAACCTCCTGGGCTCAAGCAATCCTCCTCCCTCAGTCTCCTGGGTAGCTAGGACTACAGGAATGTGCCATTACGCCCAACTTTTTTTTTTTGGTAGAGGTGGTGTGTCAGTACGTTGCCCAGGCTGGTCTTGAAATCCTGGCCTCAAGCAATCCTCCCACCTCGCTCTCCCAAAGTGTTGGGATTACAGGCATGAACCTCCGAGCTGGGCCAGAAGTTTCACATTTTGATGTCATCTAATTTGTGCATTTTTTCTTTTGTTGCCTATGACTTTGGTATCACATCCAATAAATCTCACCAAATCCAAGAAGCTTTTTCTTTATATTTTCTCCTAAAAGTTCTAGAGTTTTCAGTCTTACATTTATTTATTTTATTTTCTTTTTGAGACGGAGTTTTGCTCTTGTTGCCCAGGCTGCAGTGCAGTGGCCCGATCTTGGCTCACCATAACCTACCTCCTGCCTCCTGGGCTCAAGTGATTCTCCTGCCTCAGCCTCCCGAGTAGCTGGAATGACAGGCATGCGCCACCATGCCCAGCTAATTTTGTATTTTTAGTAGAGATGAGGTTTCTCCATCTTTGTCAGGCTGGTCTCCAACTCCTGACCTCAGGTCATCTCCCTGTCTTGGCCTCCCAAAGTGCTGGGATTACAGGTGTGAGCTACCGTGCCAGGCTTATTTTATTATTATTATTTTTTAAGACAGAATATCAATCTGTTGCCCAGTCTGGAGTGCAGTGGCGCAATCTTGGCTCACTGCAACATCCACCTCCATGGTTCAAGCAATTGTCCTGCCTCCACCTCCCGAGTAGCTGGGATTACAGGTGTGTGCCACCATGTCCAGCTAATTTTTGGATTTTTAGTAGAGATGGGGTTTCACCATGTTGGCCAGGCTGAGTCTCGAACACCTGACCTCAAGTGATCCGCCCACCTTGGCCTTCCAAAGTGCTGGGATTACAGGCGTGAGCCACTGTGCCTGGCCTCTGTATCTGTCTTAATGCCATGACCATACTGTTTTGATTACTACAAGTTTTAGTCAGTTTTGAAATCAGGAAGTGTGAGCCCTCCAACGTGGTTCTTTCTCAAGATTGTTTTGGCTACGCAGGATCCCTTGACATTTAGGAAGAGTTTTTCTATTTCTGCAAAAATTGCTGTGGTAATTTTGGTAAGGGTTGCATTAAATCTGTAGCTCACGTTGGGTAGTGTTGATATCTTAATAAGTCATCCTATCCATGAACACAACAGGTCTTTTCATTAATGTGTCTTGATTTTCTTCACCCATGTTTTGTAGTTTTCAGTGTATAAATCTTTCGTCTCCTGTTTAAGTGTATTCCTAAGTATTTTATTCTTGTTGGTGCTATTGTGTCCGGAATTGGTGGGTTCTCGGTCTTGCTGACTTCAAGAATGAAGCCACGGACCCTCGCGGTGAGTGTTACAGTTCTTAAAGATGGTGTGTCTGGAGTTTGTTCCTCCAGACGTTCAGATGTGTCTGGAGCTTCTTCCTTCTGGTGGGTTCGTGGTCTCGCTGACAGGAGTGAAGCTGCAGACCTTTGCGTGAGTGTTACAGCGCTTAAAGGTCCCGCACGTCTGGAGTTCTTCGGTCTTCCCGGTGGGTTCATGGTTTCACTGGCTTCAAGAGTAAAGCTGCAGACCTTCCAGGTGAGTGTTACAGCTCATAAAGGCGGCGTGGACCCTAAGAGAGAAAGAACAAAGTTTCCACAGTGCAGAAGCCAACTGAGTGGGTTGCAGTTGGTTGGCTCGGGAAGCCTGCTTTTATTCCCTTATCTGACCCCACCCCCACTCACATCCTGCTGATTGGTCCATTTTACAGAGAGCTGATTGGTCTGTTTTACAGAGAGCCGACTGGTCCATTTTGACAGGGTGCTGATTGGTGCATTTACTATCCCTGAGCTAGACACAGAGTGCTGATTGGTGCATTTACAATCCTCTAGCTAGACATGAACGTTCGCCAAGTCCCCACTAGATTAGCTAGACACAGAGCATGATTGGTGCTTTTACAAACCTTGAGTTAGACACAGAGTGTTGATTGGTGCATTTTACAATCCTTTAGCTAGACACAGAGTACTAGACAGAAAAGTTCTCCAGTCCCCACCAGACTCTGAAGCCCAGGGGGCTTCACCCCGCGGATCGTGCACTGGGGCCGCGGGTGGAGCTGCCCACCAGTGCTGCGCCCCCTGCACCAGCACTCCTCAGCCCCTGGGCGGTGGAGGGACCTCGTAGAGGTGCTGGTAGGGGAGGCTCCAGCTGCTCCGGAGCCCACCGCGGCGGGGAGGGGGAGGAAGTGGGGGGAGTGGGAAGTGGGTGGGGGGTTAGGGCATGTGGGCTGCAGGTCGGGAGCCCTGCCCCACGGGGAGGCAGCAGAGGCCCGGTGAGAACTCGAGCACAGTGCCAGCGGGCTGGCACTGCTGGGAGACAGAAAGGCAGAGCATCTGCAGCTTCATTCTTGAAGTCAGCGAGACCAAGAACCCACCAATTCTGGACACACTATTATAAATGGATTGTTTTCTTAATTCTTCTGTTAGTTCTTCATTCTTTTTTTAACTTTTACTCAGTGAAAACTGGAAAATATACTGGACAAGTTCTAAAAGAGCTGTACCACATTTTTCAACTTTGATGTATAAAAACACAAGAGACTTTTCTGTGATTTTTTATCTTGCAACTTTACTGAATCTATTTATTATTTCTTTTTCTTTTTAAATACGTATATTTCTTTCTTTTTTCTTTCTTTCTTTCTTTCTTTTTTTTTTTTTTTTGAGACCGAGTCTTGCTCTGTTGCTGAGGCTGGACTGCAGTGGTGCGATCTCCGCTCACTGCAACCTCCGCCTCCCGGGTTCAAGCAACTCTCCCTGCCTCCGCCTCTGGAGTAGCTGGGATTACAGGCGCCCACCATTGCGCCTGGCCAATTTTTGTATTTTTAGTAGACAGAGTTTTGCCATGTTGGATAGGCTGGTCTTGAACTCCTGACCTGAGTTGATCTGCCTGCCTCGGCCTCCTAAAGTGCTGGGGTTACAGGCGTGAGCCACCGTGCCCGGCCTGCTGAATCTATTATTTCTAACAGGTGTGTGTGTGAGTGTGTATGTGTGTAGTCTTCAGGGTTTTCTACATATAAGATCATGTTATATGAAGAGAGAATTTTACTTCTTCCTTTCTGATTTAGATGAGTTTTATTTCTTTTCCTTGCCTAATTGCTCTCACTGGGACTTCTAGTATTATGTCCAATGGAAGTGGTGAAAATGGGCATCCTTGTCTTGTTTCTGATCTTAGATGAAAACTTTTTACTCTTTTACCATTTAGTATAATGTTAGCTGTGGGGTTTTCATATGTGTCAATGAAGAGTTTTCACTCAGAACACTTCCGACACTAAATATATGGAGTTTTTCCACACCAACAACTAGTTTTCCAACCCTCTGGACACCAACTGGGTGTCCTACAGTTCAGTGCTGACGCTGCTTGGAGTTAGTGTAGACCACACAGGCTAAGGGCTCAGTCCTACAAGACCACCCTCATTCCAGACACCAGTCACAGGTCCCAGGTTGCCACCTGTACTTCTGACTAACTGTAATTGGGTATAAATTGGGAGTTCCTATGACCATCCACCCACATTCAGGTTTGATAGTTTGCTCACAAAACTCAAGAAATGGCTTTACTATTACCAGTTTATTATAAAGAATACAACTCAGAAACAGCCAAATGGAAAAGATGCATAAGACAAGGTATAGGGATGGGATGGGGTTGGTGGTGCTGAGCTTCTTTTTTGAGGGGGGATGGAGTTTCGCTGTTGTCACCCAGGCTGGAGTGCAATGGCCCGATCTCCGCTCACAGCAACCTCGGGGTCCCGGGGTTCAAGCGATTCTCCTGCCTCAGCCTCCTGAGTAGCTAGGATTTCAGGCGCCCACCACCACGCCCAGCTAATTCTGTGTTTTTAGTAGAGATGGGGTTTCTCCATGTTGGTCAGGTTGGTCTCAAACTCCTGACCTCAGATGATCCACCTGCCTCGGTCTCCCAAAGTGCTGGGATTACAGGCATGAGCCACCGCGCCCGGCCTGGTGGTGCTGAGCTTCTCTATCCTCTCTGGGCGTGCCACCCTCCCAGCACCTTGATGTGTTCACCAATCCAGAAACTCTCTGAGCCCTAGTATTTAGGGGGTTTTATGGAGGTTCCATTAAGTAGGTATGACTGATTAAATCATTGGCCATTGGTAATTGAATCCAATCTCTAGCCCCTCTTCACTTCCCTCAAGTCTGGGGATCAGACTGAAAGTTCTAGTCCACTAGTCACATGCTTGGTTCCTCTGGCAATCAGCCCCCATCCTGGAGCTATTTAGGGGCCCACAAACAATCACCTTATTGGCATAAACACAGGTATTGTTGAAAGGGCCTGGTTACGAATAACAAGAGATGCTCCTTTCACCCCTATCACTGGGGAAATTCCAAGGGTTTTGATCCAGGGACAAAGAACAAATATATACATTTCTGATTATCACCTCTTTATTATGCTGTGGTAGTTTCCCTCTATTCCTAGTTTGTTGAGTGTTTTTCTCATGAAGGGTATTGAATTTTGTCCAATTCTGCGTTAGTTGAGAAGATTGTGTGGGTTTTTTTCTATCATTCTGTTAATGAGGTGTATATTACATTGATTGATTTTCATATGTTGAATCATCCTTGCGTTCTGGCAATAAATCCCATATGGTTATCTTGTATAATCCTCTTAATGTGCTCCTGATTTCTGTTTGCTAGTATTTCGTTAAAGACATTGTAAGCAGGCTGGGCATGGTGGCTCATGTCTGTAGGCCAAGGTGGGTGGATCACTTCAGGTCAGGAGTTCAAGACCAGCTTGGTCAACATGGTGAAACCCTGTCTCTACTAAAAATACAAAAATTACCTGGGCATGGTGCATGCCTGTAGTCCCAGCTACTTAAGAGGCTGAGGCCGGAGAATTGCTTCAGTCTGGGAGGTAGAGGCTGTAGTGAGCCAAGACTGAACCACTGGACTCCAGCCCTTGGGTGACAGAGGGAGCCTTCATCTCAAAAAAAAAAAAAAAAAAAAAAAAAAAAAAAAAAAAAAGACATGTAAGAAGACAGGGAGGGTCTCCAGGGACTATAGGAATTTAATCAACTTGAGCAATCAGCCTTTTTTTCCCCCAAACCCTGTGTGGAATATGGTCACCTAGTTAGTTTAACACAGCCCCTGACAGACCCCAGCAACTTATAGACGAACCCCAGTTAACTTTCCTCATTACTATGCCAAACTCTGGACACACCCTGGGAGGAGCTATCACTTTATTACCATAATACATGATCTATGTGCTGACATAATGACTCACTGCATCTGTGCAACTGGGACCCTCTCCTCTATGTGCAATGATGCATCCTCTCCCATCTCCATCACCCATCAAACCCTCCTGTCACTTTCCCTCAGGGAGACATTGCTTTGGAGAATGTGCCCAGTGCTCTCTTTATGTGTGCCAAGTAATAAAATTCATATTGATTAAAACCCACACTCTCATGGGGAGTTGTCTGTTACTCGCCAGGTGGATGAACCCTGGTTTTTCTGGGTAACAAATCTTACATCAATACTCACACCAGGGATATTGGTCTGTGGTTTTATTTTCTTGTATTATCTTTGCATATATATATAAATGAATAAATAAATATATATATTTTTAAGATGAGATCTTGCTCTATCACCCAGGCTGGAGTGCAGTGGCACAATCTTGGCTCACTGCAACCTCTGCTTCCCGGGTTTGATTCTCCTGCCTCAGCCTCCTGAGTAGTTGGGATTACAGGCATACACCACCTTGCCCGGCTAATTTTTGTATTTTTGGTAGAGATGGGGTTTCACCATGTCCTAACTTCAGATGATCCACTCACCATGGCCTCCCAAAGTGCTGGAATTACAGGATTACAGGCGTGAGTCACTGTGCCTGGCACTTTTATATATTTCACTACAAGTTTATATAAAAAATAATAACTGTTTAGCAAGCAGTTCATTAAATGCCTGAAAATGTTAACAGCTGATTCTCATGAGCCAATATGAATGGGCTCCAGTATATCTTGGCCAAACTTTGCATGTCTTTTGCAATTTAGGCCACAGTGAACTGAGTCAGTTTCTCATAGTAATAGAACAGGAAATGAAGGGTATACGTGCCTGTAACTTATCTGGCAAAAAACTGAAAAACCAGAACAAACACCAAGCTGTGAATTATTTCCCATATGCCTATCCGAATGCATCATCTTAACAGCATAAAATTCAGTCCTTTTTACTCAAAGGCATTGTGTACTTTATCTTTTTTTTTCCTCTAAACATTAGAGCGAGTGAATACTGTACTTGCATATCTCATTT
This sequence comes from Macaca nemestrina, assembly GCF_043159975.1. Taxonomy (NCBI): domain Eukaryota; kingdom Metazoa; phylum Chordata; class Mammalia; order Primates; family Cercopithecidae; genus Macaca; species Macaca nemestrina. The sequence goes on along the minus strand of NC_092133.1, from coordinate 111,732,088 downwards.
AGTTCTCTCAATAATGAACAATGTGGGTACTATTTTTCTCCCCATTTTAGACAGTTAAGTTTAGGGAAGGTAAGTGACTTACGCAAAATCACACAGCTAGCCAGCGATACAGCCAGGATTTGAACCATAGCTGCCTGGACCTCATCTGATCACACCTTTACACATCTACAATAGCACATGACATAATTAATATTTGTTGAATCAATGTGCCATTTGTCTGTTTATTCATCTATTGCTGCTATTTTCAAACTTTAAAAAAATTGCAGAACACTTGTTGAAAGAATTCTTACATGGAGCACCAACATATAACACAGATAAAAGTAGATCTGCTCTGCTGAGTATTAGTGAGGGCTGCCTGCCTACCTATCTGTAACATATTATGCATTAATATTCATGAAAAAGGCCGGGCATGGTGGCTCACGCCTGTAATCCCAGCACATTGGG